>NC_136489.1:41298014-41345514 GCF_053919585.1 Euprymna scolopes
GGAGTCCTTCTTGGTCTTCTTCCTTTCAGACCATTTTCATGCGGAGTCCTTTGCAATGTTTGCCTTAATATTTTTATGCCAGAAGACTCCAGATTTTCTAAAATGTCCTTAGTAGTGGTGGTTGGATTTGCATTAACACTTCTTACAGTATTCCTGGTGGCTCTAGCAGATAGTTTCTTTTTCCTTCCTCTACCAATCAAGTTGTTTGTTGTGTGGTGGCTCTGAAATTTTTTGATGATGCTCTGTACTGTTGCTGTAGGGACCTCAAATTTCTTGGAAATTGACTTGTAACCTAAACCATCCTTATGTGAATTCACAATTTTAATCCTAAGATCATTACTAAGCTCTTTTTTCTTCCCCATTCTAATAATTTTTATTCTTTTATTGGTTTTCAGTTGATATCATTTTAATTTCTGAAAAATGCAAAAAACGAAATGAAATCAATCAAAGGTTGTATAAAAGCATTCAAAATAAGAATCAAACAGGAAACAAACAGTCAGAAACTCGATTAATACTGAAAAAATAAGGGGGTATGATTATTTTTGAACATTGCAGATTTTATAAATAGCTGTATATTTCTTTTATTACAAGTATCCCGAGATTTTAAAATGACGAAAATGATCAGAAGAGGTTTATTAAGAATATGTATCAATATGAACGTAAACAATAAATTCTTACAAAGTTACACTTAATAAACTCAATTTTCAAGGGGGGGTATGAATAATATCGGGCACAAGTGTATATATATATATATATATATATATACATATAATTACATATATATATATATTTACATATATATTTACATATATATATATATATATATTAGGTTGTCCGGAAAATAATGGCCATTTCAGAAAGCCTGTTTTGAAATTAGATTTTATCATAGGTTTTTTATTATATTTCAGGTAAACATCAACATGATTATTGATTTATATGTGCTCTGTAATAATTTCTTACTTTTTTCTTTCAGAAAACGTTTTATGAGCGAATTACGATTACTTTTACTGCATAAGTTTAAGCTTGGTAACAATGCTTCTCAGACAACTGCAAAAATCAATAGGGCATGCGGAGAAGGCATCACAAGTGATAGAACAGTACGAAGGTGGTTTCAGAAATTTCGTAGTGGTGATGAGAGCCTTAAAGATGAAGAAGGTAGAGGACGGCCATCTAATCTTGGCAATGAAAATTTGAGATCCATTGTTGAGCAAAACCCACGGCAAAGTGTCAGGGAAATGTCTCGGGAACTTGGTGTCAGCAGTTCAACAAATTGGCAAGGTGAAAAAGCTCGACAAATGGGTCCCAAATGAGCTCAATGAAAATCAACAAGCTCGACGTTTTGAAGTGTGTTCGATGCTCTTTTTGCGAAACATTAATGATCCATTTCTTGACCGAATAGTCACCTGTGACGAAAAGTGGATCCTTTATGATAATCGGAAACGATCAGGTCAATGGCTTGATTGTGATGAACCACCCAAACATTTTCCAAAGCCAAAGTTTCACCAACAGAAGATTATGCTGACTGTTTGGTGGTGTGCAATTGGTGTTATTCATTACAGCTTTCTGGATGCTAAACAGAGCATCACGGCAGAGGTTTACTGTAATCCACTCGAAGAAATGCATCATCATTTACAAAAATTGAGACCTGCATTAGTGAATAGGCGTGGTCTCATCCTGCTCCACGATAATGCGCGGCCTCATGTTGCGAGAATGACACTGCAGAAATTCACAGACATGGGATACGAAACTTTACCACATCCTCCTTATTCTCCAGATCTTTCACCCACGGACTACCATTTCTTCAAGCATTTAGCCGCTTTTTTAAGCAACAAAACTTTCAGATCTAATGCAGAGGTTGAATCTTTTTTCAAAGATTTCTTAGCATCTAAGCCAAAGAATTTTTATCAACGAGGCATAAATTATCTAGTTGATAGATGGTAAAAATGCATGGCTGTTCAAGGATCATACTTTGACTAATTTCAATGTCTAGTGTCACCTATTTGATTAAGAAATCCTTTTTCTCTAAAATTGGCCATTATTTTCCGGACAACCTAATACATATATATACATATACATATATATATATTTACAAAAATATTTATATATGTATGTGTGTGTGTGTATGTGTGTGTGTATACTAGAAAGGCGCCCGTAAAATACGCTTAAATATATTTGAATTCATGAAGATTTCGTATTAATAATTATAAAGCCAATTATTTACTGTTTATTATAGCGTACAGAATATATTGTAGTAGTTTCAAAAGTAAAATAAAATCGACTTGAGTGCCATCAGTTAGAATCGAAACTAAAACATTTAGTTTTCCAGCCTTAGTTGCTACCGTTTGATCTATCATCAGATAGATTATAAAAGGAAGCAACTTTAACGTATGAATCTATATTCCTATAATTTTTGTGTGTATTGATATTCATATTAAAATCCGTTTTTGTATTTATTTAAGTGAAAAATACAACTTTGTTATATATGGGTCGTGGAATTGCATTCATCTGCAAAAGCTCTCGCTAATTTGCATATTCTTTTAAACATTCATTTTCATTAATTCCCTATTAGTTTTTTTTTCGGTTTTCTTATGGAATAATCATCTTTAGTTAATTATTACATGTAATTGTATTCATGCAGATATTCTACATGATTTATACTTGCGTAATATCTGCGTTAACAGGCTATAGTAAGCGCAAACCTCTTTCTATATATATTAATGTATGCGTATATATATATTTGTTTTAAAAAATTGCCTACAAAACTCCTCTGTTAGTTTTTTTACAGACATGAAGCTTTGTATATAGGGTATTCAAACCCATGCCAAACTTTATATTTGGGTTGTAGCAGGGGAAATCGGTGCAAAAGTGTGAAAATTAAAAAAAAAATGGAATTTGGCAAGTGAAGGTCGAACGACAGCAATATGAATATGCATGCGAAACGTAATAGCTATTGGCTCATGTTTTAATTTTTGCCTTTGAGCAAGCATCTCTTCATAGCTCAGGAATTAACGTCAAAAGAAAAGGTAAATCGTAAGCTAAACGTTTTGGTTTCAATTCTTGGTGGTAGCACACGAGTCATTTTTTAATTTTTTGTAACTATTACTATATATTTAATCCAATATAACAATAATAAAAACAACATCTGCATCAATCAAAATATCATATTTAAGCATAATTTACGACCTGGCAATGCCGGGCAGCCTGCTAATGTATACATATTAGTGTGTGCAGGTAAGAACATTTACTTACGCCTGCTACGTTCTATTTTTTTATTCTGATATCTCTGCAGCTATTTTTACCCGCTGAAGACTAGGCCACAAAAAATTCAATTTTTACCCGCTGAAGAATAGGCCACAAAAAATTCAACCATTTCATCCGCCTCGCGCCGCTCGGCGACTTTGGATTTTGGGGAGATGAACCATCACTTTTTCAAGCATCTCGGCAACTTTCTACGTGAAAAATGCTTTAAAACCCTAAGCGATATCAAAAACGCCTTCAGCAGTTGCATCGCCACAAGAACGGAAGGTTTTATGTCACTGGCATAAATACACTTGCTTTTCGTTACTAGGTGTATTGATTCTGATGGTGCTTATTTCGATCAATAATATTTTTTTATTATTTTAGCCAAGATATTCTTATATGGATTTAATAGTTAAACACCGCAAGAACTTTCTTATCAACCTGTTATGTGTAATAGCGGAATACACAACGTTGTATTCGTAAAAATACGTTTAAATATTATATTTTAATTCATGCAGATTTCGTAGTTACTATTATAGAGCCAATTCTCTATCGAGTATTACATTGTACCTAATGTATAGTAGTAATTTCAAAAGTAAAAAATGTAATTGACTTGAGTGTCCTGAGTTAGAATCGAAACTGAAACATATTTTTCCAGCCTTATTCGTTATCGTATGAGCTAAATCCATGCGTATACAAACGCTGCAAAATATAATGTTGTTTAACCTTTAACTTTTAATTAATGCATGCGTAGAAATACACAAGTCGAATCGACTCACGCGAGGCCAAGGTCAATGATTTTTCAATTTTGACTCCTTAAAGAAAACTTTATATATTACAAAATATTAGTTTTGAAGTAGAATGTTAAAATTAAATAGTTCGTTCAGGAAACGAAAGAAAGAAAAAAGGAATTAAAGTAAATGTTTATAAATATACTTTATTGTTTTTTGTTTTGTTTTTTATGTAATAGCCTTTTTCTGGTTCGGGAGGAGTACGTTCGATGAGAATGCATTCGTCTTTTACAAAGAGGATTGTATTTTTCTCTTTTCTTTCTTGAGATCACAACAAAGCTATTTTGTGTTATATAGTTCATTATTATTATTGTTCTTTGTTAAAAGTGAGTCTTTTATTAAGAGGGCTGTTGTGTAAGAGAGTCTTAGTGAGAGAGATTGTTCGTTTATAACGAATCATATATATTAAAAATGTTCATCTTAGATGTGTTGATAGAATGGAAGAAGCTCTTAGAGTGAGGAGACAGTCTTCGGACAGTCTTAGTGTAGATATGAGATGTAGAGTTCAGATGTGTATGTCATGACATTTTATAACACAGATATATAGGCATATAATAACAATTTTCACTTTAACTTTCGGTAGAATCACAACACAAAGACGACGTTTATACAAACACATGATGGGTTTATTTCTTCTCACGACTGGCCGTGGTTTTCTCATCAAGAATTCAAAGCTTCACATATTAAGTTTTAAAGTGACCGTCTCGCTTCTAGACGTTCGAATTCCAAACTGCAGACTCTCTCTGACTCTCCCCAGTTTCTCCTCTGCTTCTCTGCTTAACTCTGAAGTGTTTCTATCTATCTCTAGAACTTCCCATTTTTCCATGACGTCATACACATGTTAAAACATGTGCCTTCTTCCACGTGTTCTGGGCATGCGTGTCCAATACTTTTCTTTTTTTTACAAAAGGAATTTTAACCTATTTCTCAGTAACCTATATTTCCAATATGTTAAAAACATGTTTATTAAATTATCTTGTAGCTGCATTCTTTCAATTGAATTTTCATAACAAAATTGACAGTGCACATTCTTTTCTTGAAACTATTTTATCTCTAAGCTGTTTTACATTCCATTTTCTAATTCTCACACGTAATCTATTTCTAAACCTAAATTACGAGGTTCGAATTTCGTCTATGCTATATCATCTTCATTTTAACTAAATCCCTCTATTTTTATACTTACATGAAAAAGGGGCAGCCCTTATCATGTAACACCTGTAGGCTTGAAAATGAGTTAGCTGTCTATATTATTATTTTGGGCGCGGAGAATGTTATTGGCTAGAAATTAATTTTATAACTATTTTTTCTCTTTTTCATTGGAAGAATGCGCAGTCTGGTTGTGCACCAGCGTTTTTAAACATTTTGCATTTGGCAATCGACGAGTTAACATCCGGTTTTGAATGTAATTTTTCATTATTAATCTCCATATATATCAGCTAAGATATAACAATGTCCACATATGATCAAACTTGGATACAACGTGTAAAGCTGGCAATAAATCTGATACATTCTTTCTTGGCACTGCCCTGATTTAATGCTGTGATGGCTCTCCCTAGTTTAGCAACAGTTTAGAGTTTGTTTGTTTTTTTAGTTAACCTCACAGATAAAGCGATGAAATTCAAATATAAAGTTCATTCAGAGTCGTACCGAAAACTGATGAGACAGTCAACAACCTGTTTTTGCTTATCACTAAATCTATTATAATTATAAAACTCAAATGACCTTGTAACGATGTATGTAACCCACTTTCCGGTTTATGACCTGCGCACTGAAATATTAACGTTATTATTTCGAAATTATTATTTAACATGGGAAGAGTGGGGTTTAAAATAACTTAAACGTAATACAGAAATGAACGATGTAAAAGAAAAAACAGACAGTATTAACAATTGTTTATTTGTATAATTTAAACGCGAAAAAAAGAAGAATTGGGACGCTGAAATATTATCGTTATTATTTCGAAATTATTATTTAACATGGAAAGAGTAGGGTTTAAAATAAACAAAAAACAAAAAATCAATTGGGACGCTGAAATATTAACGTTATTATTTCGAAATTATTATTTAACATAGGAAGAGTGGGGTTTAAAATAACTTAAACGTAATACAGAAATGAACGATGTAAAAAAAGCAGATATATCAAAATTTTAATTTAACTATAATAAGTATTATGGTATCTGTTCAGTGCACATTTACCTATAAGTATGGCCAACCACTTATAATTCAGTAACTGTAAATTTTTTTTTCAAAAATAATCAATTATAATAAACAGAACGACTCATAGAAATCTATCTATATTCTTTTTTCATTTTAATATACTTTCATATAAATGTTTCTGTTATGTCAAAAAAACTATTATCTTTACGTCACAAGTGTCACGCTCATACATGAATTCCATAGCTAATATAACATACTGACCCAACGGGTCACGGGTAGTCTAGTATCGATATAAAGGCTGTTTGATATTCATAACTGAAACTGGTAGGGTTTCAATCCTGGCTTGACGTAGTTGCCTGTCTAGCCGCACTGATGAGCTGTGAAACAGCGAAACTGTACTGTATGTGTCCATGAGTGCGACTAGACAGGCAACTACGTCAAGCCAGGACTGAAACCCGACCAGTTTCAGTTATGAATATCTAACAGCCTTTATATCGATACTAGACTACCCGTGACCCGTTGGGTCAGTATGCTATATAGAAACCCGACCACCTGTACGACAGTCAAGGCTCCTTACCATTACGCTAATCGGCGGTTGCTGTGCGAGTTGTGAATTAACGATGTTTTGACATTTCGGAAACACCTAAGCTCGATTTGTTTACACAAAGAGCATCGCTTTATACGCTAATGGTAATTCGTGTATCACTTCTCAATATGCTCAACTCACGATGAGGAGCAATATAGTATATATGTACTCACCAGAACTACCCGGCGTTGCCCGGAGCCTTAAAAAAGCAAAATAGACTAGGTTAAAAGGTTTGTCCAATATCTTTATATTTAAACTTTCATCTCTCTCTTTCTCATGATCCGTCTATCTATCCTACCCTGTTTTTATCTTCTTCTCTACATCCATCTTCTCACTTCATCTCGGTTTCACCTCCGCCCAGTCTATTCTTTTCTATAATAATAATAATAATAATAATAATAATAATAATAATAATAATAATAATAAAATTAATAATAATAATAATAATAATAATAATAATAATAATAATAATAGGTGCGCTTGTCTCAATTACTGATGATTTTGAGAAACAGTTGATTCCTTGAGAATCAACTACAAAACACCGTACTCCAGAAATCAGTTCTGCTTGGCACAGTAAACGTTCTACGCCGGTTGCTTTCCATTTAATTGACACTTTGACTATGTTCACTAACTTTGACGCAAAAGCTCGCTCTTCTGTGAAAAACATGGTGTAAAACATCACAACACTGTGAAGTTAACGAACATAATGATGACAATCATAATAATAATAATAATAATAATAATAATAATAATAATAATAACATGTTTAGTCTTTTATCATCTAAATAACATTCGAAATGACTGAAAAACAGAATTTACACCAGTTGATCGCCAAAAAATGCATATTGTATGTTTAATTATAGATATTATTCCAGAGCAAACATGATCAAGAATATACAAACTTTGTGGCTGTTTGTTTTGTAGTTTTTCTTTACTTTTTAACTGGACATACAAACGCATATATATACAGAGAACTGTTATTTATATATGTTTTATTTCTAGTGGGGAAGTGGTACTATCAACTCAGGTTATCTGAAGATAGCGACTTTCTTACCTGAAATGCACCAAACATTGATGCTATTTTTTTTCTTTTTCTCAATTATGTTTTGTGCATTTGAAATTAGGAAGCCAATATCGTCAGGCAGCCTGATCTGGAAACACCAGTGAAAACGATGTTAAAATTATCCTCCGTCAGTGTTCATTAATATTCATATAAAATAACGTCTAAATTGATTTTAGATTTGCATTGAATTTGATCCATAGTACTTAAATACCAATTAAGATTCACTGGATTTGAATTTGTTCTTAAAAATTAACTTTTAAAAATCTAGAATTAGATCAAAATTAGAATGAAGCTTCCATATGTAACGTGTAGTATCTTAATCTTGTATAATAAACACGGAGGTTTGTTTTAGTTAAGACAAACCTTCTAATAAATCATTGTTATATAGTGTCTGTACTGAACAATAAATTTATCTCAAATTCCATTTGTAATGTTAATTCTATAAGAAGCAATTTATTGCCTTTGAGATGACACATATTAGGAGAGTGTCATGTCGATAGCCATAGAAGTCGACAATAATACGGAAAGATGGAACTTTAATGACTGGCACTCAATAAAGAGCGCAAGAACGGCAGACATTGCTACATTTATTGACACGACTGATGAGACTGGATTTATTAGTACAATAATTCAACCAATAAGCGACGGAGTTCAAATATAATGAGAACGAGCTGTTCTCATTATATTTGAACTCCGTCGCTTATTGGTTGAATAATTGTACTAATAAATCCTCATTACATCATCGAATTTTGAAAATTGTTCTTTGCATTACATTAAAAAGTGACCCATAAAAATGCCACATGGAATCCTTAATAAAATCTATAATACTTTTAAACTTACTTAAGAACTCCTACTCGCTGCTACGTATGTGGCAGACCGAAACAGCACTCACTATAGACGAGTTTAACCGGCTTCCTCCAAAGGAGAAAGTTTCATGGGAATATCAAATTCACAAGCGCTTCCATATCTCCGTCAGGGTAGATGATGTTGGGATTTTGCAAATCTGGCAAGAAGTCCTGGTGTTTCCAAATGATTATCCATCTGGTACTGAACAGGCTCACCGTTGCTTAACTTCGGTGATCTAACGCGAACCGGTGTATTCATCATAAAATCATGTGGTAATTAAAGTATACATTTGTTTTCGCTCTGCGTATCTCCAGTTTCTTCCTGTTGCAATCAAATCTCTGTTAATTGTCTGCTTTTAGTTCAGTTTTTCATACTCCCTCTTCTTTTTCAATCAAAGTTCCATTCGAGCACTTGGTTGGCAGTTTGCTCTAGGGCCAATTTTAGCGTATGTCCGAACCAGTTCAGATGTCGTTTACAGATTATTAATGATACTATCTACTGTTTATTGTGATCTCTGACTATGATTTACCAGACGATGGTGCGAACTATCCTTCTCTATGGCTGTGAGACGTGGCCTATACGAGTGGCAACTTCACAAACTGGAAGTCTTCGACACCGACTGTCTTTGCAGTATTCTGCAATACCGCTGTGGAGATCATGTTATTTCTTGTTATTCGGGTTTCTTTCGCAAATATTGTTGCTTGATGAACTACACTTTTTGTTAGACATTTATTTTGGACTGGGCAAAGTGTGCGGTGTCTACAATTGCATTTATCTTGTTCGTTATTAGTATTTTTATTTATGGTATGGTTATTCTTGTCCGGGGTTGGTTTGTTATTATTATTATTGTTATTATTGTTATTATTATTATTATTATTATTATTATTATTATTATTATTATTATTATTATTATTATTTCTGCTAGTGTTGGTTTTATTTCTGTTACGGTGTCTACTTTTTATTTTGTTGTTGTTTACATTGTTTTCATTTAGTACTTTGTTATTATGTGCTTTAATTATCATCTCTAAATTTTCGCAACAACTGTAAGATAACTTCAAGGTATTTTTATTGAAGATTTTGTGTAAGGGGTTGGTTGCGGGAAAGTGTTTTTCAATAAGATCTAGAACCAACCCCGGACAAGAATAACCATACCATAAATAAAAATACTAATAACGAACAAGATAAATGCAATTGTAGACACCGCACACTTTGCCCAGTCCAAAATAAATGTCTAACAAAAAGTGTAGTTTATCAAGCAACAATATTTGCGAAAGAAAACTCGAATAACAAGAAATATTACATAGGCATGACTTCCTTAGATTTCAAAACCCGATACTATCACCACAAAAGTACATTCAAAAATAAAAAAAACGTATAAAAACAACACTAGCGAATAAATACTGGGAACTCAAAGAAAGCGGACATTCGACGGAAGTCGAATGGAAAATAATGAGACAAGCTACCACGTGCAGACATTTAGACGACCCATGTAACTTATGCCTCCATGAAAAATTTGCTATCCTGTACTTTAAAGAACCTCAAAATCTATTAAACTGTAGACGAGAAATAGCAAACAACTGTGTTCACAAAATAAAACTTACTCTAGGATAGCGATACAAAATAGCTTTAAAACTAACAATAACAATAGAAAACAAACAAATAAATAAATTAAACAAACATGAATATACATAAACGATCACACATGTATGTATATATATATGTGTGTATATATATGTGCATGTATGTGTGTACACATAGGTGTATATATATATATATATATATATATATATATATAAAAGAGGGAAAAGATCTACCTTAAACCACTAGCCTAGCTCTAAAACAGATCCTTTGTTCAATAAAATGCATGCCCATTGGCTGATAGGAAGGGGCGCGGTGGATACTAGAAAGCTGATTGGCTAACCAGAAATCCTCAACATATATAAAAGCAAGAAGCAACCACAGAATTCGCCCATAAGCCTGACGAATCCTATAAGTGGATGAAACGCAGAATATTCAGTGTAGCTTAATCGCCATATATATTTTATAAATTACTAACTAGCTCTACCTACGTATTGAGCACTTTTGAAGTAAATACTTAAAGTTTACGCATAAATCTATACTTTCGTATATTACTTTTATGTGAGTAAATGAAGTAGCAATATATATATATATATATATATATATATATATATATACATATATATATGATAGATGTTAAGGGGTTAGAGTGTAATAAAAAATGGAACTTGACAGGCGTAAGTGGATAAAAATGTAATTCTACGTATGCGCGAATATAAATTTATAGTTTAAAGTCAGTTTATTTTTAACTATTTGTTATCCGTTTCTCGATAGCTGAAACGATAACAACTAAGTAATGTAAATTGTTTTGGTTTTTCGAGTCATTTCTTTTATTTTGAAATTACTACTATATATTAGGTACAATGGTAATGATTACGAAACCTCCATGAATGAAAATATTATATTAAGGATATTTTACGACCGGGCAATACCGGGTGTCCTACTAGTGTATATATATATATATATATATATATATATATATGTGTGTGTGTGTGTGTGTGTGTGTGTGTGTGTGTGTGTGTGTGTGTGTGTGTGTGCGTGTGTGTGTGTGTGTTAAAAGAATAAGGATAAGATCAATTCTTTAAGAAGAGACTTATCGGGATAATGCAAAGCTCAACAAATTGTTTTAAAGCTTATTTATAGTATCAATAAAATAAGAAAACGACACTATAAGAATATAGATTTATTCATTTATTCAATAAGGATGATTCATCAATTAGGGGTGTAGGAAAAGTAAAACACTTGGAAAACCCCCTACACCATTAATTGATGCATCATTCTTATTGATTAAATGAATAAATCTATATACATAAGTGTATGCATTTATAGTGTCGTTTTCTTATTTTATTGATACTATATATATATATATATATATATATATATATATATATATATAGTGCCGCCAAGAAGAAAGTCCGCACTAGACATTTTTGCAAATACCGCAAATTGAAGCTAAACTGAATGTGACTGTTTCAACAACCTTTACTTCATTTGATTCGCCTTTTATTTCTCTATGATTTTACTTGTTCATATTTGACCCTTAATTGAAGTATCCTAGTGTTCACGTCAATTTAAAAAATTAACTTAAAATCGAGAAGGCAATAAGAAACTCCGCACAATGAAAAATTGCTATTTAAATGTAACTTTAGAACATTCTAGGAACACAATGAACTAGTCATTATTTAGTAGTATAGCCCTTTTGTAATTTGACGTCCTGCAAATTTTGGACACTCTCTTAAATTAGTTTGCGGCAATACTCTGATGAAAGGGCATCCCGCTTCTCTTTCATTTTTGTCCAAAGTTCTAGATTAAAAATTTTATCATTGCGTAGCTGTTGCTTGATTTAATGCTATACGTTTTCGAGATGACTGAGGTCTGAGATTATGCAGGTCAATCCAAATACGGAATATCGATGACAAACTGTAGAAGAGTATTTAATAATTTTACAGTTTTTACTAAATTTCTATTATTCTTACATGTGATGTTTTTTTTCTAATCTACTTTCGACTGATCGTCATCATATATCAATCCGATGATTTTCTTGTTGGAAGAATATTTTATGATTCGAATTAAAAAGAATTTCTTTTTAATAAACAAATATATATATATATTAAATAATACCTTGCACTTGTCTGCTTTTAAAGAAACCTTTTTAATTTTATTACAATATAAACAGTGCTTTTTGAACTGTGGACTTCCTAAATACACAACGTATCAGATTTCAAAACCTCAACTTCGAAATCCATCTGACGACATGCCAAGCATTAACACCAGCATTATATGAACGAGAAGGAAAAACGAATCTTTTATGATTCGAATTAAAAAATAATAATTTTTAATAAACAAATACGTTTATTGAAAACAAATCTTGCACTTGTCTGCTCTTTAAAAAAAAAAAGCTTTAAATTTAATTCTCTCTCTCTCTCTCTCTCTCTCTCTCTCTCTCTCTCTCTCTCTCTATCTCTCTATCTCTCTCTATTTATTTCTCTCTCTCCATATATATATATATAATATATATATATATTAATGATCGGATAAATCAAATGTACATAATTAGGTAGTATGCAAATGATAATTATTAACCTCATCTTTAAGATACATGCAGTTGAATACAATTTACATCTAGAAATAAATGGCACGTTAAAAACGGAAATGACTGAACAATGGTTTTAGTATGTTTTACATTTTTTTTTTTTTTGCTAAATTGAATATGTTTACCTACAAACAAAGGACAGGTTACATTTTCCTTTATTTTCTAATAATTATTTTGGGGAGAGATAAGTAAATAAAACAAAGAAAATATATTCTTTTTCATATGGCATGGCGTATGTCTTTTTTTTTAAATACCAGGGATATAATGAATTTTCCAACTCTTTACGATTCTTCTTCTTCAATAAAAAGACATCAGTTTTACTTGTTCATGTCGTCGCAGCCGATAGAGTATCTGTGAAATTCGTTGACCGTTGATGTTAACATGTCGATCTCTAAACAGCAGGATTGGGTCTGGTAGGACTGCTGGGTCCATAACCTCTAGAGTGTATAGCTAGTCATGTATTAGAAAAAAAAAAGTTGGACAAAAGAAGTAGATAAATTATCAAATTGCGAATATCAAATTTAGTTTCCACAAGCAAAACTTAGCAGCATCAATCCAGTCTTATACGCAGATCAAACATAACTTATCTCAGGTAACATTTTACGATAAGTACAATTATGGTATTAAGTTTGCATTAGGATATGAGTTTTTACAATAATATAGCGAGGTTTTCGTATGCGCTGGATATTAATAATAAACAAAGACGGTATTCTACTTCGTTTTATTTTATTTTTTTTTTTCAAATTGAACTTTGAATTGAGGGGTTGAGATAAATTTTAAAATAGTGATGTAAGATAAGTACGATTATACAAGGCTCATATAATTTCCTAGCAACGTTGTGTTATCTGCTCGTAATATGGATAAAAGAGTCAAGAGAGGTTCGGGCTATAATCTTGGAGTATGTCCAACATGCACCGCAATAAATATGCTAATTTGAAGTCGGTAATGTATTACAAATTATGTCTAGCAGTCAGCCAATCAGAATAATGGGAAAAATCCGCTTCGGCGGTCACGTGTCAAAGGAGGTCGTTTGGCGGGAAGAGGCGTTGTGTCACAAGTGACTATTCATGCTCAGATAGTTCCGTTGGCACCGGCTAAATTCTCATGAATATATCACTTGCCAGTGTTCTTACAAGATTGCAACCAGTACACACACAAGAAAGAATCGGGAAAAATAATAATAGAAAAATGAAATTGGTGACCATGAGATAGGAACTAACAGAGAAAGGGCAATGAGAGAGCGAATTTATGCAACGGGCTTTGTCCGTTCGTCCATTCATCCATCTGTCTATCACACTTATAATAATTTTCGTCCATCAGAACGACGAATACCATCCGATCATCCTAGGAATGATGGATGACACGCTCTGAGAGTTCGTTGAAAATGAAGCTGGTTTGTGCAAAGCCAGCTTCACTCTCTTGTCCCAACCAGCCTGATTCATCGACAGAATAGGGTCCAGATAGATGGATGCCAGGTGGGAAGCAAGAGCTACCAAAAGTTACGACGTCCCCCTACATGTAGCGCCTGGTAGTCTCAAGTGTTCACACATCTGGTACTGCAATAGGTATTGCAATATATTTTATATAATGATTGTATGATTAAAGACACTGGCGACAAGAATCAACCAATATCTTGCTGCCCAACTCCCCACATAGTACCCCTGTAGATTATGTTATTGATAGTAGCCCCCTACATCAAAGTGGCAATGTGCCTTGTTTGGGGTGAAAATGTAATAAAAAAATTTCAAATGGAGCCACGTTCTAATAGCAATCAATCAGAAACCATAGTCACTCCATAAAAATAATGGATCTTTTAAAGTTCCAGCACATAATGTTTCGCGTCCACACGAGAAAGATCTTTGCTCATCGTGTGCAAAATGTTAAAGTTCAAGAATTATACAGATCAGCTACCCACCGAAAACTCTTTTTCATCTCCAGGACTTATACAGATTAGCTACCATCGGAAACATGACTTTATATTCAAAATCAGGCTTAACGTTCCTTAACTTCGATGATCTAACGAGAACGAGGTGTGTCAACGCGATTATGCAGTATAAATCTAAGGCAGTCTGAAGATACCGGTTTTCTGACCTAAAATCCATCTAATATTGATGGAATTGTGTTTACTCTCCCATTTGCAAAACTCAATCATGTTATGCAAAGCAAAAACACAAAATCAATTGCTCTCTACAAAACAACCAGACTTATAGACACGATCAATCAATATATTAATATTTTAAGAACTTGAAACATAAATTTTTTAAGTAGAATGAGTGTACCCAAAAAAGTTTGAATGCTATCACACGAAACAGCTATATTTAGCAGCATGAATAAATAGTTTAAAGAATTAAAGCACTTTAGGCATACAAAGTTTACAAAAATGACTGTGCTCGAAAAGGATTCAGTTGCCGTTAAACGAGCAATCAAATCCAATACAATAAATAAACATTTGAAAATATAAAAAAATACGAAGCATAAAGTGTTTTTCAAAAATTACTGGATTCGGTATTTAAAAAAACTGAAAAGGGTTGTAATGCCGTAAAACAAAACAAGCAAACAACCAAATCGTTACACTTAAGTTAGTATAATTTTTTTTTGGGGGGGGGCATCCACGCTTAAGTTAAGTATGGCATTTTCGTTGTTATAGCATTTTAAATACTATTATCTTAGTCTGTTACTCTTCGGTTAAGAATACCATTATGCTTGATCTGTCATGTTGAATGTTGTCATGCTGATGACACGAAGGCAATACATCAAAGGCTGTAAATGACAAAGTTCTCTCTGATTCTCTCTCCTTTGATCTCGAGCGCGTGGTTCAGTGGGGAAGATGTGGCTGGTTACCTTTAATGCATTCAAAACCAAACTCCTATCCTTACATCATCAACGCTCTGATCCCCATCTGGCATCAATTGTGATGGATGGCTCTCGTCTGGGTGAGGCCCCGTGTTTTGACAGCTTCTGGGTTTGACCTTTACTCCTGATTTGAAATGGAACACGTACATCAAGTCTGTTGCCAAGGTCGCTGGGAAGATGGTGGGATCCCTCTACCGCTCCAGAAGATATCTCACTACTGATGCAATTCTCTATCTATATAAAAGCCAAGTACGTCCAAGGATGGAATACTATTGCCATATCTGAGCAGGAGCTGCTAAAAACAGCCTATCCTGCCTTGACAGAGTACAAAATAGACTTCGTGGCTTAGTGGGGGAAGCCATTTTCTCTACCCTGCAACCTCTCTCCCACAGAAGAGACGTTGCGAGCCTATCCTTGTTTTATCGTTATTTCCATGGCAGGTGCTCGTCTGACCTCCAATCTCTGGTCCCCCGTCGCCAATCTTTCACGAAAAACAATCGTCTAGCTGAATCCACTGTGAAAAATTTCCCCCACTCTATATCTGTGCCTAAATCAAAACGCGGATTCCATGAACAAAGCTTCTTTCTTAGAACTGCACGCCTGTGGAACACTATTCCGTCTGCCTGCTTCCCACCGGACTACAACTTGGATGTGTTCAAGTTCAACGTTAACAAATTCCTAATGAACCGCCCCCTTAAGTAAACACTTCATCAAATCTCCACACTAACATAATGTACTTGCAATAACCCTTATCCCTGAGTGGCTTCCGGGCCTTGATAAGTGGTGATCACTGTGTAAAATAAAAATGTTCATTAGTCTTTCATGCTTTTGATGACGATAGCACTTGCATTAGTCTATCACACGTAACATAAAAATAAAATTGTCGTAAGTCTACCATGCTTCAGTTAAAAACAGCATTTTTGCTAGTCTATCAGATTTAAGTAGAAATAAAATTAGCTCTAGTTTACACGTCTAAATCTATACTTTTCTTTTTTGTGTGTGTGTATTGATATTTATATTAAAACACTTTTTTCTATTTATTTGAAAAGAAAATACTTCTTTGTGATATATGGGTCGAAGAATTGTATTCATCTGCAGAAGATCTAGCTAATTTGTATATTCTTTTAAACATTCATTTTAATTAATTTCTTATTAGTTTTTTTAATTTTCTTATGAAATAATAATCTTTAGTTAACTATTACGTGTAATATTAATGCAGATATTCTGTAAGATTTATATTAGAGTAATATTTGCGTAAAAATGTTTACAGTAAACACAAACCTCTTTCTATAAATATAATGTATGTATATATATATATATATATATATATATATATATATATATATATATATATATATATTTAAAAACTGTTCGTTGTTTTCTAATTTCTAAATTTAAAATAGCATTTTCGTTGGTTTGTCATGCATAAATTGAAAATAGCATTTTGTTGGTTTCTCATGCCTTAATTTAAAATAGTATTTCATTGGTTTGTTATGCCTTAATTAAAAATAGCATTTCATTGGTTTGTCATGCCTTAATTTAAAATAGCACTTTGTTGGTTTGTCATGCCTAAATTTAAATAACATTTGGTCGGTTTGTTATGCCTTAATTTAAAAAAGCATTTCGTTGGTTTGTTATGCCTTAATTTAAAATAGCATTTTGTTGGTTTGTCATGCATAAATTTTAAATAGCATTTCGTTGGTTTGTTATGCCTTATTTTAAAATAGCATTTCATTGGTTTGTCATGCATAAATCTGAATAGGATTTTGTTGGTTTGTTATGATCTAATTAAAAATAGAATTTTATTGGTTTCTTATGCTTTAATTTAAAAAAGCATTTCATTGGTTTGTCATGCCTTAATTAGTAATAGCATTTCATTGGTTTGTTATGCCTTAATTTAAAATAGTATTTTATTGGTTTGTTATGCCTTAATTTTAAATAGTATTTAATTGGTTTGTTATGCCTTAATTTAAAATAGCATTTCATTGGTTTGTTATGCCTTAATTTAAAATAGTATTTCATTGGTTTGTTATGCCTTAATTTAAAATAGCATTTCATTGGTTTGTTATGCCTTAATTTAAAATAGTATTTTATTGGTTTGTTATGCCTTAATTTAAAATAGCATTTCATTGGTTTGTTATGCCTTAATTTAAAATAGCATTTCATTGGTTTGTTATGCCTTAATTTAAAATAGTATTTCATTGGTTTTTTATGCCTTAATTTAAAATAGCATTTTATTGGTTTGGTATGCCTTAATTACAAATAGTATTTCATTGGTTTGTTATGCCTTAATTTAAAATAGTATTTCATTGGTTTGTTATGCCTTAATTTAAAAAAAGTATTTTATTGGTTTGTTATGCCTTAATTTAAAATAGCATTTCATTGGTTTGCTAAGCCTTAATTTAAAATAGTATTTCATTGGTTTGTTATGCTTTAATTTAAAATAGTATTTAATTGGTTTGTTATGTCTTAATTTAAAATAGTATTTCATTGGTTTGTTATGCCTTAATTTAAAATAGCATTTCATTGGTTTGTTATGCCTTAATATAAAATAGTATTTCATTGGTTTGTTATGCCTTAATTTAAAATAGTATTTCATTGGTTTGTTAAGCCTTAATTTAAAATAGTATTTTATTGGTTTGTTATACCTTAATTTAAAATAGCATTTCATTGGTTTGTTATGCCTTAATTTAAAATAGTATTTCATTGGTTTGTTATGCCTTAATTTAAAATAGCATTTCATTCATTTTTTATGCCTTAATTTAAAATAGCATTTCATTCGTTCGTTATGCCTTAATTTAAAGTAGCATTTCATTGGTTTGTCCTGCATAAATCTGAATAGCATTTTGTTGGTTTGTTATGATCTAATTAAAAATAGAATTTTATTGGTTTGTTATGCTTTAATTTAAAAAAGCATTTCATTGGTTTGTCATGCCTTAATTATTAATAGCATTTCATTGGTTTGTTATGCCTTAATTTAAAATAGCATTTCATTGGTTTGTTATGCCTTAATTTAAAATAGAATTTTCTTGGTTTGTTATGCCTTAATTTAAAATAGCATTTCATGTGTTTGTTATGCCTTAATTTAAAATAGTATTTTATTTGTTTGTTATGCCTTAATTTAAAATAGCATTTCATTGGTTTGTTATGCCTTAATTTAAAACAGTATTTCATTGGTTTTTTATGCCCATATTTAAAATAGTATTTTATTGGTTTGTTATGCCTTAATTTAAAATAGTATTTTATTGGTTTTTTATGCCTTAATTTAAAAAAGTATTTCATTGGTTTGTTATGCCTTAATTTAAAATAGCATTTTGTTGGTTTGTCATGCATAAATTTTAAATAGCATTTCGTTGGTTTGTTATGCCTTATTTTAAAATAGCATTTCATTGGTTTGTCATGCATAAATCTGAATAGGATTTTGTTGGTTTGTTATGATCTAATTAAAAATAGAATTGTATTGGTTTCTTATGCTTTAATTTAAAAAAGCATTTCATTGGTTTGTCATGCCTTAATTAGTAATAGCATTTCATTGGTTTGTTATGCCTTAATTTAAAATAGTATTTTATTGGTTTGTTATGCCTTAATTTTAAATAGTATTTAATTGGTTTGTTATGCCTTAATTTAAAATAGCATTTCATTGGTTTGTTATGCCTTAATTTAAAATAGTATTTCATTGGTTTGTTATGCCTTAATTTAAAATAGCATTTCATTGGTTTGTTATGCCTTAATTTAAAATAGTATTTTATTGGTTTGTTATGCCTTAATTTAAAATAGCATTTCATTGGTTTGTTATGCCTTAATTTAAAATAGTATTTCATTGGTTTTTTATGCCTTAATTTAAAATAGTATTTTATTGGTTTGGTATGCCTTAATTACAAATAGTATTTCATTGGTTTGTTATGCCTTAATTTAAAATAGTATTTCATTGGTTTGTTATGCCTTAATTTAAAAAAAGTATTTTATTGGTTTGTTATGCCTTAATTTAAAATAGCATTTCATTGGTTTGCTAAGCCTTAATTTAAAATAGTATTTCATTGGTTTGTTATGCCTTAATTTAAAATAGTATTTCATTGGTTTGTTATGTCTTAATTTAAAATAGTATTTCATTGGTTTGTTATGCCTTAATTTAAAATAGCATTTCATTGGTTTGTTATGCCTTAATATAAAATAGTATTTCATTGGTTTGTTATGCCTTAATTTAAAATAGTATTTCATTGGTTTGTTAAGCCTTAATTTAAAATAGTATTTTATTGGTTTGTTATGCCTTAATTTAAAATAGCATTTCATTGGTTTGTTATGCCTTAATTTAAAATAGTATTTCATTGGTTTGTTATGCCTTAATTTAAAATAGCATTTCATTCATTTTTTATGCCTTAATTTAAAATAGCATTTCATTCGTTCGTTATGCCTTGATTTAAAGTAGCATTTCATTGGTTTGTCCTGCATAAATCTGAATAGCATTTTGTTGGTTTGTTATGATCTAATTAAAAATAGAATTTTATTGGTTTGTTATGCTTTAATTTAAAAAAGCATTTCATTGGTTTGTCATGCCTTAATTATTAATAGCATTTCATTGGTTTGTTATGCCTTAATTTAAAATAGCATTTCATTGGTTTGTTATGCCTTAATTTAAAATAGAATTTTCTTGGTTTGTTATGCCTTAATTTAAAATAGCCTTTCGTTGATTTGTCATGCATACATTTAAAATAGCATTTTCTTGGTTTGTCATGCCTTAATTTAAAATAGCATTTTGTTGGTTTGTCATGCCTTAATTTAAAATAGCATTTCATTGGTCTGTTATGCCTTAATTTAAAATAGCATTTAGTTGGTCTGTTATGCCTTAATTTAAAATAGCATTTAGTTGGTCTGTTATGCCTTAATTTAAAATAGCATTTCATTGGTTGATATGCCTTAATTTAAAATAGCATTTTATTGGTTTGTTATGCCTTAATTTTAAATAGCCTTTCGTTGATTTTTCATGCATAAATTTAAAATAGCATTTTCTTGGTTTGTTATGCCTTAATTTAAAATAGCATTTTATTGGTCGTTTATGCCTTAATTTAAAATAGCATTTCGTTGGTCTGTTATGCCTTAATTTAAAATAGCATTTCATTGGTCTGTTATGCCTTAATTTAAAATAGCATTTCATTGGTCTGTTATGACTTTATTTAAAATAGCATTTCATTTGTCTGTTATGCCTTAATTTAAAATAGCATTTCATTGGTTTGTTATGCCTTAATTTAAAGTAGCCTTTCGTTGATTTGTCATGCATAAATTTAAAATAGCATTTTTTTGGTTTGTCATGCCTTAATTTAAAATAGCATTTCATGTGTTTGTTATGCCTTAATTCAAAATTGAATTTCGTTGGTTTTTTTCATGCATAAATTTAAAATAGCATTTTCACTCTTCTTTCATATTTTAGTTCTAAATGTTTTTTTTTATTGATTACGCAAGCTGAGGTGTGAACTAAGATTATCTGTGACGCTGAAATATCGTTGTATGTAACGTTTAAGCTTAAAACAGCACTATATTAGGTCTAAAATGTATGACAGATGGATGTCTTGCATCCAGTAGAAGTCTCATCCTCATCCAGATAATAATGATAACAAAATTGGTAAAAAGTCTATTTAACGGACGCGTGTTAAGAGTTTATGTTCGTCTCTGTCTTCAATTAAATTAGTTGATTTAGTTTTGCAGACGAAAGGGTGATTTTTTATTGCGACGACAGAAAAAAAGTTGTTTTTTGCCTTTTGAGTCTTTTCTCTGATCTTAGAGGGGTCATTCGGTAAATGGGAAGACGTTTTCGTAAATAATGCACTAATCTAGGAAAAATAATTGAGTCGTTATTGATAATTCGAAAAAGTCGATATGATACTTGTACAATTATATAGTCAAAAATAATTAGACCGATAATTATTTATCTATATATTTTTATAGCCGATCCTCCTTTTCTCTTCTTTTGCTCCTCCCCCTCTCTCTTTCTCGCTCTTTTTCTTTCTTTCTCTTTCTCTCTTTCCATCTCCTTTTTCTCCCACTATTTTAATGAGTTAATCTATTATTTCTCTCTATACCGGCTTGTGTTTATTGATGCTTATCAATCTTTCTATGTTTTTCTTCCACCCTCTCTATTCTCATTGTGTCCCTCCCTCTCTTCTTGCTTTCCTTGAGATAGTTATACGGAAAGATTCCAATAGAAAGGAGGAAAATTGTCGAGATGTGATTGAATATCATTAAATATTTCGTCTTTACCGACACAGAAATAAACCTTCTCATGGTCTCGTTACACTTCTGTCTGCACATCCTTCTTTATTCTCTCTTTTCTTCTCACTATCTCTTTCTTTCTCTGATTTCTCTCTCTCTCTCTCTCTCTCTCTCTCTATATATATATATATATATATATATATATATATATATATATATATATATAAGAGCCAGGTACGTCCAAGGATGGAGTACTTTTGCCACATCTGGGCAGGAGCTGCTAGAAAGGACTTACTCTTTCTTGATAAAGTTCAAAATAGACTTCTTAGCCTCGTAGGGTATGTCCTTTATTCTTCCCTGCAACCTCTTTCTCACAGAAGAGATGTTGCGATTTTATCTCTGCTTTATCATTATTTCCATAAGTGCTCGACTGACCCTCAATCTATGGTCCTCCTTCGACAAACTTTCACAAGAAACACTCATCTAGTAGAAAACACTATCAACAATTTCCCGCATTCTTTATCTGTGCCTAAACCTAAATGTAGATTCCATAAACAAAGCTTCTTTCTTAGAACTGCACGTCTATGGAATTGTCTTCCGTTTTCCTGCTTTCCAGCTGACTACAATATGGTTGTCTTCAAGTCTAACGTAAAAAAGGTTTTGATGAGCCGTTCCATATAAGTTAAGAAATTTACTGAATTTCCATTACTAACAATTACTATATTGTCCAATTTCTGCTGTACACTCTTTAACTTTTATCCTCGAGTGGCCTCTTGGTTTGGATAAGTGGTAATGCCTATGTAAAAAAATATATTAACTATGAAATACGGTTTTACTTAATATGTAGAGTGTTCATTTGCTTAATTACCGGCTTCCATACTTTTATTTGGTAAACAGAGACAAACAAAATATGACGGTGGTCTAGAAAATGTTTAATATTTGTGCAATAATATTTTTAAATCGGTTTAAATCTGGCCATAAAATAGCTGACAAAAGCCATGTTTATATTGAAACTTAAAATTTAAAACAATTTAAACGTAATTAATTAAAAATCTCTTCCATAGCTACCAACGGACTGCCAGCAACCACTGTAAAAGAGTAATAAAAAATGCAAGAGAGTTGTATGCTCAGTCAGTTAAATCCAAAGTAGCTGAGCAGCGGCTTGGTTCCCACCAGTTTTGTTAAATAGCAAACAGGATCCTGAACAGAAGCGTGCATTCTATTCCAACTATCATCAATGGACCGGAGGTCATCTCGTCCGCATCAGACAAAGCCAAACTATTTGCCAAGAACATTGCAGCTAATTCTACCCTATGCGACGAAGGCCATCAATCCCCGTATTTCCTCCTATAACAGACCACACGCTATACAGCATACAAATATCTTTACGTGATGTCGCCAAGCTAATCAAGAACCTTGATTCCAGTAAAGCAACTGGCCCTGACGGTATTCCAATTATAGTGTTGAAAAAGCTTCAATCAGAATTTGCCCCCTCCCATACTAACAAAACTGTTTAAGCGTTGCCTTAAGAAGAATTGCATCCCAACACCCTGGAAAACCTCATCAGTATGCCATGTATTTAAGAATTCAGGTGACAAGTCATCTTCCTCTCAGTACAGACCAATAAGTCACCTGTGCGTCATGAGTAAGTTGCTGGAATCCATATTAAATAAAGAAGTAGTCAACCACCTCAGCAGAAATAACCTTCTTAGTTACATGCAATATGGTTTCCGTTCTGCTACATCTACAGCATATGTGCTAACAGTAATATCCAACAGGATTAGTAAATCTCGCGACAAAGGCTTCCTTTCTAGAGCAATTGCTCTTGACATATCAAAGGCCTACTTTACAAGATTCTCAGCTACAGTATAACTGGAAATGTTTCCTCAATTATTAAATCATTTCTCTCTGATAGGCTCATAAGAGTAGTGGTTGATGAGCAGAAATTAGAAGCCTGCAGTATTAATGCTGGAATCCTTCCGGGGTTCATCCTGGGCCCAACTTTCTTTTTGATCTACATCAATGATCTCCCGAAACATATACTTTAATCATTCGTTGACATTTTTGTTGATGAGACTACCATCTATGACAACACAACAAAGGCCGTAAATGACAAATTTCTCTCTGATTCTCTCTCCTCGGATCTTGAGCACGTGGTACAATGGGGTAAGAGGTGGCTGGTTACTTTTAATGCATCTAAAACCAAGCTTCTATCATTACATCATCAACGCTCTGATCTCCATCTCGCATCAATTGAAATGGATGGCTTTCATCTTGGGGAGGTTCAATGTTTTGATAAGCTTCTGGGCTTCACCTTTACTCCTGATCCGAAATGGAATACATGCATCAAATATGTTGCCAAGGTTGCTAGAAAAATTATGGGATCCTTCTTCCGCTTCAGTAGATATTTCACTGTTGATGCAATTCCCTTACTATATAAAAGCCAAGTACGTCCAAAGATGGAGTACTGCTGCCATATCTGAGCAGGAGCTGCTAAAAATTGCTTATCCTACAAAATAGCCTTCGTAGCTTAGTGGGGCATGCCCTTTTCTCTTCCTTACAACTTCTCTCCTACAGAAGAGCCTGTCTTTGTCTTATCGTTATTTCTAGTGCAGGTGCTCGTCTGACCTCCAATTTCTGGTCCCCCCCTCGTTCATTTTTCATGAAAAACACCCGTCTAGCTGAAAGCACTGTCAATAAATTTCCCCATAATTTTCTGTGCCTAAATCAAAACGTAGATTCCATGAATAAAGCTTCTTTCTTAGAAGTGCACGACTGTGGAACTCTCTTCCGTTTGCCTGTTTCCCACCTGACTACAACTTGGATGTTTTCAAGTCCAACATAAACAAATTCCTGATAAATCGCTACCTTAATAATCCAATTTATCAGATCACCATTACTAACGATTACTATAATATTATCCCATCGATTACTGTACACGCAATAACCCTTATCCTTGAGTGGTCTCCGGGCATTGATAAGTGGTGATTGCATGAAAAAATAATGTCCAGCTGATACTTATTAACTTTTATTCTCGAGTAGCCTTTAGGCCTTGATAAACGGTGATGCCTCTTAATAAAAATGTAGCACGCTTTCTATTTTGTTGACTCCTTCTGGATTTATCAGATTCAAACTTCTTTAAGCGACGATTGAACAGCTTTGTAAAAGTATGAGATGGTCGTTTTCAAGTCCATTGTAAACAAGTCAATGTTTGGACGTCCTCTCAAATACGAGGGTCGTTCCAAAAGAAATGTCTCCTACACTCTATTCCTCCCGAATAAATCAGAGAGGAATGCGATTCGCATTGTTATGATGACTAAACTTGTGCATTCATGACTTAAAAGTTTCATCTTTCTGTTACAGATATTGACGTGTGTGACTAAGAAAGCAATCTCTGTCATGGAGATGCGTCGGAAACAGAGATGCGGCATTGAAATCATGGCAAAAATTCTATAAGAATGCTGGTGACGATGTAGAAAAATAAATTGTGAAGCACCAAAGGTCGCTCGGTTTAATGGTCCAATTCCCGTCTTCATAGCTCTTCAAATTTTGAGTTTAAAAATAGGTGGTCGTACTTTTGAAACGATCCCCGTAATAATGTAATTTATCTTTCTACTAAAACTCTGTGGGTTTTCTTTGTGTTGTGGGAGAACTGCCCTCTGAATGCATTCAACCACTGTTCACATATACAGGAACTCTTAACGATCCCAGGTAGGGCTCTAGTTCCGGAGTTACTCTTGCTTACTCGGTGAAACGCAAACACTTTTTTCATTCTGTAACTCCTTTTTTCGTCTTTTATTAATACGCGTCTTGACTCACACCGTTAATTCAGAGTCATAACACTGGCGACAGAAGGATTTTTTTACTGTTAACTGTTCTCTTTATTTGACTTTTTACGCTAAAGGAATTGAATAACCCTGTTTTCTATTTTATCCAAAAAAAGAAAACTCAAACGTCTTATAATTGTTAAGTGCAACGAACATTTTATTTTGAAACGTATTTTCCCAACTGTTTCAAATAATGTGGAAATAATCATCACTTCCCGCCTTATATATGCAAAAAGAGAAAAAAAAAAGGCGAATTAAAAAATTCCCTTTCCTGACGGACGAGATAAAAAAGAATAGATTTCTACTTTTTTTCTCTCTGAACTAACCAACAAGACAAGATGGAGGAGCTTCGACTCAGTTAACGAAACTGCAAATTGAACAAAAAAAGAGCAAATTGAACACAAAAAATGCGAAAAGACTTATTGGAAAAATGGGAAGAAAAAACGAAAATGATGGCACACCATTAACAAAAGCTAGAGGAACAACAAGTCGAACCACAGAAACATGGTTCGAGCAACTAATGGAACATCAACGACAGTCAATGGAACATCAAAGATAATCAATGGAACATCAAAAACAATCGCCAACAACAAACAGAGGAATTGCTGGCACAAATTCTGATGGGTATCAAGCACGCAGAAAATGATTCAGCTTTTTCCTAAAATACGATATGGTCCGCAATAGATAATTTCAAGTACTAAGAAGATGAAAAATAATTCGTAGCTTATTTCAGGAGATATGAAGACTTTTTCAATATCGACTGTTGTAACTGGTCTGACCAGGAGAAGACCAGACTACTATTGCGTAAATTTGAAACGATTGAACACGACAAATTCGTGGATTTCATTTTGCCACAGAAAACCATGGAGAAAAAAAATGCACATAGCCCTTGTTGGTCTGACCCCAAAAGGAGAAATACTGATTTCACACTTGGAGAAATCAGCTTGGAAAAGTGTGTAGTGAGGGAACCATCCTCTAAATTGACTCAACCACCGTCCATATATCCCGGAACTCTTAACGATCCCAGGTAGGGCTCTAGTTCCTGAATTCATCTCGCTTCTGGAAACCATTGTTTGTCTTTTAATACACCGTTGTTCTGTTTTTATTCCGGATAATTCAGAGCCATAACAATTTGTTTCCGTGCAGATCCGACCAGTAGTTTCCAAGTGAAAGTGTAACATACAGACAGATAAACAAAAAAGACAGACTAAAAGAAATATAATATAAATTCAATAGTCGGTATTTTTAGACGTCACTTTATATATCCGCCAATATTTATATCTTTATGACCTATACATTACACAGGTTGACAAAAGCCTTGTTTAAAGGTTCAAGTAGCATTGAATGTCCACGAAATATCGACTTGTCCATCCCAGTGTACGAATTTATCGCTTAGGTTAATAAGGAATCGGAAAATTTGTATTGATAAGATTCTGTTTCCGATTAATTTTAATTATTATCAAGCTTCAAAAGAAAACACTGTCACGAATAATTATACACGTAATATCTCAGAATTCGCTGGTGGTGAGGTGAGCGCTTTGTGGAACGATAAGAATCTTATCGTATTGCCCAGGACATTTTATCTCTTTGGTTAAGGTCATACACCCCCCCCCCCAAAAAAAAAAACGGTCTTTAGTTTTATTTTGTTATTATTGTATTTTAACTTTCTTTAAAAAAAAAAGCAATTGGCATTTTATGAAAAAAATGTTATGCTATTTTTCAACGGATCGGGTACTTTACTGATCATAAAGTCTTATAACAAAGGGTTTTCTTCGAATAAGGGAAAAAAGCTTCATTAGTATTTTTAACACTTCTAAAATCTTTTCCCCTTTCACTACGAACGTTCATGCCTATGCTTGACTCAAGTAGAAATAAATTCTCTCTCTCTCTCTCTCTCTCTCTCTCTCTCTCTCTCTCTCTCTCTCTCTCTCTCTCTGTGCTTCAGGTAGATTCTGATTTTCATTCCATCCATAAAATTGACATTATATCCTATTTGTTGCTCAGATTGCTAAACATTTTATCTGCTTACATAGAGCCATATACCCCCCCATTTTTTTAAATCTCCTTTTTAGTTTAATTTTGTTATTATTTTATTTTTTTTATTTCTTAAACAAAAAATTGACGTTTTGTTCAAAGAACATGCCAAACATTATATAGTCTTCCGACTGATGCCTTTGGAAGGGAGGCGAAGGATGGTTGACAGCATGAAAGCAAGAAGAGGATAGGAGTAAAAATTTAGGAGAAGAAAGTAGATGTTTAACTTTGATATCTAAAATTTTCCAAAACCGCTGAATTGAAAATAAAAACTCTTTGTTGTTGACTCTGAGTACTTTTTTCTTTTTTCTTGCTCATCCTCGTCGCCAGGTTTGCTATTTGCTGAAGAGGCCCGAATTTGTCTCAGTGAATTCTATTTATACTTCTATCCATGACGTCATATCCGACGTCACAACAAGATTTTTATTTTTTAGCCTACAAAAATATATTATGAATATAGAAAATAGTCCGTTTTGACTCTCTATAGTATTGGGATTATATTGAAGCGGTTTGCTTTCAAAGTTCCTGCCAAATCTTATCAGCTACTTTTCTGTTTTGCGCAGAATTGTAACTTTTGTTTTGCCAGAAAAATGATAAATTAAACAGCGTTTATTGAAAATTAATTTAATTTAACGTTGTCTTAAGGAGAATAGTTTCCCATCTCCCTGGAAAATCTCATCAGTATGCCCTGTATTTAAGAATTCAGGTGATCGCTCATCCCCCTCTCAGTACAGGCCAATAAGTCTCCTGTGCGTCATGAGTAAGTTGCTAGAATCTGTGTTAAATACAGAAGTAATCAAACATCTCAACAAAAATAACCTTCTTAGTGACACTCAATATGGTTTCCGTTCTGCTAGATCTACAGCAGATGTCCTTACAGTTATATCGCATAGGATTAGCAAATCTCTCGACGGTGGCAATCTTTCTAGGGCAACTGCTCTTGACATATCTAAAACCTTTGATAGGGTATGGCATAAAGGTTTACTTCATAAGATCGCTAGCTATGGTATAGCTGGAAAAGTCTTCTCAATTATTAAATCATTTCTTTCTGATAGGTTCATAAGAGTAGTAGTTGAGGGGCAAAAATCAGAAGCTCACAGTATTAATGCCGGTGTCCCTCAGGGATCCATCCTGGGCCCAACTCTTTTCCTGATCTACATTAATGATCTTCCAAATCATATCCTTACATCATTTGTAGACATTTATGCTAACGACACTACCATTTATGGTAGCACATCTAAGACAGTAAACGACCAAGTTCTCTCCAATTCTCTCTCTTCTGATCTTGAGCACGTAGTACAATGGGGAAAGGAGTGGCTGGTTACTTTTAATCCATCTAAAACCAAGCTTCTCTCTTTACATCATCAACATTCTAATCCACATTTGTCATCAATTGAAATGAATGGCTCTCGTCTTCAGGAGGCCTCAAGTTTTGACAAGCTTCTGGGCTTGATTATTACTCCTGATCTTAAATGGAACACATATATCAAATCTGTTGCCAAGGCCGCTGGAAAAATGGTCGGATCTTTCTATCGATCGAGTAGATATCTCACTGCTGATGCTATTCTCTATCTATATAAGAGCCAGGTACGTCCAAGGATGGAATACTGTTGCCACATCTGGGCAGGAGCTGCTAGAAAGGACTTGTCCTGCCTTGATAGAGTTCAAAATAGACTTCGTAGCCTCGTAGGAGATGTCCTTTTCTCCTCCTTGCAACCTCTATCTCACAGAAGAGATGTTGCGAGTTTGTCTCTGATGTATCGTTATTTTCATGGAAAGTGTTCAACTGAGCTTCAATCTATGGTCCCCCCTCGCCAAACTTTCACAAGAAACACTCGTCTAGCTGTAAACACTATCAATAATTTCCCCCACTCTTTATCTGTGCCTAAACCTAAACATAGATTCCATGAACAAAGCTTCTTTCTTATAACTGCACGCCTGTGGAATTGTCTTCCGTTTTCCTGCTTTCCGGCTGACTACAATATGGTTGTGTTCAAGTCTAAAGTAAATAAGTTCTTGATGAGCCGTTCCATATAAGTTATTAAATTTACCAAATTTTCATTACTAATGATTACTATATTGACCAATTTCTACTGTACACTCTTTAACCCTTATCCTTGAGTGGCCTCTGGGCCTTGATAATGTGGTGATGCCTTTGTAAAAAAAAAAAAATATGTTACAAATTGAACATCACAAAATGAGAAATCTAAATATTGAATATTGCCGATGAAATTCTCCACAAATATCAGAAAAATTAATAATTCTGAAAAGAAGTGTTGGGACATTAGGTAAAAGTGGGACCGATAAAAATGGCACAAGTGTATGAATGGGGAAAATGGCACAAAATGAAAATCTTGCAAGTTTAGAGAAAATATATAAACATTTATGAAGTTTGGCAAACTAAAAAAACACATAAAGTATATTTATATTTAAAAGTAGATGAGGAACCTTTGCTATCCTCTCTAAAAATGAGATTCTGCTTCTTTAGACGATTACGTGTGACCACCCCGAAAAAATCATTTAGAATTTAAAGTAGAAGATCAGTTTTTCCTATAAATTTATATTGAAACGGTCCTTCATTTCTTGATCATTCTAACTTTTTGAACAGATAATTAATCTTTTATCTTAGTCTAACCCTAAGTCCAACCGGCAATTTCGTAAAACCACACGAAATCACCTTTAAAGGTAAAGCACACACAATTTATCTCTCATAGGAAAAATGGTTAGTAGACTTGAGTCCTAAACTGTTACAAAGGCCTGAAAATGGGGATTTTACTTTACATTAAATTGGGAAGCACTTTTCATGCCCACCACCATTCACAATCGAACATTGTTTGCCTGATTATTAAAAAAATAACTTATGCAGATAGGCAGAAGATAAACTTATCTCACCTTTGGTCATCTGCATTCGTTATTATATATTCTTTTTTGACCACTTTTTCGAATCTCTGTGGATTGAAAAACAAATTTGAATTGATATGTTCTTATTTCTTTGCCTCCCCACGAGGGTATAGTTAGATAAAAGTCGGATCTTCATGTGTAGAAGGCACTTTATAAAAATGAGTTGCCTGCTTACTAGTTTGTAACCTTATTATTGTAAACAAATCGCATATATTAAAGTTCAATCTACGAAAATATAATCAATTTTTCCAAAATGGAGCCTACAAGAGTTACTTCCCTTGTACTGTTAGCTAAAATCAGTCGTAGAACTGTTACCTATTTTGCCCATTTAAACGCCTGGCCTGACGTAAAACATTGGGCTGAAACAGCCTAATGACACCGTTTCATGACAAACGATGCCTTAATTTTTTTTTTATTCGGTATCATTTATAAACCCTATTTATGCACAAGTATGAATTTTAGGACAAAAATAAAAATTAGCCCCCAAAAATGTGTTTTCAACCCTAAAATACTTTAGGGAGTTTTAGGGGTGAAAAACACCTTTTTTAGCCCAAGAATTTTCAAATTCAATGTGTTGAAATGACCCGTTAGCAAGCAAAAGATGAGTTCATATATGAAGACGTTGAAGCCAATGACATGTCTCTGTATATGTGTTATATTAAGTCTGAAGTTGTTGTTGGTGTTTTTTAGCATCCCCGATATCTTTCTATTAAGAATTCACTCTTAAACGATATCAGGTACTTATGGGAGGAACAACTTAAAAGGTTGCTAACATCCATAAGTAACAGTGTTAAAATTGAAATGAACTCGGTTCGAACCTGGTATACCATGATTGTCAGCCCGCATCGTTATCCGCTAGGCTACCATCACCTCCTTCCTACTATAGTAGCCAAATTGGGTCTGTGAAGTTTCTTGTCGGACCCCAGGTGTTAAATGACCTAGAGGGGGGATGCATCAGATTGAAAGTTGAAAAAACATAATAACATAAAAAAATTACATAAATATATTTATTATACTAAGTAACCTTTGTTGATTATCCGCAAAAGTAGGCACAAAGGATAATCGCTATTAATTTAAAGCGAATTATTTTTGTTTAAAACGTAATTTCTAATAGTTTTGCTAATACATTTATTGTAGTTACTTACATTCTAATGCACAAACATTCACAGATATTTTCTTCATACTTGTTATATAAAGCGGCAGAATATAGATGAAAACTTTACCAACACTATTCAACGGTCGAGTATTAAACTATTATGTTAAATCAGATTCGCCGGGACGTAAATAACTTCAGGTTTATATCTGGAGGCGCGTTTAATAAACTGAGAGAGATGCACTCTCAGTCTTCATTAGAAGAGGCATCTAGGAAAAGGAAAACTCTAATTTAAAACTTGATGTCTACTGTTTGTTCTATCTAAGATTAACAATTGTGTTAAAACGTGTGGTAAGTTCTGCCTTTACTACTATAAACAAATCATCTGAATAGCTTTCTGAACAGCATAGTTGCTGTACCTATTTACTATGCCTCCCCACGGGACAGAGTTAGACACCAGGGTCGTTTTTTAACGTGGAGAAAAGGTACAAAAATAAAAATTGTCTCAGTCGTGAAGGATTTCTCCTCCACCGAAAGAGAACAAGAAATGGAAGTGCAGCATCTCAAAAACAGATGGTATTTATTTGCTCCCCCACCGAGCAAATTAGGCACAAGGCCGATTTTTAATGTGAGGAGTGAAGGGAGGGGGAAGGGAAAAGGGGGACCAGCTCCCGAGAGGTGGGAAATGGGAGCTGGTTAATGGTCAGGCATGTGGGGTTGCCCCCACATCTGGTCTTTGCTAGTCATAGCTAGTCATAGCTAGTCATAGCTTGCAGTATCTGCCGGAACATATACTACACTTTGATCTTGACCAAAAGGCCAAGAATAACGTCATAATCGACGGGAGTATCACCATGAGTTTTAGAATGAAGTTACTATTTATTTTTAATTTAACAGAAATTAACAATGGTCAGCATTCGTGCATCTTTTTGTCCTTTTCTTTTTTACTTTATTTACGCAATTAATTTAATGATAATAACTTAATTGGAAAGGAAAACCGAAAACATTGTTCTTGTTTGTCGGCGTTCTGTTTTTATTCACAGACTTTCTCAATATGGCTAATTTGGAATAGGAATAATTATTTTCATTCTTTTCTTAAAACAAACATAGACGGAAAAATTTTAAATATATGGCGCGTTCATGAAATTGAAAAAAATTTTTGTTGGGAATATGATTTAAAAATAATTAACCAAGAATTAATTTTACATTTTGCTTAGTTAATATTAGTTTATCAATTAAGGAAGATATTGCAGAAGGCATTAAGCCGTTGAATCAGTCTTTAAAAATACTGATTGAAGAAGTTTTTCCTGAGATTTATATAAGATGATATAATGAGTTCAGCTTGCTTAAAGTTAAAGGAGAGATTACATTGTAATTCATAAGAAAATAGTGTATTTAAGGAATTGCTATTTTTATGTCTTAACAAGTATTTTCGCGTTGAGTTTAACCAATATATATTTGATTGGGAATTTGAAGGGAGCAGTATATATATAATCCTGTTTTAGATAAAAATATTTTAGACAAAAATGTTTTGTTGCATTTAGTGTTTATTTTAATTCATTGCCTTTATTCTCTTATATATATATATATATATATATATATATATATATATATATATATATATATATATATATATAATTTCCACATCTCAACAACGTCGCAGCGCACAAGAGCCATGAAAACTAAAAATCCAAAAGTCCAAGACTCGGGTTTCCCCCTCATTTTGGGCTCATCAGTTTTACATATCCAAACTTGGTACACACACAAAAAAGTCTGTTAACTAACACAAATCAAGCAAACTGTGGCGAAATCCGACTATGGAACAAGGGATGTAGTCATCCAACCAAACTATAACCAAAGTCGATGTCCCGCAACAAGGAATTTTATGCTCGCCAGGACGACGCTATCCAACACGCTAACCTGTCGAGCAATTAGTAATAGAATTTTCAGAATGTGAGCGATTATATAATTATTTTCACAGCCAAACAAAGTCACAGCGTACAAAGGCCATGACAGCCAACAAAAGGTGAAATTCAAACTCGAGCTTCGCCCTCATTTTTGGCTCATCACTTAGGCATACTTTTGGGTGTGGTACGTTTGCTCAGGTGGCAGAGTGCTCGCTTCGCATGAAAGAGGCTCCGGTTTCCAATCCCGATTTCTGAAAATTGGGGATCAATTTACTTGAACGTTGTATGTGAAATCGAATCCCTTTCCAAATCTTTAAATATTGATTTTTTTTATATAATCTTGTAATTTAGAGTCTAATAATCCGCAAAAGTAGTTTTAAAAAAAGGTAAGGAAAAATTGTAAGGAGGTGTCGATTGTTCATTGCACCTACATATTTTTTCAAAATTTTTTTTCTTTACCAAAGTTGTGCGTTTAAAAGAAATCAAAATCTACTTTTTTTTTACCTTTAAAGGGGGATTTTTAAAAAGAATAATTTAAATTTAACATTTAAACGTAGAGGATCACTTTCCGATATAAATTCAACGTAAAATGAGACCCCACTTCTCGGTGACGTAGCGAGACATGTAATTGCTAGCATTTTTTTTTCAAGTTAGTTAGCGAGGTGGGGGCAGAAAAGAGAAAGATGGTAGGGTGGGGTCATAAGTTCTAAACATTTTTAAAATAGGTAGATCTTTATTATCCAATGTATTTCGTATTGTTTTTGCTGATTGCCACGTTTATTCTCGTGCGCGCGTGCATTCCATTTATATATATATATATATATATATATATATATATATATATATATATATATATATATATATATATATATATATATATATATATATAAGTGAGGAAGCATGGCTTTGGAGATCCTTTTACCCGAATACGATGTCCAGCATGTTAAAAATATACCTTTTGTTGTAAAAATCTAATGGATAAACATCTGAAGAAGTTGGTGGTGACATGATATTTTTATGGAAACATAAATCGTAAAATTGCCAACTCATCAATGAAACAGCTTTAATGGAAAAAATCCAGGAAATAAACGAAGGTTATAAAAAAGAAAACGTGAGTCTTTGAATTTTAAACAAAATTTTGCTCTATCAATCTATCTATATATATATATATATATATATATATATATATATATATATATATATATATATATATAGTTAATCATTTGAATGCAGTACTGTTTTGCTGTATCACAGCTCATCAGTTCGGCTAGAAAAGCAACTAACTCATGTTACATGACTTCATGTGGAGCTATGCCTTGACAGAGTCATGTATTGCTGAGATCCCCGCAGTCACCAGAATACCACATTTACTCAGATCATCGTTAGGTGAAAAGTTATTGATAAATGCTAGAATTAGAAGTGAATTTGGAAGTCTTCAAATTGTCATTCGTAAGTTAATGTAAGGAAATAAAGGTAACTGTTAAGTCTTAAAATGAAAAAGTAACTCATGAAACAAAAGAAAGAATTTCTTCATATCATTACAGATATGGATCTGATCATACTAGTGTACCTCATAGAGTTCGTATGGATGAGAGGAGCTCTGTGAATAAGAAAATTAGTGAGATGATATCATGTAGTCAAACCGGTTAGTGACCTTAGTGGATGATGTGGAACCTTTGGAGAAATTGATCAGAGAGTATTGAGAAGGAATCGATAAGTTCGATGATACTAGCAAGGATTTAACAAGTACTTATAAGGAGGTAGAGGAACATCCCCGAATATTAAACGCTTTGGACGATGATTTGACGGTTATTACGACACTGGTGGGCAAAACAACGTAATTATCTAGGGGGCTGTAAGGGTTAGAAAACAGACCAAAGAGGGCGGTTATTCAAATTGTAAGCAAAACCTTAAGAGCTCTGTTCGGCGGGGTCGCCGAAGAAGATATAGAATTAATTAAACTATGAATAAAAGATTTAGAAAAGAGGTAGAAAACCTTGGTCCAGGTAAATAAGGAGGGGCTCCCCATATTAAATATTACGAGGATGGAGACGGCGAGAAATCAAGAAATTGTTAGTACCATAATTGGCCAATTACAAGTCCTGCATGAAGAAATATGGAATGTATCCAGTAAGATTAAGACGAAACATCTCGAGAGGGGAGTTGTTTTTGCAGAAATACTTCCAAGTACAACATGTGTTAAGCTTGTTAAGACAGACGAAACAACATTTAATTATATGGAGTGAACATATCAAAGTGCAACTGACCACCCTGGATTTGGGGCACTCAGTTACGGGAAGTGCTAGAGCGTATAAGACGGAAACTGTCTTCCCGCCATCAATTATCCATGAGTCCGGAAGAAAAACTTTGGGAGTACTATAACAACCTCGGATGTAGCGCGCTGCCGAACAATAAGTAAATACTAGTGTTTGTGTCTGTACCCTTCTGGGACCGAAAGAGCCGATACGAAATGTATTAGGTTATCACCTTACCGGTCCCCTACCCACTAGACATACCAACGTTGGGTTTAGTAGCCAGATATCAGGTATAATCGAAATATATAGTCTTCAACGTGGCTAGGGATAGATTCATGTTATTTAGCTGGCAAGAGGCTAAGAAATGTCACACAAGTGGTCTAGGGATCTGTCAATCCGAAAGCCCAATATATGTGACGGAAAATCACAACCTGGGTGTGCTGGGGCCATACTAACAGGACAAGGAGATAGTAAAGAAAGTGTGCAGAGTCGAGGTCACGGGAATCAGGTTGCTACCTCTGGTTATACGTATGGCGGAGGATACATGGATAATATTTGCCCAAAGTGAACTGGAATTGTCCAGAGTGTGCAGCGATGCTGCCGCCGGCACGATCAAAGTGACGCCACTATTGATCATGGTGGAATTAAGCAAAGGTTGCGGAGCCTACGGAAGAAATGTAGGGCTGCCCGCGTATTACGAGTCTGAGGAGAGGTATCTACTTAAAGCGCATGATTTGGAACTGGTAAACGCCCGAGTAACCTCACCACATTGTTGGACCTAATAGTCGAACAAAATTCTCTAAACTAGAATTGACAAAGATGTGAAAGAAAATGCATTAAGGACATTTGAGGGAATTGTTGGAAGGCCGCCAAAGAGCCATGTGTCAGCTTCCACACGGTAATAGAGTTTGGAAGTTGGATACGCATGATAACGATTCTGATCGCGATGTTAGTAGCAGCAATGTTGTGTGTGAGAAAACGAGTGAGAAGGCTTGACAGTAAGAAATACTTCATAGTTGCGATGGCGAGGGTAGCTCTTGTCAAAGCTCATCTGAAGCCGAACTACCCCAAACCAGAGCAGAGGCAGACTTCGATATCGCCCAAGTGGAAGAAGGCACCTTGAGCACTAGGGACCTGGAGATGTACAAGCGAAGCAAATATAATTGACTTTGATTTTTTTATATGTTTCTTTTATAGGGGAATGAACTCAGAGACTGTCCTAAATGAACGTTGACCCAAGAAGAGCCAACGATCTAAGGTGCGACAATAGAAAAAAATAATAAAATTATAAAAGGCGAATGTTCCTCCCTAGATAGGTTGCTTGCATTTTTTCCGGAAAATAGACTGATAGAACGGCCCTACAAAAAAAAACGAAATAAATAAAATAACATTGATCCCAGAGAAGACCACGGTCTTAGTGAAGGTAATTGAAAAAATATTTATAGACTGATTGCATATATATATACATATATATATATATGCAATCAGTCTATAAATATTTATATATATATATATACATATATATATATATATATATATATATATATATATATATATATATATATATATATATGCAATCAGTTTATAAATATTTTTTCAATTACCTTCACTAAGTGTTATGTATTAGTGTTGGGACAATCGGAATCGGGAATCGGAAAAATCGGAAGATTTGTGGGTATCGGAATCAGTATCGGAATTTAAAAAATTGATGCCCATTTTCCGATGCCAAAACGATTTTTTTAATTGTCTTTTTTATTTGATTTTGCATAAACCAAAATCCTCCATTGCTGGTAATAATAATAAAATAATAAATATTTATTGATTTTGTCTCACCGTTAAATATTACTTAATCAGTTAATTATTATTTTCTGATCTTTTTATGGTTGTTAAAGCTAAAATCGATAGATCATCCTCCACAAGTGTATTTTGAAGTTTAGGAAATCTCTGCATATTTAACGTGTTTTTACGAAAATCGGGAGAAATAACAATCTTATAGTTAAATAATAAAAGATTTATAAAGAATCAGAATCGGTATCGGTAATTGTATCGGAATCGGGAATTTAGCACGGAATCGGTAATTGTATTGGAATCGGGAAAATATTCGACTCGTCTCATCACTAATATATATATATATATATATATATATATATATATATATATATATATATATATATATATATATTGTGGGGACATGAACTGAATATCTGTATCATATGACCTTTTTGACGAACTTTTATTGAACTAAACGTTTAATCCCTGATCAGACTAGGCAATGATCCGAGGGGAGATCACACGAAGAAAAAAACTAAGTAGAAGAGGGTAATCGCTTTTGATTAGAACTGAACTTTTGTTTTCATAATGAACAAGTTTTATGTAATGGGTGGTATTTTAAAGAGGTACCAAATATGTGCATATGTTACGTGGAGTTCTTATTTAATGTTCTTGTTTGTAAGACGACTTATATATTTGTTGTTGTTCATGTGGTGAGATAAAGTCTTAAACATGTATATATAATGAGAGAGACAGGATAAATGTAACTACAATAGCCAACGGCATGTAATACACAATGATAGGAGATTTGATATATATAAATAGACCGAGAGTTTGGCATTTATACTTTTGACAGTTCTGTGAACGGGAGTGTTTCTATTACATTTATACTTTGACACATATACTTTCTAACACATATTTTTTAGATGATGATTTTATCAAGGTTCTTAAACTTTTCTGTTAAATAACAACACGAAGACGCAGATACAAAAACACATGATGACGTCCTTTATTTCATGACCGGTCCTAATTTTGCTCGTGGAATTCAAAATTTCTTACAAAAAAAAACCATAACAGTTACATACATTTAAGACATTTTTGACAATATAAAAACATTTTTTTTTAAAAATACGTTACATTAAACATTTAAACTATGATTTTCACAAACAGTTGTAACTTTTCTCAAGAAAAGAAAGAAAATTTCTTTTTTTTCTTTTCTGTAACACAAAGCCCGTTAACACGAAAACAATAAATTGTCCCTTTTTTCAAAGACAAAACAATCAACCACATTAAAAGCTGAAAAGTTCAACTATTTCACATTTTTGCATCCTTCAATAGCGTATTTTCGTTTCTGAACGAAACACGTCTTAAGTGCAACTCACTTTTAAAATTTTTTTGATTGACATATGTAAACATTCTTCCAGCAAACATTTTTATACCAGTTTTTATGACTGACTTAATTTTTCTCTGTGTTTAAGTGAGTTGATCAAAACAATTTATTAACCGAATTCAACAATTATCAAAACAAAATTTCTCGTCTCGTGTAAAATATCTTGACAAATCTCTTTACTTTTTTCTGCTTAAACTTTCTGTGTGTGTGTGTGTATGTGTGTGTGTATGTGTGTGTGTGTGTATTTAAACAATCTTTAAATGAATGAAATGCATGGTGAAAAAAAATTTTTTCACCATTTATTACGTATGTTTTCTATTTGCGGCATATCGACCTTTTTTCTAATTTTCTTGTATACTTTTGTTCCATTGTGTGTATGTGTGTTCATTTTTTTCTTTAATACTGCGTATGTGTGAGTGTTTCTCTTTTTTCTTCTTAATTATTGTTTTATTTCGTTTTGCATTTTTCCCCTTTGTTTTTTTTTCTCTTTCGCGTTGTGTGATCGTCCATGGAATGGACCCTTACGTTGTGTACCCGTGGTAACGCCAAGTTTCTTTTTTTTTTTCAAGCCCACCCTTGCTTGAGTGGACTAGTCACGTTCACCAAATTACAAATATATTATATACTGGTGGTATTAAGATGACGTATATTCTGTATTGTTGTTGTTGTTGTTCGTTTTAGGAGCACCTTAGTGAGATATCTAGAGACAAGGTACACACTTCTATAGGAGCACCAACCCTGTAATTCAACTAAGAGATATCTGAATATCTCGATAGGTAGACTGAGAGATAGTGTGTTTGAAATTTATACATATATGTTTGTTGTAAATCGTCTAGTGATTGGAATGACAGCTGATTTCATTTGTCAATGAATAACGAGACACTTTGCTATAAAACAGACTTAGTTTATTTAGTAAACATTAATATATACACCATGAGGCGGTGAAGGTGGTGGGACAAGTGTGGGTTGCTAACGTGACCGGCAGTTCCTCGTCGTCTGTCTTTCTCCGTCTCCCCTTGTGTTTGTTTGCCATCTCACTTTTATGGACTTCCTCGACCTGGTAACCCATAAACCAATTGACATCATTGATCCATATTTTGACCAGCCTGGCGTTTGCTTTTTGTCTGACCCTCGACCAAATTACGTCATCTCCAGGTCATCACAATTCCCGGGTTACATTTTTGTCAGCCTGGACATGAGTTCATTCGCACCTTGCTCCATAAAACGATTTGCGTAAAAGGACCAGGTCATCACAATTCCCGGGTTACATTTTTGTTGGTCCGGATTTTGAGTTTGTTCGCACCTTGCTTCACCATAGCACAAGGATATATATAACCCTTTATGCACGAACATACAACTTTTGCATGATACGTGCATGTTTCATGAACTTTCATTCTTTTGCAGGTGGACTAATACAAATAATTTAATGTTGCTAAGCGATGAGGTATCATTAGACATTGTCTCTTAGCGAGAAAAGAAGCTACGATGCTGATTAAGGATGATTATGGCTGAAAATTACATCAATAACAGTTGAATTAGAGCTGTTAGAGTTTTTTTAAGTGAATAATCCCAGGCAACAACCGATGGTCTTGCTGGCCCAAATTTTTGGTTAGAGACGCAAAATAAAGAAGGAAAAATAAGTTCGGTAATGAGGAAACTGATAATAACATCAATAATAATAGCGTTTTGTGACGGGAACCGTTATATTGTGCCAAATAGTATTGTTTTGTTTGGGATATGACCTTGGGGTCAAGGTTTTAGAACTTCGCTGTGTGGGAAACTTGTGTGGAAAACTTAAATTTATCATGTTGGAAATTACTCAATTAATATATACAATTTAGTCAATCAAGGCTAATCCAATTTCGAGTAATGAAGATAGATTAGCTGAATAAAAACCCCAGACTTCTCAAACCTGCATCGTCGCCTCCCTATAAGAGAGTGCGTAGAAAATTTTTTCGAGAGTCTAGCCATGTCACACTTCTCCGTTCACTGACTCTCATGTAGAGAAAGGGGAGGAGACACAATAGGTTGTCGAAAAAAGGTTCTATTTGGGTCACTGTCTAAGCAGGCTGTTTGTTGAAAAAATACATTGAATATATTTTTCCCTTTTCATTATTGTAAACTTAGATTTTGTATCCAGAATTTATTTAATAATTCATGTTTATAAACGAAACCCTAAAGATTTACGTCTGGAGTCAATTATTTGTTTGGTACGGAATTTGTGAATAACTCATAAGCGAATGATACAAGCATGAGAATGGGAACGTCAGCCCAATCGCCCGCGACACGTGTATTCCTGGAGACTTTCAGTTGTTCACTTTTTTGGAGGGATTCTTTAATTTTTTTCTTTTATTTCTGTCTTTTTCTCCTGCGAACTACTGTCAAGGCAGGGAATACAGGAATCACGCATCAGACCCGTCATCGTATAAGCTACTGAGACCACGTTATTGAACTTTCTTAAATGGCAAAACTGGGACCACCTAGGATTACACTTATGTACCAGTAAACACAACGGTATTCATTTAGTTATATTGGTGCTTTCCTGACCAGGACGTGACCCTTGATGACTCACAGTGTTATAAGATAATTATATAAAATCAACAGTATGTTCTTTACACTGCGATATAAACTACTTAGTCACTCCGAGAGGTATGTGAGCTTCCTTCGGGCTCACCGCGATGGGTCTCAGTTATAGCAGACAATCAATCGATTTGATTGAAAAATGGGCGATTTCACCGATTTCGATGACAATAAAAAATATGTGAGTGTGAAACATTCGTTGATGGTCATTTAGTCCTGGGCAATGTCGGGTTAACATGCTAGTAAAAAATAGCAGCGTAAACGAACTTCTTGATAATCTGTTTAAAATCGGACATTATTTTCCGAACAACCTGTCAGATATCTAAGACATTTTTTTTATTAATATAACACGATTCTATTAGTTGTTAATCCACATTTTATCATGTAATTATCTGCATTGCTTTCTTCCGATTGAATGTGTTGAATTTGTATATGATAATCATAAATGATTCGATTTAAGATCACGTGTATCGCTGACAACCGCCGCAACTGAGGAACAAAAACAGAATATAAAAAATACACAGCAAATGAAATGTTTTCGCTCTTTCTCTGCGATTTTATTGAATCGACTTTTTATCTTGGAGATTAATCAACGAAAAAGACTCGAGGCCAACTTTGAAATTTCTATTTATCGGAGGCACAATTAATCTTTCACCTCATGTAATTATGAGAGTAATTATTTGCCTCTATTTAATTACAGTGAGATTTTCGGTTGGGTGGGGTGGAGGAAGAAATAGCAAAGAAAACAATAAAAGGATGAACGAAAACAAAGATGGCGTCTTGCTTTCTAACTGAAACGTTCGACTGATTCGCCCCCCGCCCAGAAAATAAGAAATCGTTATCAAATTGTACGGATCTCTGGTTAAGGATGGCGATAAAATAAACGGGGAATTGTAACAGAATGACCCTTAAAAAGGGGGAATAAATTATTTATTGCTGAAAGGAAAAAATCAATAGCATATTTGTCGTTGACTGGATAAATAAGCAAAATTGATGGTCTAATGTAAATAGCAAAGAATGCTCTGTTCTGTCGAATGTCTGAAGGTGTAATGTTCAGTAAATACTTAAATATTATACAGTGAAATGCACTGATACTGATTCGAACTGTCAACCGTCGGTTTATATTTGATTCGTCATTTCGTGCTCCATGTAAACTAGATGATTCCGTGGCCATCGTAATATTAAGAAGGTCGATGAATTAAAGTCATGTAATCTGCTGACGTCATTGAATTTGGTCGATTGAATTTGGTCAAGGGTCCCAAGAAACGACCGGAAGTAAATAAAGTCGAATGACAAAACCGAATGAAGATAGATAAGTATTTTCAGGGATTCAACAGAGAAGTCAACAAGCAAACAAAAAAATGGGTAAAATATTAATATATATATATATATATATATATATATATATATATATATATATATATATATATATATATATATATATAGCTACTCACCATTAGTCGATAGTTTTTTCTGTTTTCTTATTGGATTATAACTATCACGTGTAATTCACTATTAGTTTTTTTTCTGTTGTCTTATTGGATTATACCTATCACGTGTAATTCACTATTAGTTTTTTCTGTTTTCTTATTGGATTATAGCTATCACGTGTAATTCACTATTAGTTTTTTTTCTGTTGTCTTATTGGATTATAACTATCACGTGTAATTCACTATTACTTTTTTTTCTGTTGTCTTATTGGATTATAGCTATCACGTGTAATTCACTATTAGTTTTTTTCTGTTGACTTATTGGATTATAGCTATCACGTGTAATTCACTATTAGTTTTTTTCTGTTGTCTTATTGGATTATAACTATCACGTGTAATTCACTATTACTTTTTTTTCTGTTGTCTTATTGCATTATAACTATCACGTGTAATTCACTATTAGTTTTTTTTCTGTTGTCTTATTGGATAATAACTATCACGTGTAATTCACTATTAGTTTTTTTTCTGTTGTCTTATTGGATTATAACTATCACGTGTAATTCACTATTAGTTTTTTTCTGTTGTCTTATTGGATTATAACTATCACGTGTAATTCACTATTAGTTTTTTTTCTGTTGTCTTATTGGATTATAACTATCACGTGTAATTCACTATTAGTTTTTTTCTGTTGTCTTATTGGATTATAACTATCACGTGTAATTCACTATTACTTTTTTTTCTGTTGTCTTATTGGATTATAGCTATCACGTGTAATTCACTATTAGTTTTTTTTCTGTTGTCTTATTGGATTATAGCTATCACGTGTAATTCACTATTAGTTTTTTTTCTGTTGTCTTATTGGATTATAGCTATCACGTGTAATTCACTATTAGTTTCTTTTCTGTTGTCTTATTGGATTATAGCTATCACGTGTAATTCACTATTAGTTTTTTTTTTTGTTTTCTTATTGGATTATAACTGTCACGTGTAATTCACTATTAGTTTTTTTTCTGTTGTCTTATTGGATTATAGCTATCACGTGTAATTCACTATTACTTTTTTTTCTGTTGTCTTATTAGATTATAACTATCACGTGTAATTCACTATTAGTTTTTTTTCTGTTGTCTTATTGCATTATAACTATCACGTGTAATTCACTATTAGTTTTTTTTTCTGTTGTCTTATTGGATTATAGCTATCACGTGCAATTCACTATTAGTTTTTTTTTCTGTTGTCTTATTGGATAATAACTATCACGTGTAATTCACTATTAGTTTTTTTCTGTTGTCTTATTGGATTATAGCTATCACGTGTAATTCACTATTAGTTTTTTTTCTGTTGTCTTATTGGATTATAACTATCACGTGTAATTCACTATTACTTTTTTTTCTGTTGTCTTATTGGATTATAGCTATCACGTGTAATTCACTATTAGTTTTTTTCTGTTGTCTTATTGGATTATAACTATCACGTGTAATTCACTATTAGTTTTTTTTCTGTTGTCTTATTGGATTATAGCTATCACGTGTAATTCACTATTAGTTTCTTTTCTGTTGTCTTATTGGATTATAGCTATCACGTGTAATTCACTATTAGTTTTTTTCTGTTGTCTTATTAGATTATAACTATCACGTGTAATTCACTATTAGTTTTTTTTCTGTTGTCTTATTGGATAATAACTATCACGTGTAATTCACTATTACTTTTTTTTCTGTTGTCTTATTGGATTATAGCTATCACGTGTAATTCACTATTAGTTTTTTTCTGTTGTCTTATTGGATTATAACTATCACGTGTAATTCACTATTAGTTTTTTTTCTGTTGTCTTATTGGATTATAGCTATCACGTGTAATTCACTATTAGTTTCTTTTCTGTTGTCTCATTGGATTATAGCTATCACGTGTAATTCACTATTAGTTTTTTTTCTGTTGTCTTATTGCATTATAACTATCACGTGTAATTCACTATTAGTTTTTTTTCTGTTGTCTTATTGCATTATAACTATCACGTGTAATTCACTATTAGTTTTTTTTCTGTTGTCTTATTGGATAATAACTATCACGTGTAATTCACTATTAGTTTTTTTTCTGTTGTCTTATTGGATTATAGCTATCACGTGTAATTCACTATTAGTTTTTTTCTGTTGACTTATTGGATTATAGCTATCACGTGTAATTCACTATTAGTTTTTTTTTCTGTTTTCTTATTGGATTATAACTATCACGTGTAATTCACTATTAGTTTTTTTTCTGTTGTCTTATTGGATTATAACTATCACGTGTAATTCACTATTAGTTTTTTTCTGTTGTCTTATTGGATTATAACTATCACGTGTAATTCACTATTAGTTTTTTCTGTTGTCTTATTGGATTATAGCTATCACGTGTAATTCACTATTAGTTTTTTTTCTGTTGTCTTATTGAATTATTACTATCACGTGTAATTCACTATTAGTTTTTTTCTGTTGTCTTATTGGATTATAGCTATCACGTGTAATTCACTATTAGTTTTTTTTCTGTTGTCTTATTGGATTATAACTATCACGTGTAATTCACTATTACTTTTTTTTCTGTTGTCTTATTGGATTATAGCTATCACGTGTAATTCACTATTAGTTTTTTTCTGTTGTCTTATTGGATTATAACTATCACGTGTAATTCACTATTAGTTTTTTTTCTGTTGTCTTATTGGATTATAGCTATCACGTGTAATTCACTATTACTTTTTTTTCTGTTGTCTTATTGGATTATAGCTATCACGTGTAATGCACTATTAGTTTTTTTTCTGTTGTCTTATTGGATTATAGCTATCACGTGTAATTCACTATTAGTTTTTTTTCTGTTGTCTTATTAGATTATAACTATCACGTGTAATTCACTATTAGTTTTTTTTCTGTTGTCTTATTGCATTATAACTATCACGTGTAATTCACTATTAGTTTTTTTTCTGTTGTCTTATTGGATTATAGCTATCACGTGCAATTCACTATTAGTTTTTTTTTCTGTTGTCTTATTGGATAATAACTATCACGTGTAATTCACTATTAGTTTTTTTTCTGTTGTCTTATTGGATTATAGCTATCACGTGTAATTCACTATTAGTTTTTTTCTGTTGACTTATTGGATTATAGCTATCACGTGTAATTCACTATTAGTTTTTTTCTGTTGTCTTATTGGATTATAACTATCACGTGTAATTCACTATTATTTTTTTTGCTGTTGTCTTATTGGATTATAACTATCACGTGTAATTCACTATTAGTTTTTTTCTGTTGTCTTATTGGATTATAGCTATCACGTGTAATTCACTATTAGTTTTTTCTGTTGTCTTATTGGATTATAGCTATCACGTGTAATTCACTATTAGTTTTTTTTCTGTTGTCTTATTGGATTATTACTATCACGTGTAATTCACTATTAGTTTTTTTCTGTTGTCTTATTGGATTATAACTATCACGTGTAATTCACTATTAGTTTTTTTTCTGTTGTCTTATTGGATTATAACTATCACGTGTAATTCACTATTACTTTTTTTTTCTGTTGTCTTATTGGATTATAGCTATCACGTGTAATTCACTATTAGTTTGTTTTCTGTTGTCTTATTGGATTATAACTATCACGTGTAATTCACTATTAGTTTTTTATCTGTTGTCTTATTGGATTATAGCTATCACGTGTAATTCACTATTAGTTTCTTTTCTGTTGTCTTATTGGATTATAGCTATCACGTGTAATTCACTATTAGTTTTTTTTGTTTTCTTATTGGATTATAACTATCACGTGTAATTCACTATTACTTTTTTTTCTGTTGTCTTATTGGATTATAGCTATCACGTGTAATTCACTATTAGTTTTTTTCTGTTGTCTTATTGGATTATAACTATCACGTGTAATTCACTATTAGTTTTTTTCTGTTGTCTTATTGGATTATAGCTATCACGTGTAATTCACTATTAGTTTCTTTTCTGTTGTCTTATTGGATTATAGCTATCACGTGTAATTCACTATTAGTTTTTTCTGCTGTCTTATTGGATTATAACTATTACGTGTAATTCACGATTAGTTTTTTTTCAGTTGTCTTATTGGATTATAGCTATCACGTGTAATTCACTATTAGTTTTTTTTCTGTTGTCTTATTGGATTATAACTATCACGTGTAATTCACTATTAGTTTTTTTCTGTTGTCTTATTGGATTATAGCTATCAAGAATTCTGGCGAAAGAACTGACCCATTAAATTATCGCCCTATTTGCCTCCTCCCACTTTTTTCCAAAATATTTGAGACCTTAATTAACCATGCTCTAGTCCAGCACCTTACAGATGCTAAACTTCTGACCGACCATCAATATGGATTTAGACAAGCCCGTTCCACGGCAGACATCCTCACTGTAATCTCTGAACGC
>NC_136489.1:41350514-41385514 GCF_053919585.1 Euprymna scolopes
CAAAGATAGGCTCGCTACGTTTCTTCTGTGGGAAAGAGGTAGCAAGCAAGAGAAAAGGGCATCCCCCACTAAGCCACGAAGTCTATTTTGTACTCTGTCAAGGCAGGATAGGCTGTTTTTAGCAGCTCCTGCTCAAGTATGGCAGCAGTACTCCATTCTTGGACGTACTTGTTAGCTAGAGAATTGCATCAGTAGTGAGATGTCTTCTGGAGCGGTAGAAGAATCCAACCATTTTCCCAGCGACCTTGGCCACAGACTTGATGTATGTGTTCCATTTCAGATCAGGAGCACAAGTCAAATCCAGAAGCCTATCAAAACACGGGGCCTCCCCTAGACGAGAGCCATCCATTTCAATTGATGCCAGATGGGGATCAGAGCGTTTAGGATGTAGAGATAGGAGCTTAGATGCATTAAAGGTAACCAGCCAGCTCTTCTCCCACTGTACCACGCGCTCAAGATCAGCGGAGAGAGAATCAGAGAGAACATCATCATTTACGGCCTTTTATGTGTTGCCATAGATAGTCGTGTCATCAGCATAGATGTCAACGAATAATTTTAGTATGTGTTTTGGGAGATCATTGATGTAGATCAGGAAGAGAGTTGGGCCCAATATGGACCCCTGAGGGACTCCAGCATTAATACTGTGGGCTTCTGATTTCTGCCCATCAACTACTACTCTTATGAGCCTATCACAGAGAAATGATTTAATGATTGAGAAAACATTTCCAGTTATACCGTAGCTGGAAATCTTGTGTAGTAGGCCTTTATGCCAAACCTTATTGATGGCCTTTGATATGTCAAGAGCAATTGCCCTAGAAAGGAAGCCTTTGTCGAGTGATTCGCTAATCCTATGAGATATAACCGTTAGCGCATCTGCTGTAGATCTAGCAGAACGGAAACCATATTGCGTGTCGCTAAGAAGGTTATTTCTGCTGAAGTGGTTGACTACTTCTCTATTTATTGTGGATTCCAACAACTTACTCATGACACACAAGAGACTTATTGGTCTGTACTGAGAGGGAGATAACTTATCACCTGAATTCTTAAATACATACTGATGAGGTTTTCCAGTGTGTTGGAAAGCACTTCTCCTTAAGGCAACGCTTAAACAGTTTGGTAAGTATGGGGGCAAGCTCTGGTTGTAATTTTTTAACACTATAATTGGAATACCGTCAGGACCAGTTGCTTTACTGAAGTCAAGGTTATTGATTAGCTTGGCGACCCCACGCACAGATATTAATATGTTGCATAGCGTGTTGTCTGTTATAGGAGGGAATACGGGGAGTTGATGGCCATTGTCGCACGGGGTAGAATTTGCCGCAAAGTTCTTGGCAAATAGTTTGGCCTTGTCGGATGCTGTCTAGATGACCTCTGGTCCATTGATAATGGTTGGGATAGAACACACGTTTCTGTTCAGGATTCTATTTGCTATTTGCCAGAACTGGTGGGAACCAAGCCGCTGCTCAGCTACTTTGGATTTAACGGATTGAGCATATAGTTCTCTTGCATGTTTTATTACTCTTTCACAGTGGTTGTTGGCGTTCCTGAAAGCAGCATATGTTTCAGTGCATCTATTACGTTGGTAGCTATGGAAAAAGTGATTTCTTTGTGCGATGGCAGCAGCACATTTTTGGGAGAACCATGGCTGGCTGTTGGGTTTTTGTTGGAATTTTTTGGATGGTATGAATTGGCCTATGCTTACAACTAACCATACTATAGAGGACACATCCTTTTTAAACCTGGAATGGAGAGGTAGATCAGATATGAATGTACGGAAGCTATCCCAGTCAGCCATAGAGTATCGGTATACAGTACGGTGGAGAGGTACATCTGTAGATTTATTATATTTCATTTTTATCTTAACTGATACAACGGAGTCGTCGGAGGATCCCAGAGGAGATAGAATAGAACATGAGCACAGCTCAGGGGAAGTGGATAGAAAAAGGTCTAGAATGCTTGCGTACTGACCGGTAGTATCGGGCACACGGGTGGGCTCGCGAACAATCTGTGAGGTCATAGGCAATGGCAAAATCATGACAGAACCTTCCCTCGTCATCAGCCTTATTTGAGTGGGTCAGCCATTCCATATTATGGGCATTGAAGTCACCGCAAATGTGAATGTTAGCCGAGGGATGAGCAGACAGGATGTGGTCAATTTTCTCTGATATACTCTTAAAGACAGTAACTCCGCCGTTGTGGGGTCGATAGAGGGCAAATATAAATGCGTTGTTGTTGTTGTTGTTGTTGTTGTTGTTGTTGTTGTTGTTGTTGTTGTTGTTGTTGTTGTTGTTGATGATGATGATGATGATGATGATGATGATGATGATGATGATGATGATGATGATGATGATGATGATGATGATGATGATGATGATTAGGAAACATTCAGATAAAATATTTCGATAACGAAAAGGAACGTTAGAAAAAAAAAACAATTAGTTTGAGACGTTTAAAATTTAAGACAATGGAATGTCAGCTAAATATGATGAATTTTAACTGGGTAAAATAGAATGTAGATAAAAACGTCAGGTAATAGAACAAAGGAAGTGTTTGATTTATATATACGTAGAGTTGTAAAATTAGACATAGTTAGTAAGACAAACGAGTCAGCAATTTAAGTCTGAGACAGTCATGGAAGCATTTCGCTGGGAAGACAGCGAGATGTAATCGACAAAGGGAAACAGTGTACATTTCGAGATCAAAAGAAGTCGCAACCAAAAATAAATGTTAAATGTGTGAAATATAATTTTGTTGTTATGTTTTTCGAAGGAAAAAAATGGATTGCATTTTCAAGGTCACGTCCAGAATGATACGCCAATGGTTGCGACTAGAAGCAATTGTTCTTGTTTTGTCTAATTCTAAGCATACAAGGATGTTTATTCGACTCTTAAAGAACTGTTTATAAACTATTATATGCCTCGTGGGTACTGTATCTATATGTGCAATGCATATGTGTAAACAGTTACACATCAACGACGTACATTATACACACTAGACGATCACACGTATTGACACGTGCATACACTTAACATATATATATATACATATATATATATATACATATATATATATATATATATATATATATATATATATATATATATACGCTCGTGACCATATAATATTGGATTCGGCATTAATTAACCCGAAAACGTGAAAAAGAAAAAACAACCAAACCAGATTTATAGAGGATATAGTAGATGGTGAGTTGAACTGCAAAATATTTGGTCACATTTTATTTAAAACTTTCATGCTTGATATTTTTTACATAAATCATACACATCTGATCTAACTTGTTCTTGAAAAACGTGCCTTTAAGTTGAGCTGACTTCCGAAAAGTCCCGTAACGACAAATAATGAGTGTTTAATTCAGTCCTATTAGAGGTGTTACACAAGTTCGGGAAAGTGGGTTTTGAAAACGAACTACTTACTAGAGCGCTCTGGCCTGCAAAAAATGGCTAGGCATTTCCATAAGCATTCTACGTTAAGAGAGTTTCATGTGATTAGCAATTAACTCACACTTTTTCAAAGGGTAAGATGTCAATGCCTGGAAGGAAGGACCTCGTTGAACTGCAAAGAACCATAGCTTAGCCAAAAGAGAAAAAGACGTATCAACAGCGGCCAAGACTCTGGCGGCGACTTTGTAGGCGAGGTATAATCCCAGAATGGAAGCAAAATATAAAAACAAATAAAATTATTCGAATGAAACTTTATAACAAAGCTATTGTTTGTTGTTAAAGAACAGCATGTACAAAGGATTAAGCTATAAAAGTAGAAAATCCTCCGGCACCCTACGGATCAATATCATAAAAATGTGGAATTTTATGCTGGAATTCGTCGAGACAAGTCACGAAGCAACGGGGGCTAACGGTGGTCAAGTAATTTACGTCATGTGTGTTTCAAGTTAGAATCCAATTTGTCCCACTAAAATCACTTTCACTTATGATGTTGGCAAACACAACGATGGATCTTCACTTTATATAATTTCCCCACATCTTTCATCGTATTTTCAAACTTTTTCAGCCAAAACTTTTTAATAATATTCATAATATATAATAATTCATATTTCATAATATGTCAACACATTTTTTTCATGATAAAACACCTTTTCGTCATATTATTTAATTTTACTTTCAGAACATTTTCATCAAATTTCCAAGCATTTTAAAAACTCTTGTATTATGTTTTCAAATTTTTTCATCATATTTTAAAAGCTTTTCATTGCATTTAAAACATTTTTCACGATATTTTAATAGGTTTTATCATACTTAAAAACCTTTTTCAAATTTCAATACATTGTTATCATATTTTTTAAGTTTTAATCATATTTCTTAACTGTTACATTATTTTCAAAATATTCTTATTATATTTCATCGTTTTATCGAATTCCAGAGCATTTTTAATCATATTTCTAAACGTTTCTGTAATTTTTCAAACTTTTCATTTTATTTTAAAATTTTCTATCATATTTCAAACCATTGATTATATATAAAAATCTCTTCATTAAATTTCAGAACTTTTTAATCATATTGCAAAAATATTCATTACATATCAAACATTTTTATATTTCAAAAGTTTTCTTCATTTTTAACACGGTTTCAGTATATTTCAAAAAACGTTATATTTCAAACCCCTTTTCTTTGTCTGTTAAAACATGTTATCATATTTTAAAACCTGATTTCTATATACTGAAAAATTTGTTCAAATCCTTTTCAATACATTGCAAAACATTTAATCAAACCTTTTCATCATACTTCCAAATATTATGTATCATATTTCTAGTTTTAATCATATTTCATACTTTTTTATCTAGTACTACACTCTTAAAATCCTTGAATCATTAATCATATTTTAAAACTTTTAAATCATATTTCCAAACTGTGTTTCTCTACTTCAAAACGTTTTCATTAATTTCCAAACTTTTCTGAATATATCCAACTATTTACTCATATTGTAAAGCCTTTTTTTCGTGTTTTAAAATATTTGTCTCCATATTTTAAAAGCTTATTATTTTATAAAATATTCTCATGATATTTAAAAATATTTTCTGTCATATTATAATACGTTTTTATCATATTTTAAAAATGTCACCATATTTCGAACCCTCTTCATTATATTTCAAAACTTTTGATCATATTGTAGAAATATTTTATTATATTCCAAAACCTTTTCAGCTCAGTCTAAAATATTTTTATATTTTAAAATCTTTCCATTGTAACTCAAGATTTTATACTGTATTTCCAAACATTTTTCATAAGTTTTCCAAACATTTTCATCATATTTTTAAACTTGTTTATAATATTTCGAAACTTTTACTTCATATTTCTAAACCTTTTCAATCATTATTTTTTTAATTATTTGGACTGTTTTTCTCATCTTCGTTCTTTTTTCCACAACGTTTCCGTCGATGCAACTTACGACCGCCTTTAGGTGCATTGAATATTATTGGTGACTAGTGAAAAATAGCGCCAAGTCTATTTCTTTTTTTAATAAATCCGGGTCCATTTCCTTTTTTGTTTTCGTTTTTATTATATGATGTTTGGATATTTTTTAGATGAGTTTTATAATTAAAAAGAAACAGACTTGTGTCTATTTTTCACCATTGACCAATAACATCCTGTGTGAATGTACCTTAGGAAGGTCGGTGGTTATATCGGCCGAAATGTTTTGGAAAAACAACCAAGATGAGAACAATAGTTTAAACAATCGAAATAATACAAGAAATAATTACCAATTCTTTTTCATCATATCTCAAAACATTTTTATTGTATTTCAAAAAATGTTGTTATATTTCAAAACATTTTTATCATATTTCAGAACATATTTATTATATTTCAAACATATTTATTATATTTCAAAACATTTTATTATCTTTCAAAACATTTTTATTATCTTTCAAAACATTTCTATTATCTTTCAAAACATTTTTATTATATTTCAAAATATTTTTATTATATTTCAAAACATTTTTATAATATTCCAAACGTTTTTTATTATATTTCAAAACATTTTTATTATCTTTCAAAACATTTTTATTATCTTTCAAAAAATTTTTATGATATTTCAAAACATTTATTATCTTTCGAAACATTTTTATCATATTCCAAAACATTTTTTATTATATTTTGAAACATTTGTATCATTTTTTAAAACATTTTTATTATCTTTCAAAACATTTTTTATTATATTTCAAAACATATTTATTATCTTTCAAAACATTTTTATTACCTTTAAAAACATTTCTATTATATTTGCAAAACATTTTTCTTTTATTTCAAAATTTTTTATTATATTTCAAAACATTTTTATTATATTTAAAACATTTTTATTATCTTTCAAAACATTTTGTTGTCCTTCAAAACATTTTTATTATATTTCAAAACATATTTATATCTTTCAAAACATTTTCATTATATTTCAAAATATTTTTATTATATTTCAAAACATTTTTATTATGTATAAAACATATTTATTATCTTTCAAAACATTTTATTATATTTCAAAACATTTTTTATTATATTTCAAAATATTTTTTATTCTTCCAAACATTTTTATTATATTTCTAAACATTTTTATTATATTTCAACACATTTTTATCATATTTCAAAAAAAATCTATTATATTCCAAAACATGCTGATCATATTTCAAAACATTTTTTATTATATTTCAAAACATGTTTATCATATTTCAAAACATTTTCATTATATTTCAAAACATGTTTATCATATTTCAAAACATTTTTATTATCTTTCCAAATATCTTTATTATATTTCGAAACATTTTTATTATATTTCAAAACATATTTATTATCTTTCAAAACATTTTCTTTATATTTCAAAACATTTTTATTATCTTCTAAAATATTGTTTATTATATTTCAAAGAATTTTTATATTATTTCCAAATATTTTTTATTATATTTCAAAACATTTTTATTATATTTGAAAACATTTTTATTATATTTCAAAACATTTTTTGAAACATTTGTATCACTTTTTAAAACATATATTATATTTCCAAATATTTTTTATTATCTTTCAAAACATTTTTATCATCTTTCAAAATATTTTAAATTATAGTTCAAAAAATTTTATTAACTTTCAAAACATTTTTATTATAATGCAAAACATTTTTATCATATTTCTAAACATTTGTATTATCTTTCAAAGCCGTATTTATTTTATTTCAAAACATTTTTATTATATTCCGAAACATTTTTTTATTACATTTTGAAACATTTTTATCATATCTCTAAACATTTTTATTATCTTTCAAAACATTTTTTATTATTTTTGAAAGAATTCTTTTCTTTATTTCAAAACATTTTTATTATACTTCAAAATACTTTTTTATATTCTAAAAGATGTTTCATTATATTTCCAAACATTTTTGATTATATTTCAAAACATTTTATCATATTTAAAAAGATGTTTATTATATTTCAAAACATTTTTATTATATTCAAAGATTTTTTATTATGTTTTAAAACATTTTATCATATTTTAAAACTTTTTTATTATCTTCCAAAATATTTTTATTATATTTCAGAACATTATTTATTGTATTTCAAAACATTATTTATTATATCTCAAAATATTTTAATCATATTTTTAAACAATTTTATTATCTTTCTAAACAGTATTTATTATATTTCAAAACATTTTTTATATTTCAAAACATTTTTATTATATTTGAAAACATTTTTATTATAAATCAGAACATTTTAATTATATTTCTAAATATTTTATAGCATATATCAAAACATTATTTATTATATTTCGAAACATTTGTGTCATATTTTAAAACTTTTTTCTTTCAAAACATTTGTTATTATATTTCAAAACATATTTATTATATTTCTAAACCTTTTTTATTATATTTGAAAACTATTTTTTATTATATTTCAAAACATTTATATTATTATTAAAACTTTTTATTATCTTTCAACATCTTATTTATTATATTTCAAAACAATTTTCATTATATTTCAAAACATTTATATTATATTTCAAAACCTTTTCATAATACTTCAAAACATTTATTATTATATTTCGGAACATTTGTATTATATTTCAAAACATTTTCATTATATTTCAAAACATTGCTCATTATATTTCAAAACATTTTTATCATATTATAAAACATTTTTATTATATTTCCAAAAGATTTTTATTATATTTCAAAACATTTCTTATTATATTTCGAAACACTTTTTATTATATTTCAAAACAATTCTATTTCGAAACATTTTTTATCATATCTAAAAAATGTTCATTGTATTTCAAAACATTTTTATTATATTTCAAAACATTTTATATTATATTTCAAAGCAACTTCATTATATTTCAAAACATTATTTATTGTATTTTAAACTATTTTCATTATATTTTAAAATATGTTTATTATATTTCAAAACAATTTTATTATATTTCAAATATTTTACATTATATTTCAAAATATTTTTATTATATTTCAAAACATTTTTATTATATTTCAAAACATTTTTATTATATTTCAAAACATTTGTATTATATTTCAAAAAAATTTGTATTATATTTCAAAACATTTGTATTATAATTCAAAACATTTTTAATGTATTGCAAAATATATTCATTATATTTCAAAATATGTTTATCATATTTCCAAACAGGGAAAGGCTATCAGGAATGCAGCAGATGAAGAACGTTGAGATAACTATTGATGACGTGAAGGCTGGCATACAAAGGATGACAAACTAGACGGCAGCTGGTCCAGATGGAGTGATGGGCTTCTGGTTTAAACAGTTCTCATGCCTTTATCCACCTATAGCTGCTGCTCTGCAAAGGGTTGTAGAGTCGGGAGATGTCCCTGATTGGCTTGTGAAGGGAAGAACAACACTGATTAGGAAAGATCCTGCAAAGGGAACAGATGCCAATAATTATAGACCAATTGCATGTCTACCACTAATATGGGAACTATTAACTGGAATCTTTTCAGAAAAAATTCATGAACATCTTGAGAGGAATGGTGTTTTCCCTGACGAACAGAAAGTGTGTCGAAAAGGCTCGAGAGGTACCAAGGAGCAACAACTGATTGATAAAGTATTAATGCAAAGAAGAAGAAGAGAAATCTGAGTGTAGCATGGATCGATTACAGAAAGGCTTTTGACATGGTTCCTCATTCATGGATACGTGAAACACTATTGATGATGAAGGTTGCTGAGAATGTGGTTGGGCTTTTGGAGACAATTATGGTCGAATGGAAAACGGTGCTGACAGCAAACAGAGAGGTGCTGGGGCAGGTTGGCATTAAACGTGGAATATTCCAAGGAGATTCGTTATCTCCACTTCTTTTTGTAATGAAAATGATGCCACTGAACATCCTCTTGAAGAGAGAAAAACTGGGGTATAAAGAAAAAATGAAAAAAGGAGTAAAGGTTCATTCGAATGGAATAGTGCTGCCAAATGGAGAAATCATGATAAGAAATAGAAGATACAGGATATAAGTATTTAGGAGTGCTGGAGGGTGTAGGCATCATGAAGAGAGAAATGAAATAAAAAGTCAGGAAGGAGTATCTTAGAATAGTGAAACTAATTGCAAAGTCGAAACTGTATGAAGGAAATCTAATGAAAGCAGTAAATGCATGGGCAGTCAGTGTTTTGAGATACAGTGTGGGAATTTTAGAATGGTCTGACAAGGATTTGCATGCCATGGATATCAAAACAAGAAAAGTTTTAGCAATTTTTGGTATATTTCACATTCGAAGTAGCGTAGCAAGGCTGTATCAAAAGAGGAAAGATGGTGGGAGAGGATTGAAAAGTGTAAAAGATTGTGTTAGAACCGAGGAGATGTTGTTGAAGGAGCATGTGGTTAGAAGTGAAGAGTGGATGCTTAAGGTTGTGGCTAATGAGGTGGAGGTATGTGAGACCAGGGTTGATTATGAGAAACGTATGGATAGAGAAAGGGCAGAGGAACTGGCTTGGAATAAAATGCATGGAAGGTTCTTCCAGGATATAGCAGAAGTGGCTGATGAAAGATCATGGCAATGGCTTAGAGCTGGATATCTGACTAAGAGTACTGAAGCCTTTGTTTGTTCAGCACAAGAGCAGGCATTAGGAACACGATTGTTCAAAAAAGCGGTCCTAGGAGAGGAAGTTGTTGCGGAATGCCGGATTTGTTGTATGACCTCAGAGTCAATTGCTCACTTTGCAGCAGGGTGTTGTGAACTGGCTCAGAGAGAGTACCGCAAAAGACACGATCGCATGGGACTCCGGATATATTGGGAGGTGTGTAAGAGGGTTGGGGTGAAGTGTGCTGGAAAATGGTTTGAGGAGGTGCCTGATGAAGTGAGAACAAGTGAGGATGGCAAGGTAGAGGTATGGTGGACAAAAGTATCATAACGACCAAACAATTGGAACATAATCGTCCGGATTTGGTGGTCATCGACAAAGTCTCAAAAAAATGGCAGATTGTAGACTTTTCAGTACCCTGGGACAGGAATGTGAGAGAGAAGGAGAATGAGAAGTGGAGCAATTATGTTCCATTGGCCTTGAAGATAAGGCATATACATGGGGTTAAAACACAAATAATCCCGGTCGTAGTTGGTACACTAGGAGTAGTATCAAGTCGTCTGGAAGAGCAATTGAAAAAACTACAAATCCTCAATATTTTAGGTGGCCTTCAAACCACTGCAATTATAGGTACCACCAACATCCTTATGAAAACCCTTGATCTTTGAAGCTCCTGGGTTGAAGCCGGGATTAAGGGAAATCCTCTGGAAATGAATCCCTTCCCTTTCCAGAGAGACGTTTATAAATAAAATCAGAATTATTATTATTATTATTATTATTATTATTATTATTATTATTATTATTATTATTATTATTTGACTTTTATGTATTGCGCATGGTCATTACTTTCCTACACTTTTGTCCTAGGTGCTCATATTTTTTATTTTGTCCAATCTTACAAAGGGCCCACAATATGCTAATAAAGATACTACAGTAGAGGCGATGTGTCTGTATTTATAAGAATGCGACTCAACACATTCACATGTTAATAGTTTTGCCAACAACATGTGTGTATAACCGAAAACAGTATATTCTATTATATTTCAACATGATATGGCCGATCTAATAATCCATAACGATATCTATTTGGCTAATTCGATTTGAAAAGGAAGAACACAAAACACCGGAATACAACTTGGATGTCTTCAAGTCCAATGTTAACAAATTCCTAATGAACCGCCCCCTTAAGTAAACACATCATCAAATCTCCACACTAACGTAATGTACTTGCAATAACCCTTATCCCTGAGTGGCTTCCGGGTCTTGATAAGTGGTGATCACTGTAAAAAAAAGAAGAAGAAGACGACGAAGAACAACGATAAGGAACGCGTAAAACATAAAAGGAACGTAAGCATGCAGAAAAAAAGAAAGTGATAAACAATAAGCTTGATATGTAGAAAACGAAGAAGGAGAAATATGAAGAGAAAAAAGGAGAAGGGGAAGAGAAAACGACAAAAAGGGCGACGAATAATAAAGAAATGTAAACAAGCAGAGAAAAAGAAAGTGACGAAGAAGTAGAAAAAGAAGAAGAAGAAGAAGAAGAAGAAGAAGAAGAAGTTGAGGTAAAGAAAGAGGATACAAGAAGAAGCTGAGGTAAAGAAAGAGGATACAAACTGAAGGCAATATCGTACTATTGTTGTGTAATGCAAACGACCCTTCGTCGATGTCAAAGTTAACCACATCAAAGTTGCTCACATCTTAATTGATTGCGCGGGAGATTTTCAATCACCTTCCATTAAGAATTCATAGCAGTTGAATTGTAAATTTTTACATGATGGCGTCTTTTCGCCTCGCGAACCTGCGTCGCTGCAGAAGCAGAAGAAACAATAAAACAAATGATCTGATTTTTTTTTCATTTCGTTTTTTTATTCTTTACTTTTTTCTTTTTCGTCTTTTGTTTTCACTGTTAATAAAACAAATTAATATTAAGAAGTCCAATGCTATTTTCACTCAGATCTGCAGTCGCAAAACTATTGAACGATGTTAAAAAGATTCATGGAAATAATATTTATCTTTGCCCATCTTGTCGTTTTTGGGTTATCAGCTCTAAAAGAAAACATTTAAGAGATTTGATTTTAATTTTAAAACTACTTTTCTTTAAGTTTATTTTCGCAATTAGTTCTAGCCACGAGCGGGAACATACTTGCCGCATTAGGTTATCATAATTATATATAAATATATGTGTGTGTGTGTGTGTGCGTGTGTGTGTGTGTGTGTATGTGTGTGTGTGTGTGTGTGTAACATATCGCGAACAGCTATATGTAAATGCATTCGAAATGACGTCACCGATAAACAAAAAAATTATAAAAAGGAGAAAAAACGATGATTATGACGAGGAGCACGGAACGAAACAATATTCGAGATCACGTGCGAGACGCGAATGACGTTAGAGAGCAATATACCATGAGAATTGCTACAGTGGTAACGAAAGAGTGAGGAAATATATGTCGTTAGACAACAAACCAAGCGAGTTGAAATCCTTTCATATTCTTTGCTTTCTTTGCGACAAAATACATGTCGGTTCCCAGTTAACGTTACATATATATGGTAGCTCACTCTAGTCTTGACAGACTATAGATACCCACTGTAATAGTGTCTGCTCATGGAATTTTTGTGGCAAGATATACAAAACCTCCAACCACGCCTCTTCTGATTGGATATTGTTAAATACCGGAGGGAAGTGATCGACTGGAAACAATGCCGGGATAAACGAAGAGTACATACAGCGCCTAGAATTTCCAAATGGTCACCCATCTAGTACTAGCCAGGCTCAACGTTTCTTAACTTATTATGTCAACAGAGTTGCCCCTATTCTCAATGCATTTTGCCAGCGATGAACAACGGACGCCCATAATACACTTTGTCATACGAGGGTCTTTCTTAAAGGAAGTCTATATTTAAATTCAAAAAGTTGAAAAGCTACGAAGACGGTAGTGGTGACATTAAAACAAGTGACCCTTTTGTGCTCCAGAATTTATTTTTCTACATAGTTACCATAATATATATATATATATATATATATATATATATATATATATATATATATATATATATATATATATACATATATAAGGGCTTTGTAATTATAATTAAATAATTATTATTCTTTTATACCTACAGACACTGGTGTTTCATGTTTATGCAAGCATCAGTGTAGGATGACAATATATATATGTATATATATATATATATATATATATATATTGTCATCCTACACTGATGCTCTCACGTGATTGTGCTCTCTAAGCATCAGTGTAGGATGACAATATATATATATATATATATATATATATTGTCATTCTACACTGATGCTTGCATAAGCATGAAACACTAGTGTCTATAGGTATAAATGAATAATAATTATTTAATTAAATTATTGTTGTAGACCCGTGCTAGGAGTCACAAATGAAAGAAACCACAAGTAGTGTAAAGTTATAAAATATATGTAATTATCATAAAGAATACAGGAGCCACTAAAGTGGTATAAGAGGAACGTGTTCGTAGCATGCGGTTAAACATGTATGAATGTCTCCATTTAGTCGCTGCAACCAGTGATATTCATAGGACTGGTTGATTCTACTTAGTTCTCAAACAGGGGTGATTTGTGCCCCACAAAAATTATGTATATGTGTGCGTCTACATATCGACATGGGCAGGATTGCACACAAATCTGACTTATGAAACTTTTAATAAAATGCACAATCTTTTCTGCAATTCAACGATTTTTCAGTGCATGCTAGTTTCATCCAAGAATATCCAGCAGTTTTTGTTTCATCAATAAAACGCTACAAATGCACAAAAGAACAATATCCTCAATAACCTTCTAACATTTTTCTCTTATCAGCGTTGGCTCATTTCTGTGTATTGTTTTGATAGACATATCGTTTGCATTTCAAATAATTGAGGATCATTTTTCTATAAGTATTTAACATAAAATGAACACCCACTAAATGGCTACCACTTGCGGGGGGGTCTCCTTATTTATATATATATATATATATATATATATATATATATATATATATATATATATATATATGCTTTTTTGTTTATTTGGTAATTGTGACCTGGTAGATCAACACAAAATCAACCTGCGCGTACAACAATGACAACCGGTCCGCTTATAACAAAGACTTACATAGCTTTATATCAGGAAAAATACTTATTTACAAAAACTTTAAATGCAATATTCGTTTCAAGCCTACCCGAACCCCCCCCCTAGAAAACAAGATTTACCCACCTCCCACAAAAAGAATATTTAGTTTGTAGCACTTATTTTTTATTATTTTATCTTATGACGTGTGAGGTTTGTAAATTTACATATTGCAACGCAATTATTATCAAAAAATTTTTTTTAGTTGTTAGGAAACAAAAGAAGCGGTGAAAAATGAAGATACTAACAGAAATAGTATAGAATAAAATAATTAAAGGAACACAAAAAAAAACGAGAATCCAACAAACCCCAAATTTCAAATATTTAGCCACAATTATTATTTTAAAAAATAGGTGATTTTAAAAAAAAAAAAAAATTGTTTCATTTCCTTAGATAAGAATTTTATGTTTTCCTTCAAAAGAAAAAAAATCGGTTATAGCATTAAAATACGTTACAACGTAAATCTGGTCCAGGTAGGTAGAAAAGTAACTTACGTTGCCTTTGATACTTTTTTGTAGGCTTCGCTTAATCGGTGAATTGTTTTTAATTATTTTGAATGCACTAATTGTTTTTCTAACCAAATATGTTCTACTTTATTTATTTATTTTTGTTATTTTAGCATTACCTAAAAAAGTGGTGAACTAAGTATTGCAATAATATAAAAAAGAAAACAAGAAAAAAACGAAGCTTCGTTGCATTTCGTTTTCGTTCTTAAATCAACTTCCGCAACTTAATATAACTTTAAAACAAATAATTTATTATCACAAAAAAACACACAAATTGCAACAATAAAAGCACATTAGATAATTAACAAAATACGAAAACGTATTCTTTTAATATTTTATCACGACGATGACCACGACGACGTCAAAACATAATCAAACTTACAGTTTAAACCGTGACTAAATTGAAGAGGTTAGCTCCCGAATAGCTACGTATTCTTTTAATTATAATGCCGAAAAGGAAAACATACTTAAAACATCAATTAACAAAATACGAAAGTGTATTTTTTTATTAGTTTATTACGACAACCACCACCACCACGACTACGACAAAACATAATAAAACTTAATTTAACACGTGACTAAATTAAAAACGTTAGCTCCCGATTAGTTGCATTTTCTTATAATTATTCCTATTTACTTGCCTTGCCACGGGGGCAGAGTTAGACACAAAGTCAGTTTTTAATGTGGGGAAATTCAGCTCCCTAAAACAGGGCCCTCTTGATAGGAGCAAAAATAAAAATTGACTCAGTCAAGAAGGATTTCTCCTCCACTAATCGAGGTCAGAAAAGATGAAGTGCAGTATCAGACAGATACTACACTGTGATCTTGGCCTATTTTCATATATTTCTTTTCTTAAAATTCCGTTTGTTTGTTTTTTCTTCAAAACAAATCATATTAAAAAAGACGCTATTATTTGGAAGATATACATCTTCAATATATAAATAGATATGAAATGCGTTCCTACATCGCACTGGTACATTCATTTTGGCCACGGGCGCCAATGCCTGCAATTATAATAGATGGGCAGTAGTTCCAACTAACAACCGTACTTAAATTGTTTTTTTTTTACAGGGGGGAGGGAGGCATATTTCCACCGAGCAACGCAGGTACACGGGTCCTGCTAGTAAATAAATAAAATTATATAAATAATGTGAGGAGTATATGCGGATCGATCAACGCTTCAGCACTTCCATGTCTCATCAGGACTCCAAATGACACAGTCAGAAAATAACTTTTAAAAAAATGTTCTCAGAATACAATAGGAAAATACCAGGAAAAGAAAAAAGAAAAGAGAAGAAAGCGTAGCATCGTTTGGTAGGCACTACTCTCTCTCTCTCTCTCTCTCTCTCTCTCTCTCTCTCTCTCTCTCTCTCTCTCTCTCTCTCTCTGTGTGTGTGTGTGTGTGTGTGTATATATATATATATATATATATATATATATATATATATATGTATTCCAGATTAAATGTATTCAAGGGTGATATATGTAATGAACCGACACTGAAGAGTATACGTGTTCGATTTCAGCCTGCGGTTCCTCCCATGAATGCGACAACAGCAAGCTGCCTGTAACGACGCAATGAACAAACAAGAAGCGACCCATGCCAGACAGTTATAGTCGACGACATATCGACCCGTTTTTATAGATGTTTCCAACATGCGATTATCGTTTATTCTCCGGGAAGCTGGTTCCCAAGACGTTCCTCAACCAAATAATTCCGCGGGGAAGCGATAGTAGCATAAGGATTCCCAATCACACAGTCAGAAAATAACTTTACAAAAAATGCTCTCAGAATACAATCGGAAAATACCAGGAAAAGAAAAAAGAAAAAAGAAGAAACCGTAGCATCGTTTGGTAGGCACTACCCTCCCCCTTCTCACTCTCTCTCTCTCTCACACTCTCACTCTCACTCTCACTCTCTCTCTCTCTTTCTCTCTCTCTCTCTCTCTCTCTCTCTCTCTATATATATATATATATATATATATATATAAGAAGTGGATGTAGTTTGCTTGAAGCATTGTATAGTATGTAGTTTAATTAAATGTGTAGAAGGCGGTACAATGAAGAGGTAACGGAAAGACACAAGCTGAAGCAGATGAGAAAGTTTTATTAATACAACTTACAAATATATGTGTACATATTCATGTATTTCATATACACATTATATTTATATTGGGCCATATAAACCTGCATGAGCACATATACATGCAGCCACGTACTGTCTAAATCAAGTGCATAGACTACATATATATGTAAGAGTATATATTTACGCACCCATGCACATCCATATATGCATGTGCTTGTCTGAATGTAGCCCACATGCTCGCACCATCTAACTCATATATCATAAACTTGCTATTAAATTGCTATACATTGTTGGAATTATTATTAATGTGTAGTAATCTTAAGGGTTGCTTTTTTATTATTTTGTTTATTTATTTATTTTGGTTTATTTTATTTTAATTTTGGGTTTTATTTTCATTTTTAATTTTTTTATATATTTTTTTATTTTTTTTTATTATATAATGGTCGGATAGTGTGGGTTAAGTTAAGAATGAAGAGCCTAATTCATGTCGGCGATTAATCTTGGGATGCAATTTGGCAATCAGAATTGATTATTTGATACGAAGGTTGCCAACATTGCGTTCGGTGGCTAAAATATTTACTCTGATGGATTTGTTTGTATTGCCGCATGTGTGAAGGTGTCTGCGAACAGAAGAGGTGTGTGTTTGTATGTGTTCTTTTACTCTAATATGCAGGTGTCTCACTGAGCTATCGACGTATGATTTGTCACATTTGGTGCACTGTATGCGATATAATGTGTATGTACGATGGCACATGTTAGTGGTGTTCACCGGGCAGTTAGTTAGAGTGCAGGGTACATTGTTTAGGTGGGTTTTGCGTTTTGACAAATGCTGTCGTAGTGATGGCCCAGTGTGTATAAGTTGTATGTCTAGCCCCTCCCTGTGTATAGCTTTGCGGATGGCTGTTGTGATCCTGTCGTTGAAATGGGACAGTTTCAGGAAGTAGGTGTTAGAAGAGAAATACTGCGTCCGTCTTCTAAGTTTATTGAGGTTTTCAATGGTTGGTGTGGGGTATCCATTGGCTTTTAGCACTTGGTTGAATTTATTAGTGCAGGTGTTTTTGTCGGCTTCATTGCTGCATTTATTGCGGATGCGCGCTATTTCATTCCTCGCATAGCTATTTTAGCTTTACGGGGGAGGGCAGACTTATAGTGTACGAAGAGATCTCTACAGGCGGGTTTCTTATAGAATTTGGTGGATATATTCCCGTCTTCGGAGATGTTGAGACTGAAGTCTAAAAGTGCCAGGGATCTAGAATTGTCGGGGTGCTCGATTGTGAACTCAATGTGTGGGTCAGTGTTGTTGAAGATGTTAAAAATTGAGTTCGCATCATCCTGGGATGGTGTTAGAAGTAGAATATCATCAACGTATCGCGCGAAGAAGATGTAGGAGTAGTAAGAGTTGAGGGCACGGCGTTCAAGTTTATCCATGAATGCGATAGCGAGTAGTCCTGACAGGCTGGACCCCATAGGCAATCCTGTGATTTGTTTATTTGTGCTTTATTTTTATGTAAAGTGCTCTGTTTGTATGTGAAGTAAGTGTTATCTATTATTATTTGTAGGAGCTCGTGTATGTCAGTTCCAGTGAGGCCAAAGCAATAGAGGCTACAGGAAGAAATGCAGTCGGTAATTATGTCATTGCCGGGTATGTAAATGTATAGAGGGCAACGACGTCTAGGCTGAAGGCATATCTGTTGCATTTGAGTTGTTCTGATGAAAGTGGACGTAACCTAGAGATGACTTCGTAAGAGCTGCTGACGTGCCCCGGGAAGGTTGGAAGAGTGGTTTTAAGAGATGGAAAAAAGCCAGGAAATTTTGTAGAGCGGTCCTTCTTTGCTGGATACTATAGGTCTTATTTTGGTGGTGGAGCCTGTTTTAGGAGTCTTAATGAGGTGGTAGAATGTGAGAAGTCTATTGCTTTTTGTTGTGAATTTGTTGGTCCAGGCTGTATTGATTCGGTGTTTTATTTGTATAGGGGAAATGTTATTAACTGGTGCATATAGTGTGTCATCGCTGATGTGAGAGAAAGCAAGTGTGTCATATGTGGCCTGTGAGATCACACAGAATTCTTTCCCTTTGTCTGAGCGTAGGAAGATGAGATCTTTATTTCTTAGGTTTTCTAGTGTTGTTCGTTACGATCTTGTTAGGTTGGGTATAATTTTATTCTCTTCACGTTGTAGTATGGAGAAAATATTTCGTTTTAGACGTGTGAGTTTGCTGTCTAATTCACTGTTATTTGGTGGTGGGTATTATGGATGATCGAGTTCGTATACTCGTACAGGGAACTTGGGGTTGCGATCATCGTGTGTGGAGTGATTGATGACTGCTAGCCACTTGAGATGGCAAGCTGTCATACAGAACTGTGTCTCCATGTTGATTTTGGTGGTACTATTTATTCTTTGGATGGTGATGAATTTAGGCCCAAGGGAGAGAAATTATTTCTCGCTATTTGAGAGAGATTCAGTTCAGTCAGTGACTAGATGGATTACTGTGTGCCGTGTGTTGTTGCTGTGCGGGTTATCTTTATTATTATTATTATTATTATTATTATTATTATTATTATTATTATTGTTGTTGTTGTTGTTGTTGTTGTTTTTGTTGTTGTTGTTATTGCTGTGCGGTTTATCATCAACGACCTCATGAGGGAGCGTATGACTTATTAGTTTAGCTAGCCATGTGAACTTCCGTTTGAGCCTTGTCTTTTCATTCAACCGACTTAATTCAAAATCTATATCCCAACCCCTTAATTAAAAATCTATGTCCCAATCCCCCCTCAACTAGAACGCAGAAACACAAACAAATAAATAACTTAATTAATTAATTAAATCTCCTCAATATAAAATATACTTTATTATAAGATAAATAAATAAATTATATAAAAAGAAATGAACAAAAAGAACTTAATTATATTAAATTAAAATGCTATCAACAAGTCCCGGGCTATTGTTTGCTGCAAGACTGTTACTGTTTACAACAGCACATTTGACCCAAAGTCAAATAAATATCCGACGAAGAGATCTTTCTCGAAATATTATGTAACACGGATATACCACCAGACCGACTTTCCCAGGTGATCACAGTGCCAATATAAATATAATATGTATATGAAATACATGAATATGTACACATGTATTTGTAAGTTTTATAAATAAAACTTTTTCACCTGCTTCAGCTTGTGTCTTTCCGTTATCTCTGCATTGTACCGCCTTCTACACATTTAATTTAACTATATATATATATATATAGTTAAATGAAATAATATATATATATATATATATATATATATATATTCCAGACTAAATGTATTCAAGCGTGATATATGTAATGATCTGACACTGAAGAGTGCTCGAAAAGAGAGAGGTAGAAAGAGAGAGAGACAGAGAAACGGTGGGATTTATACATGGGAACAAATTCTATCACAGTTTATGTATTAAATAGTTTTAGTGTCAATACATAGTTACAGTAAAATAAATTCTTTGGAACCATTAAAATAATTTCCAACGCTATTAATAATGTTTCCCTAATTATTTCTTTAATATTTATTGTCGCTTATATTTGAATTCATGTTTTGAAATTTGACGCAAATCGTAAATCTATGATATCAAGTACACGTTATTATTATGTTAAGGTGATGTTTTAAAATGAATTTATAAAAAATCTATGGATTTCAGTCAGTTAAACATCAGCTTGAAGATCTCAACCTCTGGGTTTCGATTTCTGTTAATATTTGTTGGGAATGTATTATTTAGTATTAAGTAGAAATTAAGAATATTATGATTGACGGACAGATCCACACACACACAGAAAATGTCCCTAATATTACGAGTGGATTAAATGTTAACACATTTCCACTCTCCTGACATCCTGAAATTGGTCAAGTCTATATGAAAATTTTCTGTTCACGCACATACTGTTAAACTGCAAAAAGATAGATGTGTAGTTTCGGAGAATTTCTAACGAAGTTTTAAAACAACAAAAAAGAACTCGCAATTATTCAAATGTAATTTGTTTAGAAATTACATATAAATTTCGTGTATTTTCGAACTACTGTTCTCAAGATGAGTAAGTGATTCTCACAATATTTCGGCCAATGTAACCCCCATCTTGTTCAGTTGTATCTTGCCGAACTCGGGAGATTCTATCGAATTCAGGAATGTTTCTGCTGAACTCATGAATCTGCATAGAATTTCGAACAGGACACTGTATTTAAACCATGGGATAACATGCTTTCACTCCGTCAGCCATGACCAGTTAGGGTTTTTATTTTTTTATTGTTTTACTTAATTTCACTCCCAAACAAGGCATATTGGGATCCCAAATAGTAGCCTCTAACACGGAACTGTGGGGAGTTGAGCAGCGAAATATTCGTTCACATTAGATTTCGACTTCTGCAGGTTAGTACAGTCAAAGAAGCAGGAAACAGGGAGGGAATACCAAATTCTAGTAATTCAAGGGGATAAAATATTTGAGTAGAAGTTTTTTCTGACATCTACGGGCCTGAAAACTGCTTTGTTTGGAAATATGTGAGTCTTAAGTCGCAGTTGTAGTTTTAGTGTCGCCCACACCGAGAATTGAATAATACTTAGTATTTTATCCGTTACACTCTGGGTCCTTGCAGGCAAAACATCGTGATAATACCCATCCAAATGAAAACAATAGTCCAAATGATCCAAATAATCAAATTATCAATACTCATCTCAAAAAATGCAATCTAAATAAAATTTGGTAGCACTTGTTATCACTGACATCATAAACCGCATCAACTGCGATGTGTTCTGTCAGTTGACTATCACTCGACTCCTGTACTCATCTATTCGGCCTTCTTTACGCAGCTATTCCCCACATATGCAAATTAATTCGCCGTTATATTTTAACCCACATTCTCCCATGATCATTGAAAGTCATTCCACACCACATAGTCCTATGCCCAGATAAGAAGACCAGATATAACTAGTGCGTCATGCATGGCCAGGCATAACCAGACCTCTATACAGTGCCAGCAATAACTAGCTCTCTATATACGGCCAGCCATAATTAGCTCTTTATACATGGCCAGACATAATCAATCTTCAATACAATGTCAGGCATAACTAGCCTTAAATACATGGCCCGACATAACTAGCTTTCTATACACGACCAGCGATAACTGACTCTCTATACACAGCCAACCATAATTAGCTCTCCAAACACAGCCAGACATAACTAGGCTTCAATGCATGACCAAACATAACTAGCCCTCTATACATAGCCAGCCATAACAAACAGCCATAACTAGTTCTCTATATATGGCTAAACATAACTAGCCTTCCACACGGCCAGCCATAAATAGCTCTCTTTACACGGCTAGACATAACTAGCCTTCAACATGGCCAGACATAACTAACTCTTCAATCACGCCCTTAAAGTTCTCGTCGTTGGGTATCATAATTCTCTGACTTTCAGACACACACAAAAATAAAATCAAAATGTCCAACTCTCAAATCGTAATTAACAGTTCTCCAAAATATGACGACGTTAACTCTCAGAAACTCCAACTCTCGAATTGTAATCAAGAACTTTCCATAATATGACAATAGTTTCTCTTTTCCTCTTGCTGATTAATCTACATGGTCCGAACTAATTGCATCAACTTTACTTTCTTGCCGAAATAGCTTGTAATATGAATAAGAATTGACAGCAATCATATCCACTGACGCCGTAATTTGCACTCTTAACTTCAATGTATTCTCTCAGCTGCCACACACTGGACTCCTGTACTCCCCTATTCGCCCTTATTAACGCAAATTAATTCGACTTTATATTTTTAGACTAAAGGAAACTAATACAACATCTAGTTTTAAAAAATTTTCTAACGTCATTCAATAAGTAATAGCTGAAATAAATGTTAGAATTTTACAACACAGTGAACGTTAATTAATGGACATAGAGCGTTGGCCAAACGCATGCAAAATGTTAATAAAGAAGGACCTGTAAGAATCGAACTCGCATTATTTCTTTGCAAAATTTTCTAATCAATATTTCTCTACAAGTTTTTTTTTGTGATACACCTCAAATATGTATGCATACAAGTTTCAATAAATATCATTGTGCGGTTGTGTATTTTTTGGTGCAGATGTGTATGTACATATGTGCTCGTTTATGTGTATACATGTTTTTGTATGTGTCAATACACTTTATATTTAACCCATGAGACTGTGAATTCGAAATATATATATATATACATATATAAATATATAGATATATATATACATATATAAATATATAGATATATATACATATATTATATATATGTATTGTGTGTGTTTATATACTTATATATTTATATATATGTATGTATATATATATATATATATATATATATATATATATATATATATACGTTAAATAAAACCAGATCTATTCGCACATGTAATACGAATGCGGCCATATCACGCACGCATGCACGCACACACACACACACACACACACCACACGCACGCACGCATACATTCATATTTGCTTTTATAAAGGTTTGACATCAAATAGTCATTCATAAACAATCGAATTATCTCCCTTGACAATTGCCTCGTTTTGATTCGAAGTCAGGAAAAGATCGGCATCTGCTCGCTTATTCCCTCTAGATTCAGCGATTTTTTTTTATAAAATATATATTCTCGAGCTAAACGTATAAACTGTACCGAAATCCATTTCATTTTAATTATGTTTCTTATACAGATTGTTTTTATATATGTATTTCATCCGTTTAAATTTGTCAAATGTTGTCGTTAAAAGTTTTAAAAAATGTTTTTCAAGTCCTTAATGTAAAATTCGAATACAAACAAAATGCAATTTAAAAAAAAATTGCACTGAATTAATGTAAACAAATGTCACTTCATGTAGAATGTGAAAAATATTCTCTAGTTTTAATAAATTGCTAGCTAGGGGAGGCACCCGGCGTTGCCCGGTCGTAAAATACGCTTAAATAAATTTTAATTCATGCAGATTTCGTATTTCTTGTTACACAGCCAATTTGTAGTTGAATATTATATCGTACCTAATGTATAGTACCGATTTCAAGTAAATGTTTTGGTTTCGATTCTAGCTGATGGCACCCAAGTCATTTATTACTCCAGTCGCGTTTTCTTACCGATGCAGTTATCCAGAGATAGGTACGAAAGTTTAAATATTAAACGACTTTAATGAGTTGAATTTGGGCATGCGCAAAAAGATGTAAAACTATGTCATCATGTTGAATTGAATAGTTTGTATTTCAATTTACCGACATATTTCTTTACGCGTTATTCATCCATCGAAACAAAGATTTGATACAATACATGAGTAAAATGGCAACCTTTGTTCAATTAATTGAATACAACGAATCCATTTCGATGTGTATAAGACTTTTTATATGTTAATGTGTTACCACTTACAAAGGCCAAATGTTATTCGAAGATAAAGTCTAATGTAAATTCCTTTTTTATGATGAACGATACTCTAAATGTCACTTGAAAATAAGTTAACAATATTGAGTATCAGTCGATCAGATTCTTTGAATGTACCAATAGAATAGAGAAAGATTAACAAAGTATATTCTGTAAGAAATGGACTCCAAGGCTGTGGTGATCCTCAATTAGATTTCAAAACTAATTGTGATTTTTATTATTATTACATTTTCACCCCAGACAAGGCACATTGCCACTTTGGTGTAGGGGGCTACTATCAGGGGCAACAATTGTTGGGGCACTATGTAGGGATTTGGCCAACAAGATGTCGGTGCACGTTGCACTTGAACTTCTGCACGTCAGTACACTTAGGGAAACAAGAGCCGGAATGAAATTCCAAAGTCTAGCGGCTCTGGGGAAAAAATAACTGGAGCAGAACGATCTTTTACATCTAGGGATCTCTACAGTGTGGGGTGGGATTTAGCAGCCTGTCGGGTTTGTCGAGGGTGTTCACGTCGTGGGGGCACAAGTGCTTGCAGTTCGTCAGAGCATTCACCATTAAAATATTGTAGAACAGGCAGAGGGATGCAACGTTTCGTCGATGGGACAGAGGCTGAAGCGTAGTTGCCAGCCCAAGGCCTATCAGATTTGCGACTCTCTTTTGAACCTTGTCTAAGAGCGAGAGACTAGTAGCAGATGCACCAGCCCAAATATGACAGCAATACTCCATACATGGGCGAATGGTGGCCTTATAGAGGTACAAGATACTCTCGGTGTAAGTAGTTTTCTAGCACAGTAGAGAGAGCCCACCTTCCTTGCAGCGGCCCTGGCGATGCCTTCAATGTAATTGTTCCAACTCATGTTTCCTGTGAACGTTAGGCCAAGGAGTTTGAAAGATGTACTCTCAGATAAAGAGTCGTTAGCCATTGCTATAGGTGGTAGAGGTTTCTTGTAATTATTGAATGAAACTAGTTTAGTCTTGGCGGCATTGAACGTGAACATTCATTTTTGTCCCCATTCCACTACAGATTGGAGGTGATCCTCTAGTGTTTCTGCCGTTTCTTTAGATATGTGTTTATTTGTTTTCCTGTCATGCCTGTTATAGAGTGTGGTGCCATCAGTATATATATCCATCTCAGAGGCAATTTTGTCGGGGAGGTAATTTATTTATGAATATCAGGAACAGTAAAGGTCCAAGGATAGACCCTTGGGGACCTCCCGCATTCATATCATATTGTTTCGATGTACGACCGTCAAGGACAACCTGGATTTTTCTCTTATCTAAGAAGGATTTAATTATGTTAAGTATTCTACCAGTAATACCGTATGATCTAATTTTCCTGAGGAGACCCTCATGCCATACCCTGTCAAAAGCCTTAGATATATCTAGAGCTACCGCTCTGCCCTCCCCCGCTTTGTCCAGTGAATGGTATATACGTTCAGAGATTACAGTTAGGATGTCTGCTGTGGAACAGGCTTGTCTAAATCCATATTGTTGGCCAGTCAGAAGTTTAGCTTCTGTAAGATGATGGACTAGAGCATGGTTAATAAAGGTCTCAAATATTTTGGCAAAAAGTGGGAGGAGGCTAATGGGGCGATAATTTGATGGGTCAGTTCTTTCACTAGAATTCTTGAATACTGGTCCCAGAGAAGCAGTTTTCCAACAGCCCGCAAAGCAAGATTCATTAAGGCATGTGTTGTAGAGTTTGGAGAAAACTTGAGCTACTTCGCCTGCGCACTTTTTTAATAGCACAGCTGGGATGAGATCGGGTCCTCATGCTTTTGAAGTGTCAAGGTTTTTTATGATAGCATGCACCTGAGAAGGGGTGATTTTCAGATCGTCTAGCGTGGCGTCTGTCTGCATAGGAAATTCAGCTTGTTCACTCCAAGTAAAGAAAGCATATTATCACTTAGACTTAAGGGGCTTCTATTTGCGACTATGTCGACAGGGAACTATGTAAGGAAATGAGTGAGATCTCTTTTGACGTTATATTTTATATTTTGCATGTTAGTAAAGAAAAAAGCAAGCGTGGAATTCCAAAGTTTAGTAGTCTGAAAGAATAATCTATGAGAATAGAAGGCTTTCTCGAAGGGATTAATTCTACAATGAAGAGGTTGAATTTTGCTGCTAGACCGATTTGTCGCGTGTATGTACTTCAATGGAATACAAGTGTATTGACTTCATCAGAGTATATTCCATTGTAAAACAAGCACGGGGTTGCAAGATTGCGGCGGTGGAACAGAGTTCAGAGCTTGGTTGATAGTGCGGGAATTATTGGATTAAAAACTTTTTTCGACCCTGTCTAAGATGGAGAGACTGGTAGATGGATTAACCTAGATGTGGCAACAAAACTGTATGTATGAGCGAATTGTGTAGCGACATTGTAGAGATGTGGGTAATTTTCTAGCATGGTAGAGGGAACCCACCTTCTTCTCAGCAGTCTATGCAATATTTTCTTTATTCTTATTCATGTTGCTTAGGAATGTTAAGTCTAAGAGTTTGAAGAATAAACTCTCCGGTAGGGTATTTTTAGTCATGGCTATCGGTGGTTGAGAAGGCTTCTTGCAATTGGTAAAGGAAAGAAGTTTAGTTTTAGTAGCAATAAATGTTACCATATATTTACGGCCCTATTCTACTACAAACTGATTCGTTTTTCTCTTATATTTATTATAGAATTTATCTAGTATGATGATAATGATTATGATGGAGAAGAAGAAGAATATATGAATGAAATGGACGGAGATGATTACCCAGGAGAAGGATTCGACAAATATTGGTTGACATTTAATATAAAGACGACAATGTTATAATATTCAGGGAAGCAGTTTCGTGCCAAAAGGGGTGATTTGCTGTAAACCAGATTAGCCAAGAGAGCAATGTGTTATTCAGAAATGGTAGTATGCTTCTTTGTTTTTGTTTTAGGTTGACGATGAGACAACACCGTCGTGAACAGTTATGGTGGAACTTTGCTACTATTTCATTATATAAGAGAACGGCTCAACAAGGTCTTATTTGCATAAGACTTGAAGACGACCATAGTATAGTCAGCTAGGAAGAACTCACTGCATTAAGAGATTGAAAAAGGGCTGATATGCCGTAAAATATACCAACGAACTAAAACGAAACGAACCATGTATATAAAAACGCATGCGCCGTTGGTGGCAATTGCATGAACGTGTACCCGAATTTGATACGTCATTTTTTGTCGCGTGTTTTATTCTAAACTTTTGACGTGACCTCGGCTTTAACAAGGACATTAATGTAAAAAATATGTAACGCTGGGTTAACAAAACCGTTTTTTATATAATTTTTTAAAATTATTTTTTAGGAATGGCGCAAGAAATAAGTAAAACAACAGAAAGAATTTGCAAAGGGAAAGAGAATAAAAAGCTAAATGTCTTACAAAACGGATTTGGACAACTAATGTGGAAGGGCTGAGTAGGGCCGTTATTATTTTTTTCTGTCTGCTTTCTATTGTTAGAAGAGAAAATAAGAACAGAAAAAAGAAATAGAAAAAGTTGAAATGAAAAAAGAATGTGGTTGTGAAGTATAAACTTTCAAATAAATGCATTATATGTAAAATTCACTATTATGCACTTATGTGTAGTGTCGAAATTTGTAAAAATTCCAAGAATTACGATATATATATATATATATATATATATATATATATATATATATATATGTATATATATGTATATATATACATATATACCACGGAACACAATACACATATATATGTCTGTAAGCGCGCGTGTGTGTGGATACATGAAGCAATCATATATATATATATATATATATATATATATATATATATATATATATATATATATATATATATATATATATATATAAGAGGATAATAATAACACTGGTGAACAACAAATTTGCTGCCTGCGTTCTGTCAGCTGATTTAGGACGAATTTGATGCACTGAATCCGAAAATCACATTGGTTTTGCTTAATCAGGTCAAGTTTTTGAGTTATGGCTACATGTGTTTTTTGTTTTAATTTTTACTTTTTTTCGTTCCTATTCACATTTATGAACGTGTGTAGTATTTTAGAAATTCGTGGAAGTAAAATGTTATATTGGATAATTGTTTTGATTGGAAATTTTATTTTAATGAGAAGACATATTCAGGATTGATAGTTCTGGTGATTATGTCGACAAAGGAATCAATTTGAAAGCATACAACCTCGAAATCTTCCAAATATTTGTGCTCAGCATATATGAATGAAAACTAGCCTGTGCAGGAGGAATTAGTGCCTTGCAAAGGACACCCACAACGACCTTCTCGTGGACAGAGACAGAATATCCTTCCCATCGCTGCACATCAAACTCGGCTTAATCAAGCAGTTCACCAAGGCTTTGGACAAGGATGATGACTGATTCACTTACTTGTGAATTGTGATAGGCTTTTCTAGGATTAATCATGGTTGGTTGGTTGTTTTTGTTTTACGGCATATCAACCTTTTTCAGGTTATTTAATGCCGAATCCAGTGATTTTGAAGAACAATTTTTAATAGAGTATATATTTTTTTAAGTCGGTTTCTATTTAACCCATAGTTGGGACCCTAACAGGTACTACCAGTCCGGATCATAGTGGACCTGGGAGCAATGGCAATTAAAGGGTGGCTCCACACTCCCCAAAGTCTGCAAGCTTGGATATAGTTTAAGGTCATATCCAGGACCGATTAATCATGGAGAAGTTGAAAGCTGGCATCTTTGATGGTCCTTAGATCTGGCAGCTTGTCAGAAATCTAGAGTCCGAAAACCCAATGAAGGAAGTGGAAACGTGAAAGGTAGTGAAGAACTTTCTTGCCAGCAATAAAGCCAGAAACTTTGCAAAACTTGTCATGCATCATCTATTTCATCAAAAGAGGAGAAAATCAGCAGTATGCAAGAAGAGGGAAAAGAAGACAATACCAATTTATGTACATTTAAGGTTAGAAATAGAAAAGTTCAGGGGTAGATGTAATGAAATGTAATGAAATGTAATGAAATGTACGGAAGTGAGATCATTTGAAGAGTAGTATTGAGTAGGACGGAGATTTGGTACACAAAGTCCTTAATAGGAGGAGAAGTGCGGATTATATCTAAGGGAAATAAAGCATAGGGAATGAAACATAGGAAATAAAGGTAGGGAGTAGAGACATAAGATATATAAAAATGAAGTATAAAAGGAAAGGGGTAAGAGATCAAAAAGTAATATAAGAAAAATAAGAAAATAAGTGAATCCAGAAATAAAACAATAAAAATAAATAATAAAATAAAATAGATAGCACGTAGATTTTAATTATATATAAATATATGTTATTATTAAAGGATTTTGTTCGTATGATAACGGAACTTTAGGTTACCTGATTAGGTCATTGTTATTGTCGTAACTATGTAAATTGTTTACTTGAAGTTACATAAAAAATATCTTTCTCTTTTTCTTAAAAACCTATTTTATATTCATTTACTTTTATCTTTGGATACTTTTAAGCTGAAATAATTTTTTTGTTACATTTTCACCCCAAACAAGGTATATTGCCACTTTGATGTAGGAGGCTACTATCAGGGACCTAATTTCCAGGGGTACTATTTAGGGAGTTTAGCAGCAAGATGTCTGTTCACATTACACTGGAACTTCTGCATGTCAGTACAGTTGGGGAAACAGGAAACCGGAAGAGAATTCCAAAGTCCTGCCATTCTAAAGAAGAAACTATTAGAGTAGAAGGTTTTCTAACATCTAGAGATCTTAATTGTGTAGAGATGGGACTTTGCTGCTTGTCGGGTTTGTTGGGGGTATTTTCGTCGAGGGGGTACAAGTGCTTGTAGTTCATCAGAGCATGCACCATTAAAATACTTGTAAAACAGGTAGAGGGATGCAACATTTCGTCGGTGAGACAGGGGCTGAAGTTTAGATGACAATTCAGGACCTATTAGGTTGACGTCTCTCTTTTGGACCCTAACTAGGAGGGAGAGACTAGTAGCAGATGTACCAGCCCAAATGTGACGGCAGTACTCCATACATGGGCAAATGGTGGCTTTGTAGAGGTACATGATACTTTCAGGGTAAGTGACTTCCTAGCACGATAGAGAGAGCCCACCTTCTTTGCAGCAGCCTTAGCAATGATCTCAATGTATCTATTCCAACTCATGTTTCCTGTGAACGTTAATCCAGGGAGCTTCAACGAAGTGCTCTCAGGAAAAATATCTCTAGCCATAGCTATTAGTGGTTGGTAAGGTTTCATGTAATTATTAAAGGAAACTAGCTTTATCTTGACAGCGTTGAACGTTACCATCCATTTATGACCACTACAGACTGAAGATCTTCCTCTAGGTTTTCGGCCATTACCTTAGCTATGTGCTCATTAGTTTTCACTGCGTGCCTGCTATAGAGCGTGGTGTCGTCGGCAAACATACCCATCTCAGAGACAATTTAATCTGGTAAGTCATTTATGACTATCAGAAATAATAAAGGCACAAGGATCGATCCTTGATGTACATCCGCATTTATATCAATTTTTTGGACGTACGCCCATCGAGGACAACCTGTATTTTTCTCTCATTTAAGAAGAATCTAATTATGCTAAGCATTCGTCTAGTAATACCATAGGATTTTATTTTCATGAGAAGACCATCGTACCATACCCTGTCAAAAGCCTTAGCTATATCTAGGGCTTCTGCCCTCCCTTCCCCTGCCTTATCCAGTGCTTGGTATAAACGTTCAGAGATTACAGTTAGAATATCTGCAGTAGAACGGGTTTGCCTAAATCCATATTGGTGGTCTGACAAAAGTTTGGCAGTAAGTTTAGCAGTTAGCTGTAAGGTGGTGGACTAGAGCTTGATTTATTAACGACTCAAATATTTTGGCGAAAAGAGGAAGGAAGCTAATTGAGCGATAATTTAATGGGTCGATTCTTCCGCCAGAGTTTTTGTAAACTGGTACCACAAAAGCAGTTTTCCAGCAGACAGGAAAGCAAGATTCGTTAAGGCATTTGTTAAAGAGTTTAGAGAGAACAGGAGCGACGTCAGCGGAGCATTCTTTAATAGCACAGTTGAGATGAGGTCAGGTCCACATGCTTTTGAGGTGTCTAGGTTTTTTATAATATCATGTACATATGAGGGCGTGATCTTTAGATCATCTAGCGTGGTTTCTGCCTGTAGAGGAAAATCAGGAAGGGAATGGCTTGCTAGATCCAAGGTAGAGTTTGAGGCAAACTGACGGGCATGCATGTTAGCTTTCTCAGTTGCTGTGCAAACAATCGTGTGATTCTTTGGTAGTGGGGGTATTGTCGATTGCCGATTATTTACTACACTGTTGTAGATTTTCCAGAAATCACGAGTTCCTAATTGTTGCGCTTCAATTCGTTTCCAGGTGGGTTCAGTGTATTTATTCTTAGCTGTTGCTACTTCTTTCTTGCAATTATTTCTAGCTTCTATATCCTTTTTTCTGTTTGTACAGGACTTATGCCGGATAAATCTACGGTATGCATGTTGCCTCTGAGCAATGGCAGCTGCGCATGTAGAAGTAAACCATTGGGAAGAGTGGGGTTTACTATAGAACTTCCGTGTAGGAACATATGCTTCAATTGCTACTTTTAACCATTCCGTAGTCTCATTTGCGCACTGTTCTGCTGGAAGAGAAAAGATATTTCCCCATGGGGCGTCTCTGATGGGATCTCTAATGGCGTCCCAGTCAGCCTTATTGTAGTACCTTGTTTTGAGCAATTGCTCTTCAACTTGGGGTTGAAAGTTTAGAACTGTCTATCATTATTACAACGTGATCAGCATTCCCGAGTGGGCAATGAGCATTTGTTACACAATCATCAGGAACTGTTGTCAGAAATATATCCAGAAGTGAGGCTTGCTGGTCCTGGCGATCTGGGATACAGGTCAGGAATGTTACTGTCTGTGTCAGGCAATGGGATATAGCAAAGTTATGAATGACGCTACCAGCTGTGACAGTGTAGTTAGAGAAGCCAAGCCAATTTCTATGGTGAGTGTAAAAGTCACTAAATACATGTATTTGGGCGCTAGTGTCAAGGGAGAGTGCTACATCTATGCTCTCAGAGACATGATTGATTATAGTACAGTCCTGGGTTGACGGAAAGCGATAAAGAAAATACAGGTAGCTAACGTTATGTTGTAAAGTTAGTTTAAAGCACATGAAGGGCTGATCACCTGATTCTAGTTTAGATTCCCTAGACCTGGGGAGGATGTTACGAATATAAGTCCGTGCATGTGTCTGTCAGAGTCCTTACGACAAAGTGGAAGATAACCAGACATGTTAAAGATGAGGTGGAGGAGTGCAACTTAGTTTCACTTAGTGCTAATATATTCGGGGAGTTTGCTAGGAGAAATGATTCTACATCATCTAACTTAGTTCTAAATGCTCGGATATTTGTAAATGCAAGCCTCAAGGGAGGAGGCGAATTGTTTGAGTGTGTGTCTGGTTTGAAAGTTTTTTTTGAATTGAGGTGTCATTTCATTTTATTTCATAGTTTGTCAAATCTAGGGTGAGATGTTAGGCAAAACGGATGTGCATCGCCACCATCATGCAACACGAGTAGACCATCAGCCGACTCCTCATCCCCAGGAATATGGCCTCGGGAATGCCCACCAGAGATGAGTTCAGGGATGAGGATGCAAGTTCCATGCGCGACATGGCGCTACAAACATCCCGATATTATACAAATGATGATACAGCAGCCGCTCTAGGCGCTATCAAAGAGTTAGTCGAAAACAGCAACCAGCAATTGTTAAACCGGTACCCTCAAACCTGTCAGACAGGAGTGGCCCAGTCCAATATCATGTTAGCATGTATGGTAAAAGAGTACCCCCAGGATGTGCATGTGTAGGGGAAGGGAATGAGGCAAATGTGGAGGACGGCATTCATTGCTCTAGTCAGGAAACAGGGCTAAGCACTGGGCGTCTCTAATGAGTCCCTGCAGCCGCACCTCTGCTCTTGGCTAATAGGCAAAGAAGGAGTATGGAATCCGGGCGATAGATAGAGCCTATCTACTCCTTAAGCAGTTTAGGTTTGCAAACCGGTGATCAAGTTACCAGCTCTAGGGAGGTTGGCGCCCAGAACTGAGAAGGCCTCCCCACCCCGTATTTTGTGCCCAGACGTAGGAGGTCAGTGGCACAGGTTTACAAATCGGAGTTTTCCTTCTCCTAGATGGATGACCTGATCCATCAGCAGCGAGAGGATTTCTCCGCGCCTGGTTTCAAGGCCAGGTATTTATATGCCTCCCATGGATAGATTAGGATTAATAGAGTTAATATCAACGAATTTGTATCTGCTTTGAAGTTACACTCCTCAGAATTACGTTTGGAAAGGAGTTATGTATGAGTATGGGTTGTAGATTTGAAATTAATTTCTACTAGGAAAAAAGATCAGATATGGTTTTTTGGATTAGTGCCTAATTGGAAAATTATAGTATAGAGGTTAGGGTATGTTTCGAAATGCGGTTAGATGTCAGTTTTCATACAAAGATGATCACCAGTACGTTTCACATCTAAGTGAAAGAAATGTAGTTTGCTAGTTAATATGGATCACTTATAGTCTGGGCATAATGCATGCCTTAGGGATAGAATTCTATAGAAGTTTAGTATTTACCGATTTTTAAAAGGTCAGTCTCCTATTTTTTAGGACCGAAAGCTAAAAAAAAAAAAAAAAAAAAAAAAAAGCTAAAAAAAAACCTCCTTACAGTCATTCACTCGCAGATGCGTTACCTAGTAAATTTACAAGTGCCACTGAGCAATCAGATTAGAAAAGGAAAGTTATGGTTTGCAAGATAATAAGTATCATACTTAAATAAAGTTCTACTGTCTTCTAAATAAATTAGCATAACTTTTTTAGCGATTCTTCACTTACTATAGCCATAGTTTATTATTTAAACGAGGTGAATAGACTATTTCGCTGTTCATAATTCTATTTTAAGTGGAGAAAATAATCAGAACAATATGCCTGGAAATGTAAAGAATTAAGATAGAAACTTGAGAAGAATAAAAACATAAGGAAACAAGAAATAGTTACATTTGATTAATTTCATGCGAAACGGATAAACTTTTACTTGTTTTTTTTATGGCTTGGACATTCGAGGCCAAAGCATGCTGGTCGATTCCTCTGACCCCGTCGAATGGCGTTTGTGAGATGCTAATCTATTCAGGAGGGAGCGGGGGGACTGAATTAGGGGTAGTGTTACTTAGTGAAAAGTTTCTTTTCATTTTTGAGGCACCGTCAATCTATCTTTCTTTGCCAGCATGTATCGTTTTCAGAGATATCAATGCTTAAGAACAAACACGCGTTTTAAACACAGGCAACGAAACTATCTATATATCTATAAAAGTGAATGTGTCTGTGTGTCTGTGTATATTTCTCTACGCAATAACTCTGTCAATTTTTAGTCTACAGACTCGAAATTTGATATACAGGGTACTGATATTTAGGAAAATCGATGTGATCGGTGTTCGGTCAGAAATTTGGCTGTTAAGGGGTCAAAGTTCAACGATTTGATCTTTGAGACCTCTACCAAACTCCTCCAACAATTTTGGGTCTAAACACTTGAAATTTTAGATATAGGGTCCTTGGGCATGGATCAAACTTAATAACTTGATTTGAGCCCAAAACAATAAATGTTAAGGGGTCATAATAGGGGTCAAATTTTAAAAAAATTGACAACTTTTTTTTTTTTTTTTTGCTCAGGGAAGATATATGCTCCTTGATTATGGATCTAACTTAATAACTTGATTTGAGCCCAAAACAATAAATGTTAATGGGTCATAATAGGGGT
>NC_136489.1:41390514-41490514 GCF_053919585.1 Euprymna scolopes
AAAGAAATTCATTTTCATTTTCATTTTCAATTTAGAAATATATCATAACTTATTGAAAGCTTAGGTATTCTTTTGTATAAAGGAACATTTTAAAATAAATGTTACATATCTGTCGAGACAATAGAAAGATATTGTGAAACTGCCTGTTATATTAACATTAATACAGGAATTGAATTTAGAAACAATAAAAAATAATAGTTAATCAATTAAATTAGTTAACCTTTCAATCTTGTAAACGCAAAACACTATTTCTCTCTTTCGTTTATATAGATTAACATGTTGGTAATTTCGATACAATTTATTTATCTTTCAAATGTGATAGAAAAGAAGAAAAAATGAAAAATCAATTTGCCTTTTTATTTGCAATTTTCTCCTCATGATTGACTATAACTGTTTTCGTGTTTGTTGGGGTGAGTTTAGGTTGAACGTCTCAAAAAGGGCGTTTATCAGCTTTTACTCGATGGATAATGTGTCGTTAGTGTCATCTGAAAGGCGTTAATTGCACTGTTATGATGACTGACCTTATATACGTGACCCGAAAGTTTTATCTTTCTGTTGCAGATATTAATGGAATGAGACTCTAGGAAAGCAACCCTTGTCACGAACATGCGTCAAATACAGAGATACGTTATGTAATTTCCAGCAAAAGTGCATTAAGAATAGCGGTGACTATGAAGAAAAATAGATTCTGGAGCACAAAAGTTCGCTAGTTTTAATGGCGCCACTCTCATCTTCGTAGTAGAAAGGGGCGACTATGATTTGCAAGAGCCACAATATCATCCTCAGCTTTATCTTCTTTATTATAGCAGCCTCCTTGTGTGGTGGGTTTTATTTTCTGTCGAATTTGGCCTTTATTTAAGTGCCTCTGCCTAATCCAACTGAAAAACTTCAGAAAAGTGTTGATTTAGTTCGGTCTTTCGCACTCGGTACTCGATGCAACGTTCTCGATTTTCTGAGAAAAATATTTATTGAACGATCCCAAAAGTTAAAACCGTTCATCCAGTCCACCCCAAATAAATTATTGGATTTTTTAGTACGCAAACTTTAAATTCTTTCATTGTGTCCTTTAAGTTAAAAATAATTTGCCATTAAAGTTAATTCTATTGCGAGCTAACTTTATTACTTGCAGCCAAGTTGGTTTCTTAAGTCTTTTCCATGTAAGTAAATTTATTATGGAAAATTAGGCCAAGTGTCTAACTGTAATTTAACTGTTTATTAAATATTTTGACTATTACGTACTTGCGTAAATTTTCGTCTGACTTTTCGTTGGATTTTATATGTCTAATTCAATTTTTTATTTGCTTTTGCTTCTACAATGCAAATCTTTATGAGTAAGCTGGTCGCAATTTTGATAAGTTCTATTTCGAAAATTATTAATTTTTCCAATATAATTGTCCACATCGTATTTGCATGCATTGCTTGCTTTGAAAATGTGAGTAGCTATATTCTTTTCATTTTCAGGTGCGTATTTTTTTATTTATATTGAAAATCTGATTGGACATATTATTTTTATACTTTACTTTTCTAACATATGTCACGCTTAGTTCCTCTATATTTTTAGAATTGCTTTCTACGCTTACATACTTTTGGCAATCCTCTGAAAGTTTCTGTAGAGTGAAATTGAGTTCGCTTTTGAGTTCCGCTGGTACTCTTTTTCTTATTTCGGCATTCTTGGAGTGAACGTGAGGCATTTAAGTCATTACAGTGCTACTTTACGATTGACGCCAGCGCCAATTAATCTTCGTCATCCCACTAAGTCAAATTAAAAGAATTCCATCTTTTGTAATACAGTAAATTATTGAGGTTGAAAAGTTCTAAGAGTAACTACAGGTTTTCCGCGGATCAGTGTATTTTTGGGTATGATGCAAACTACAAATCTGCTGTGTTCACTAGTTCATAACTTTCGTTATCAGGCCAGTCTTCGGAATCGACGTTAAAACGGTCTTCATACCTTCGAAAGAATTTGCCGAACGTTTTGCTTTCACTGAGCCGTAGGTAAAGGTATCCATAGTCTTCTATATATTGTTATGCGAACACGCTGTGCTTCTCTCAATGAGTAGTTTATTTTTCAGGTTTTTATAATTCTTTTTTTTTCTATATTCGTTGTTTCATTTTTTTTTTTTTTATCCGTTTGGCATTATTTCATTTTTGTTGTTGTTGTTGGATCAACCTTTTTCAGTTTTCTGTTGTTGTTGTTGTTGTTGTTGTTGTTGTTGTTGTTGTTGTTGTTGTTGTTGTTGTTGTTCGAACAAATTTTCTTCTGTTTTCTGCTGGTGATCTATCTGAGTTTTTATTATCTGAACGATAATAGCATTTAAATTCTCTAAATTTTTATGCTTTGCAAGAATGATATTAGTAGTATTTTCCTTCATTTTCTAATAGTCACTGTAATTTGACTAATTACTGTTTAATGTTGTATGTTCAAGAAAGTTTACTTTTTGCTATTAGAGTAGAGGAAATCTTACAAATCTAGTTTCTTAGTTTTAATCAAAATGTTTTTCAAGTACAGTTTGGAGACGTAGGTTTTTCTTTCTTTTTATTTTTTTGTTGAAAGACTTTAGTGAAGCATACTCATTACCTGTTGAAAGACTATCTTGTTAGTTGAGTATGCTATTTCGTTGTCAGATAGTTTTAGTGTGTAAATACTGGTGTGAGTTTATCTTTTTTCCTTTTTTTGTTCGAAAATGAGTTCGATATTGGTGATAATGCTATGCTTTATGAATACAAGTTCCTTCTCGCCAGATTTGTTTTAGCTTTCGAAGCTTACTAAGAAAAAGTTGGACAGGGATATAGTTTAGAAAATATTTGGATTTACAAGGATGCAGAATACGTAGAGAATAAAAGTTGCAAATTTACTATTAGTTATTCTTTAGAGTCGTAGCTCTCGGTGCATTTATACTTTTGGGCGATTTCATAGGTTGTCTATAGATGAGTTCCTACAACACCATATCACCATGACTTATTCATAATTAAGGTTACAGAGTGTAAAAATCATTTTTATTTTTAAGATGAAATATTTAATCGGAAAAATTATCCAGCGGCTTTTTAAACCATTGTAAATGATTTTATGTTTAATTTAAAAAATTTTCTCATTCATATTTTTCTGCAATATTCGTATCCATGTTGATCCGAAAACGATTTTCTTTAGTCAACAGAAAGACAATCATCTTCTATTATGATAATGCTCCTCGTTACACAGTACTACCGGTCAAAGATCTTCTAGTAGAAATCGATTAAGAAATCCTGCCCCATCCTACATATTCCCCTAACCTAGTTCCCTCAGATTATCACTTATTTCGACGATTACAAAACCATTTAGATGGTCTCAAGTTAGATCAAGGAAAGAGATTAGACATGAATTAGTTTCATATTTCGCATCAAAACGTAAAACTATTTACAAATGAAACATTTATAAGTTTGTTGATAGATGGAATCGTTATAGACAGCAAAATTCGTTATTGTGATGAAAGATTTTCAAAAAAGGTTTTTCAAGATGAAATATTAAATCAGAAAAATTTTTGCATCAATTTCATATATTATTTGTAACTAGCGAGGTTACCCGGCTTTGTCCGGTCGTTAGATACGCTTAAATATCATATTTTAATTTGTCCAGATTTCGTATATATTATTACAGAGTCGTGATTTCAAAACTAAAAGAATATTTTGTTACAATCAGCTAGAATCGAAACTGAACGCAAACTGTAGCATTTTAAGCTCGTGACGTTACCACTGCACTAACGTGACACGCAAATGAACTGATTAAAAATAAGAAATTAAAAATAAATTCAGATGAATATATAAAATGTATAATGATTTTTTTTCAATTTGACCGATTTTTGACCCGTTAAAAACTATTTTAACCGTCTAAAAACCTGTAAAAGAACGGTCTGTAAAAAAAAAAAACTCCATTCATTTGAGGTCCCTAGCACCGCTCTGCTACTTTTAGTTTCGAATAAGATAGAGTTGGAAAATATGGAGACAGACATATAGCCTTTTAAATATTAGATTAATAGAAGGATTCGTTTTTCTTTTCGTAGATATTCCACTGTGGATAGAGGTATTGAGTCTTTACGGTTCTAGGTGGGCTTTGTCTGAAGATAACGGTTTCAATCCTACCGAAAGCAGATCAGAGGATGAGTTGGCCAAAACGTGGTTGGACAACAACAACTATAGAATGCAGTAATTACTGGGGATGCAGTTACAAGACTCAGCATTCCCATCCCGCCGCGGTTAATCACCTGAAGAAGGTCAGAGGATGAGTTGGCCGAGACGTAGTAAAACAACAATAATTATGAAGATGAGGATAAAAGATGAGAAAAAGTAACAAAATTACTTCATCTGAGGAGTATTTCACTACTACTGTTGTTGTTGTTGTTGTTGTTGTTGTTGTTGTTGTTGTTGTTGTTGTTGTTGTTGTTTGATGATGATGATGATGATGATGATGATGATGATGATGATGATGATGATGATGATGATGATGATGATGATGATGATGATTTAGAGTGATAAGCAATTCTGTTATGAACTCGGTTGTATGTTAAATCTGTTGACTTAAGTGATTAGAAAAATCGTACATGTTCCAGGGAAGCCCTCATGGCCTACACGTAGCATTCTAGACTACAGACAATATGGTCATGGGTTTGAAACTTTCCCAAATCAGTCACACTGAGGATCGGTGGTGCTGTGAAACACATACCTACGTTGATTGCTTTTATGACTCTAAAGTAATTACAGTATTTTATCGAGAGTCAGATACTTTCTGAGGCATTAGAATAATCTTGCCATTTCCAACATCTTTAGCAGAAAATCAGATGTGAGTCTTCCGCCGTTTATTAGATTTATAGAATTAGTTGCTGTTATCTATATCTATTATATTATCTTTGTCTGTCCGTTCCACTTTTTCTCACAATACTTGGCCGATCTGGCTGAAATTTTGTATGGATCTTTGATATGACAAGGTGCAGCGAACTAATATTAGGGATTAAAAGGTATTATTATTATATTTGAGACAAGAATTGATACCCACTCTCATTACATGTGATTTGACTCTTATTTGGCGAGGTAAAAAGATTGAAATAGTCAATTATAAAGAAAAGGGAATATGACAAGTAATAATGCTATTTCTTTATTACTTATAAACGAAAGAAAATGCGTAAGAGGTTACTATGAATTAGGGATTATGCTTACCAGGGCACCTTCAATAGAAAGTTGGACAGCGAGCTGTTTGTTAACTCCTTTTCAACACAAACAAGACACATTTCTACATGCAACGAAAGGGGCAACTAATTGAGAGCGTGTCCAACTGGGATCTGTGAAGAATTGAGCAGAAACTTCAGCATGTTAGTAAGAAACAGGGAAGGCATTCCAAAGTAAGCAGTTCGAGGAAAGAAACTGTCAGAGTAAAAGGCTCTTTGGCGTCAGGTCACTTCTACAGTGAAGACGTGGAATTTAGCAGCTTGTAGGATGAATCATAGGTATTTATGTCGAGGTAACACCAGTACTACAGGCTTGGCGGAACGCAATCAATTAAAGTATTTGTAAAACAAGTACAAGAATGCAGGACAGGGTTTGAAACTTGGTTGACAGTTCGGGACCTATTATATTGGAGACTGTTTTGAACCCTGTCGAATATAGAAAGACAAGTTGTTGAGTTTAAACCAATAAGAAGGGAAAAAAGATATATGGCGAATGTGAGAATTTGTCCGTCGAAATGATGAACACAATCTGATCATCTTAGGGATGATGAATGACAGAGCTGTGAGTTTGTTTAAAGTGAAGCTGGTTTGCCAGCTTCCCTTTTCCGTCTCTGGGCCAACGGTATGACAGCGCCGCGAGTTCAGGTAGGATGCGAAAGCTACCATTTGGTACTGAGCAGGCTAAACGTTGCTAAACTTCGGTGATATAACGAGAATCGATATGTCAACGCGATTATGTCGTATGTAGAACGAATGTAGAAGAAAGGTGTTAGATGCTTATTTTAAATTTTGTCTTTTTTTCTTATTTTTGTTGTTTTTTATATTTAACTGACTTTGTAAACTCATTTTTACGTGATTCCAACAATCTTATATTACGTTGTTGTGTTCTGTTGATAAAATCACTCGAAGTTAATTCGTGAGTTTTATTAATAAAAAAGGGAGTCATAGATAACAAACAAAAAGACGAGTTACGCGTACGCGCATGAGAGACAGATAGGCAGGTGAATAGCTTGTCACTTTGCTTCATTCTGCCCGTTTCCGTCAGCCTTCTAGCTTCACACATTCGCTCAGCTTCTCGTGTAGCCAAGAAAAGACAGAATTACCTCCGCCTAGAAGTCGTGTTGTTCCTATATTCACGATGACCCTCAGTATCACTCAAATATTTCTATTTAAACAACGGCTTTCGTTACGTAACACTTACACGAGCTAAATGAGTGACTCAACGGGTCATAATAATTTTTTTTTTTTTTTTTTTTTTTTTGCTTTTTGAATTATTCAGACTACTGTTTTCATATTGGATGTTATTGGTACACCGCTTCTAACCTACGACTTTCTTCATGTCATTTTATCGAATTCGAGAATCCAAACAATTTTAAATAGAATCCTTCATTTAATGCAAAGGACGGGAGTACTTCATACCATACTCACCTTAAACTGGTTGAACCGGCTTCCTTCGAATGATGAAGAATTGTGGGAACATCAAACTCACAAACGGTCACAGTCGCTTGTATATTTGCCATCAGCAGAAATGACGACATTACGACATTAGGTGTCTGCAGCTCTCGGTGAGACGTCGACTTCCACGTATATACAATGTCTGATTTTCACAAATAGTCACTCATTTTATTCTAATCCGGTTCAGTTTTGCTTAACTTCGGTGAACTAATGAGAACCGATGAGTTAACGTGATTAGGCAGTATATCTATGGTTTCGTCAGTTATGACCTAGTAGAAGTCTTAGGTAATTCGTATTATTGCTATCTATTAAACCTTTAACCTTCCGAAGACTGTCACTTAGGACTGTTTATAACTTAGCACTTATATCCGTTACGCCACAAGGTCTTGGAAATTATCAACCATCATCTAAACAATTCGGAAGCATTTTTTTCTGGTTATTATATAGATTTGACTTTTAAATGGTCTCTCCTTTGACACGGCTGTGTATGTTTTTGAAGTAGCGTTTTTCAATGCGACAAAGCATCGCCATGTCATTCCGTCACGCATTAAGTTTTAATGGGCGCAACTTAAGATTTTCCGTTCATTTTTTATTTTATAGCTTCAAACGATTGTTTGTATTTTATGTTTATTATTTCTTGTACATTTTTGTATTAAATCATACGGTCATATTTTTCGGTTGCACTCGGTAAATTTACCCTTTTTTTCTCCTTTGAGTAGGGATTCGTATTTTCACGGCCTATTGCTTGCGCTCTGTTCTTTAAAGCCGTCGACTAAGTTCCTGAATAAGCGAAAAAGTGAATTGAAAGCGGATACATTGCGCGCTCTCTCTCTCTCTCTCTCTCTCTCTCTCTCTCTCTCTCTCTCTCTTTCTATCTCGCACACACATTTTGGTGAAACTTTTTACTCAAGTAGATAAAAGCGAATTAACTCTACTTTTTCTTTTCTCTTCTCTCTCTCTCGCTCTCTCTCTATCTATCTATCTATCTTCCTATCTTTTAATATCTCTCTTTCTTTCTATCTCTCACACACACACATATTGGTGAAACTCTTTGCTCAAGTAGCCGGACGCTAATAAACTCCTTTCTCTCTCCCCCTCTCTCTCTCTATTTTTCTATCTATATCTATATCTCTTTCTATCTCTCTGTTTTGTTCCTTCTCTCTCTCTTTCTCGGGCACACATTTTAGTGAAACTCTTTGCTTAAGTCGCCAAAAGCGAATTAACTCTTTTTCTCTTCTCTCTCTCTCTCTCTCTCTCTCTCTCTCTCTCTCTCTCTCTCTCTCTGTGTATTCTCCCCCCTTTCTTTCTCTCTCATTCTCTCTCTCTCTCTCTCTCTCGCTATCCCAACCTCAACTTTTGATCCGGCGGCTCCTCGAAAACTTTCCTTAGATTCAACACAAAAAGTTTCCTGTCTATAATTAAAACGTGGTGCATCCTACCCCACCCACCACATTCAAATATGTCCTCACTTCTCTATAGTCTTTAAGAGCGTGTTAAGGTGTCGATTACGTAAGTGAAAAAAATATGCAAACGCTTATATATATTTAATTCTAATTTACTCCAAAGCAAGCATATTGCCACTTGGACGTAAAGGGCTACTACTTGGGACCATGTCTACAGTGGGCTGTGTAGGGAGTTGAGCAGCGATAGGTTTGTCCACGTGGCATTAAAACTAAAAGGAGGGAATCCTAAAGTCCAGTAGTTCGAGGAAACAAAACAACTTTCCAGCACCTAGGAACCTCAACAGTGAAGGAATGGATTATTCTGCCGTCAGGTTAGTCGAGGTTCTGTACGCTGACAGAACACCAGTGCTGTTATGAGTTCGTCAGAGCACGTTCTCTTAAAGTACTTGTAAAACAGGCACATATATGAAGTAAGAGTTTTGAATTCTTTGGAAAGATCAAATAAAAATAAAATAATGACGATTCATACAAAGTAATGAAGTTTGATTCACAATTGGTTAAGACAAATAAAGATAAAGATTTCGAAGAATATGAATGTTCAGAATATCCCAAGAAGGTTCATGAGTTAAAGAAAAGTTGTTTTGTTGGTAAAGAGAAATATTTCTATTTCGGCTCGCGTCGTGTGTATTTGTGTGACATAGCGCACGAAGATGTGTGTGCGTCTGTTAGCGTATATGTTTATAGCAGCAGTGATATAGTAGCAGTATATATATATATATATATATATATATATATATATATATATATATATATATATATATATTGTGGGATTTTTAGTTAAATTCTGTGAAGTAAAAATATATAGAATTCTTAAACAAAAAATGTATCGTTTAAAACAAGGAACTCAAGAAATTTAAAGTTATTTCCTTAATTCATGGATTTTCAATGCATGGCTCATATCTTCAGAGGAAATCTATTTAGCAAAATAATCATTATGAATAATAATAAATCTTGCTATTTAGCTCATATATTGAAAATTAGATTTTAACTTTAATTTTCAATATATGAGCTAAATAGCAAGCTCGAGACACAACTCTTATTTACAAAGTCTGGCTAAGAGATCCAAAAGGACCCAACCTGATTGGAGAATCAGAGCAGCCGAACTGCTTGGTAGCTCTCCCAAAAGTTAACAGATTGCTCTTCAACGTACAACTCCCACTCTCCGCCGCCCCCACTTCCGTTAGGACTGGCAATAACAGCCTATTTTTCTATTCTCTTGAGATTTCTCTGCCTTTGGTTGGTTCTGGCTCTTTGTTTGTGGTCACTGTTCGTTTGCTCCGGGATTAGCTGCTTCAAATATCTATTAAATAAAACATATGTCTTCATTCCTAGGGCTTACCTAAAAATACCTTTGGACATTGGTTTAACACGAAGGCGATCCCAGCAGGATTTTTCCCATTCACTGAGGTACTTATTTTCCAAACAAATAGAATATCTCTTGGGTGGTTTTGCTAGACAGATCCATTCCTTCCATCCAGCCAAGCATCTATCAGTGCAACGTCCGCTATTCATTTACACTAGCAAAACATATGCTGCATAGCAGATGTTAACACTAGAACCTCAAAAGAAATGGACGCTCATCAATGTAACTTACTGGAAAATATTTTGATTTGCTTGTACATGTAAATATTGCCATGTAGATTGTGTTTGAATGTGAAGCGTGAAATTTCAAATATTAAACAATTAAAAGACTTTATAAACTATTGAAGCAAATAGAAACCATCTGTTTGCATATACTTTAATTTGGTATATTTATATATATATATATATATATATATATATATATATTATTTTTTTATTACCGTTTTATCTGTTTGGTTACATATGTTTCGGATGTTGGACCATGTTTACGATCCAACAGCCTCGTCAGCAGACGGTTCTTTAAATTTAGGATAGGTAATTTCTTATATATTATTTTAATTAGAATTAATTATTGAGATGAGTATTATTTATATTTATTTTTATTTATTGCGGACTATTATTCTCATCTTTATTAGTTGTTGTTTCACGACGTTTCGGCCAAGTATTCATCTGGCCTATGTCATATATATATATATATATATATATATATATATATATATATATATATATATATATATATATTATTTGTTTTTGTTAGCGATAGTTTTTGAATGAATTCAATTATTCATACGAAATTGCATTTTTTACCTAAATGCGAGTTGGGAATAATTTTCCCTTTGCCCAATTTGGACCACCCTTAAATGGGGAGCGGCATATATATTATTTTTAAAATATAATTATCCACTGACACGTGTTTCGTCGTCTACAACTCATCAGATTCAGCCACTCTGATGAGTTGTAGACAACGAAACACATGTCAGTGGATAATTATATTTTAAAAATCATATAATATATATATATATATATATATATATATATATATATATATATATATGTGGTACGGCATAATCACGTTGACACACTGGTTCCCATCAGATGACCGAAGTTAAGCAACGTTGAGCCTGGTCATTACTAAAATGGGTGACCAATTTGGGAAGTCCAGGTGCTATATGTAGGAAGACGTCAGATGCGTATGGGCGTGGCTCAGAGGTTAAGAATTAGGTGGAGAGTTGTATGTTTTAGTTTTGATTCTAGCCGTTGGCACCAAATCATACATATATATTTTTTTTAGTTTTAGGTTCAATATAATAATCAATAGAGGATTGTCTTTATAATAATAAATACGTTATCTGCACGAATGAAAATATCATATTTAAGGTTATCTGGGCAGCCTGCTAGTTGTTGTTATTATTATTATTATTATTATTATTATTATTATTATTATTATTATTATTATTGTTGTTGTTGTTGTTGTTGTTGTTGCCAATCGTCATCGTTACTCGCCATTTTCTCTACAAAATGGCGATGCCTTCCCTGTTGATGTAAAAGGTTACAAAATTACATCTTAACATGCTCTCGGGTTTTATGTAAGCCATTTTTCGCAATGTGGATTTCAGGCAAAAAATAATTTGTAGATGAGGGGAAGGAAAAGTCATTAAGTTAGAAAAAAAATCGAGAAAAAGAAAAAAAAGCCGGGACGATGACGAAATAAATTTTTAAGTTATGAAGCAAATGATCCGACGAAAGAAAAGAAATTGGGTGGGGGGGGGGTAAGAAAACCGAAACGAAAGGCATATAACGGGCAAGTGGATGCAAGGATGTTTAAAAGAAAGATTTTGTGGACAGAGAAAACTGTTATTGTGGGCGAATCCATTGCAGGAGCAGGTAAGATATTTTTACATTCTTGTCTTCTAATATTAGTTTCTTCGGAAATGCACTTCCCGCACTCCTCTGTGAGCTTTGACGTGTTTTTCCCCTGCCTTCAATTATCACTTTGGCATATTCCCCAGGGTATGTCGCAATGTCATTTTGGTGGACCTCTTTGCCTAAGTCGCCAAAAGGGAATTAACTTCTCCTTTTGCTTCCCCTCACCCTCTCTCTCTCCTTCTCTCTCTCTCTCTCTCTCTCTCTATCTATCTATCTATCTCACACACACACATGCACTATTAACTCTCTGGCTTTCTCTCTCTGTCTCTCTCTCACACACACACACACACATACACACACATTCTCTCTTTCTCTCTCTCTCTCTCTCTCTCTCTCTCTCTCTCTCGTTCTCTCTCACTTACTCACATATACACACAATATCTTTCGGTGGATCTCTTTGATTAATTCGCCAAAAGGGAATTATCTCCCCCCCATTCTCTCTCTCTCTCTCTCTCTCTCTCTCTCTCTCTCTCTCTCTCTCTCTCTCTCTCTCTCTAATACGACGACTCTTCTTCCTTGTTCCTTGTACTCGTTCGCCTCCTCACCGTATTCTCGCTTTGGCCTCGTATGACTTAAGTTACTCGTATTTCCCCTTTGGAGGTTTGCAAGGGGAGATAAGCCGCCTTTAGATCACAAAGCTGACTTCACGTAAACTTATGCTTGCTTCGTTACTCTTCTTTTTTCCATTTCATATTATTTCGATCTTATTTCATTTTAGCGGATTTTTTTTTTGTTTCGTTTCTTTTCTTGACATTTTTATGCATCTTTTCGCCTTATCATTGTTTTCGTTTTAATTTTCTGACACTTCTAAGTCTCAAGTCTTCTTACGTTAAAGCCGATTGACTATTTATACTGACTTCCAGCTTCTACCCCATCTGCTTCTCGGATAGCAAAATGTTGTTTAGTTTCTACTGCAGAACAGAGAGAAAAAAATCTCTATTCTGCAGTAGAAACTCGAACATCTTTCATCATCATGTCGTATGAATCTAAAGATTCTATTGTTGGTATTGGTTTTCTAGACCGAATTCTTTGTAGAAGGACATCAGAATTAGAGGAGGGACAACGTGAAGGTTGCCACCATCTTAAGTGAAAGTGATTTTTGTGGAACGAACTGGGAATGCCTCGGTCGTAAGTCTATGTCGTAAACCACTTGACCACAGTCACTTCCAACTCTAACATTAAAACAACTTTATTTTGTTAACGGATTAATAAAAGAGGAATTGAAATAAACGAGTTTTAGTAATAAAATGATCCATGAGTACGGACGAAGACAAAAAAGTTAAGAAGTCATCGTGGTGTTCAATGAATGCTCTGTTAATTGGAAAGAGAAAAGTATTAATTTCTGAAAAAAAAACAATGAATGTTCTGTTTATAAGAAACGGGGATGTCCATTTATAAAGTTATAATGTTGGCATGTGTGTGTTGGTAACTCATGTCCACTCCTTACAAAGCATATCGCCACTTGGACGTACGGGGTCATGTATAGGGAAGATTAACAAGCTATTTATTTATGTACTCTTCTTCTTCTTCTTCTTCTTTCCTTCTTGTTCTCGTTGTCTTCTGAAAAAAAGGTGATTGCCAAAGCTATTAAAACTGGATCACAAATGAACAAAGCTCTCTTCAATATATGCAGTGGGAATCATTCATCACATAACAGAATAAGTACCTTGAAAGTAAAAGAAAATCCTGATTAGTTTATTCGCCACGTTTAACAAGCGACTCCATCTATGTGAAGAAAAGATCATGTGCAAGTAGTTCTAACTTTTAATGCAAAATACCAATCTCTACTCAAAATTATTTTTACGTGGAAATTTCCGACTCCATCATTATTTTTGCACACATTAATATAAATATCATTACACATATTCATGTTCTTATTGCAGCTTAACTTGGAAAGAACAACAATACTCCATTATTTTCTTTGGGCTACATATTATTTTTATTTATTTATTTTTTTGATGATTTATTTAGTTTTTCTTTTCACAGCATCCCGGTCATCTCCTGCCGAATATTGAAGAGACGGGATCTATCATGCCTCTGCCACGATGACTCCGTTTATGACGAGTTTTCCTGCACACGCCAACTTATTGCTTTGTCTGTAAAGAATTACAAAAATAACATTTAACAATCATAGGCTTAGTGAAATAGGTGAATTGTTGTCTGCAATTAATTGGGACAGAAATCTTTCTGTAAATTTCCATAATGAGACGTTTTTCCTTGCTTTCTTCTTAATTCTTTCTATTCCGATTGATATGTTTTTATTTTCGTATTATTTGAATTATTCGGACAACTGTTCCTATCTTAAGTGTTATTTTCACAACGTTTCAGTTGATGTAACTTCTGACCTTTTTCGGGTGTGCCCTGTCGAATTTGGGAATCTTTCTATCGAGCGTGAGAATATTTCTATCGGACTTGAAAATCTGAAAATTATTTTGGTTAATTAACTAATAATGTAGTGTAAGTCGAGATTTTTTTTCTGATTGTAGAAAATATTGATTCGGATGTAGTATGAAATCGATGAAATAGATAGGAATTTCATTTTCATTATGATAATAATACATGAAAAAACTCTGAATTGCACTTGCTATGCAGAATCAAATATCGATTTAGAAGATCGCCATTTAAGTTTTTAGTGAGAATTCCACAAAAAACTTTTATATGTCAACTTAACCTGCTCTTCTACGCATGCGCAAATATTTATACATTTTCTACGTTAATATTAGTTTATTTTGTATTTTTTATTTAGTATCCGACTGACGATGACTTATGTGGTAACGTCTCAGGTTGGGATGCTACAAATATTGCGTCCAATATCATATGAAATAATCGATAGATAATTGACTCTATAATAATATGTACGAAATCTGGATGAATTAAAATCGTATCATATTTAATCGTATTTTACGATCAGGTAATGCTGGGCGACCCCCCCCCCTAGTATACAATATTTTTCATGTGTTTTGCAATCTTCATTGTTCTATGTACATGCACGTTTCTTTTTGTGTGACTAAATATTAAATGACACGACGATTTAACGGACACTTGTTCCTCTTGTTGTTTTCTTGTGTTCGTATGTCATTGTTATTGTTGAGAATTGCGTTAGTCGGCGGTTTAACTTGTTTCGCTTGTAATAAAAACAATCTAATGCGAGAAGATATAGCAATTACCACCACCACCACCACCACCATCTTTAAATCTTTCTTATTGTTTCGCCAGTTTAAACCTAAACCAAGTTAAGCAATGAAAAAAAAAACCGACTTATCGCGATCTTTCGAGGCGCGTATGCGCACCTGTTCTTGTCTCGCATCTGCGTTCGTTGACTGCTTATCGAAGAACTGCTTCTCGATTTCATCTTACCGTCATTGCTGTTCGGGAGACACTTATGCGATGTAGATGTCAGACCCCGGTGGGAAAATAATTAAACATTCACTACGTTACACGTGTCTTGACTCAATTAGGATGATTCGGATTAATTAATGAAATTACAAGAGTCCATAGCCAGAGAATTGTAACTTCAATTAATGGGGGAGGGGTATATAGTTTTCTTTCAAATTTGTGTTTCAAAATGGAACATCTGTACAAGGAAAGGGTAAATCGATCATAAATATAAGTAAATGAGTACATATGTATGCATATGTAAATTGATATTGAGTAATCTATCTATCTATATATATATATATATATATATATATATATATATATATATATATATCATCTTGAGTTGAGCATATTTAGAAGTGATACACGAATTACCATTAGCGTATAAGCGATGCTCTTTGTGTAAACAAATCCCCTTAAGTAGTTCGGACGATGTCAAAACATCGTTAAACTCATGACTCACGCTGATAGCGTAGTGGTTAGGAGCCTTGACTGTCGTAAAGACGGTCGGGTTTCAATCCTGGCTTGAGGTGAGTTGTGAAACAACGAAACTACTGTATGTGAATGACTATATATATATATATATATATATATATATATATATATGTGTGTGTGTGTGTGTGTGTGTGTGTGTGTGTGTGTGTGTGTGTGGCCGGGTCCGAATCTATCAACTGGTGCCAATCGTGTCACCCTGTTCTGATGATTTCCAAACGATGAAACACTAATGTCTGTAGGTATTTAATAATTATTAGAGTAAATATGATTGTTAAGATGGATGAAATCCGACGATATGAAAAATAGATTGGAGGTGGAAGGACCTGAACGCTCAATTTGACCAGCCCTTTTGAAAAAGCCCGCATAAATCGGTGAAGCGTTGAGCGTTCAGGTCCTTCCACCTCCAATCTGTAGTATGTATATATATATATATATATATATATATATATATATATATATATATATATATATATAATTATTAAATACCTACAGATACTAGAGTTTCATTCTATCGGGAACCATCAGTAAAGGGTGACACGATTACTGCACATTTTTCCGGGTCGGAATCTCTCCACCGGCAGTAATCGTGTCACCCTGCACTGATGATTCGCTAAAAGGGTGAAACACTAGTGTCTGTAGATATTTGATAATTATTATAGTAAATAATTATGTTAGCTCCTTTAAGAACATTGGTTCTTAGCGTTTACAGTTGAAAAAAAGTCGGTCGCTTTAGCTTGCATGTTTAGATCATGGTGTTATAGTCATTAAATCACTATGACAGACGTTAAGACATTTACAAATAAATGTTTAAATTTCAACAATATTTCTCGCCGTTAAGGTTGGCCGAGACGATCGATTTGTTTCTTTCTAATGGAGTCAGAGATTACTTCTTTGCCGGTTTCGAATCTCGCGACCGGCAATAATCGTTTCATCCTACACTAATGATTTCTCGTGTCTTTAGTTTTTTTTTAAATAATTATTTTAGTCAATAATTATATATATATATATATATATATATATATATATATATATATATATATATATATGAAAGGCACTACGTGTGTGAGTTTGTTCCCTATAGTCTCCAAAACGGATAAATCGATTTTTAATAAATTCACGCAAATATACTTGATGTGTCTGGAAGTAATTCAAAGAGCCCTTTTGAGGGCAACTACCACAAGCTACTTGCATGCAAACTTCACTCTCTACTACTGCCTGCCTTCTACGACTCTCTCTACAAGCAACTTCCAGATTCCCGTAACCAGCGTCCACTGACGTCCAGGTACCAGTTTTAAGAGTTCTCTGATGAACAACTACCTGTTCTGCTGCCCAATAACGGCTAGCTACGTGTTCTGATGCCCACTGAGGTTCAACTACCAGGTTTCAAAGCTCACTGGCGTCCAGCATCAATTGAGGACTAGCTAACTGTTCCTAAGTCCATTGATTTCAAGCTACCAATTTCCAGTGGCAACTGTCTTCAGCTACCGGTGTCCAGTGACTGATCTCATCTAGCTCTGGCTGATTCTGAATATGCGATTTCCATTACCAATAATTTGCCATTTCGATTTTCAGTAAATAAAATACAAAACCAATCTTTATACGATCATCAGTGCCTGTCATTCTTCTTTGCTATTGCCGTTATATATTTACTTTTGTGTATATCTTGTAAGTTTTACAGAAGATTGGCACCATCTCTCGGCCCTCTGTAACAGTATATATATATATATATATATATATATATATATATATATATATATATATATATATATAAAATTTGAGGTTGTTATTTTTCAGAGGTAAAGTAGTAACCAGTGAAATATACCGGGGTTAATACAAGAGTGCTCAATACCGAAGTAGAGCAAGGTATATTTTCAATTTATTTGCGGTACAACATATTACTGCTTATATAATTATGCAAAAACAAACGGAATATATATATATATAATTTATATTAATATATATATATATAAATTATATATATATATATATAATTTATATATATATATATATAATTTATATATATATATATATAATTTATATATATATATATATAATTTATGAAAATAAATATACTTTTTTTCATAAATTACTAGCTTTGCCCACATATTTTTCACTCTTGATATAATTATACTGAAAATCGGAACTAAATATATCTCCTTATAACATTTTATGTAGATACTTGAAATAATCTCTACTTATATATAAAAGGCACTTTGTATGTGTGTCTATCTATTCTGTATGTATGCGTGTGCACTCGCGCGCGCGTGTGTGTGTAAGAGAGAGAGAGACAGAGAGAGAGAGAGAGAGAGAGAGAGAGAGAGTCACCTCTAGACTCGAAAACAGCTGGGTCGATTTTATTTAATTTCACACAAAGGTACTTTATATAGCTGGGGGTGTAAAAGTTTTGTATGGGAATACCGCTAATAAGTATTGAAAATCGATAATCGAAAAACAAAAACATTAAAGAAGGAGCAGCCTAACATCACAAATGGATTTGAGTTTTTATCACCAAACAAGCAGTATGGTATGGTGTGTAACACCAACAGTAAGTTCTTTGATAAGGCAGAGGCACGTCCGAAATTAATGTTATTTTTTTTTCATTTAGAGCACAATTGAACCATGATAGTTGATATTGACATTTTAAACTTGAATTCAAGCCATTATTTAAAATAATTCTATAAAATCAACAGTAGTTCTCTACATTGTAATGTAGATTACCGTGTATTTTTGACTGTCACTGGGGGGGCATGTGAAACTTTCTCCGAGTGCACCGTGATGAGTTCCCGACTAGAGCTGGCAATCAATCGATTAAATTGACGAATGGGCGATTTCACCGATTTTGATGACCATAAAAGTATTGGAACATTCGTTGATTCTCATTAAATCCCAGTCAACGTCGGATCTCCCTACTATATATATATATGTATATATATATATATATATATATATATATATATATAGAGAGAGAGAGAGAGAGAGAGAGAGAGAGAGAGAGAGAGAGAGAGATGGAGGGAGAGAGAAATCAATAAAGAAATAAAATGACGATATAAAAATATATATCAATATATATAGCGATTTAGTCCACAAACTACCTGTATTCAAACTTTACTCTCTAGACACAAAGGCACAAAAAATTTTATATATGGAAATACCCTAAACTCTGCCGATAAACCTCATCCAAACCAGGACTAATATCTGTAACCCTTTAGATCAGCCGTCTGATATAAACCCTACCTGCCTACCTAATTACATGTGTCTCCATTGCGATAAACGGTTGACTAACCTCTCTCACATGCCCAATCTAGTACACACTATCTGACACTGGATAACCCCCATTTTAGGTAATTCAACCAGTGTACTCCTGCTTATCTATACAACCTCTACTTTGCCTATTATTATTTCAGCTATAGGGATTCTCTCGCATTCACTCTCTTCATCACAACATTTATTTTTGAAATATAGAATAGAAATATCACCGGAACACTCTCAGAGCAACCAAACTATCCATACCAAAGTTGCAATAGTTACGAAATATCCTTATATATCCTGTTCATTATATACTCATCACCAATTATCAAATACTCTCCAATACGCCTCTCACACAGTTTTTACTAATAACTCCTTTATTTTCTTCGCTTAAAGCCTAAATTGAAATTTATTAGTAACCGCCGCTACCACCCCCACAATTCAATCCTAATATCTGAAAACATCGTCTTGGTCTCCCTCTCTAGATTTTAACCTTCCTCTACAAATATACTCCTATAATTGCCTTCCCTTTATACAAATTCAATATTAAATCTTAATAGATTTGGTCCATTCTAACCTTGTTATATAAATAGGAGTCTTATTAAAAGAGAGTCTTAGAGAGAGTTTTATTAAGAGGGATGTTGTGAGAGATGTTCGTGTTATGACGATATTCATATATATATATTTCTAATTACTATTACACAGTTACTACCCAGGACATATAACCCCAATTTAAGCGGCAAAATCTCGATAACTTTTTTTTTTATAAAATCTCGATAACTTTTTATTTCTCTCCCTAACTAAACCGGCCTAAAATTTAAGATCCATCGCTTCAGCTTACCAGTAACTTTTAACGCACTCTCTTCCGTCTACTCCTCTCTCATCTCTTTGTTCCTCATCTTCACTTAGCTACTGATATGTTATAGTCCTGCGTCTTTTAACACGGGTCTCTAAATACCTATTCCTCATTCGCTTCAGTTCCGAACTGTGTTACATTTTATTCCCAAAACTTTGGTTTCCGCTTATCTATAACCAAGAATTACTCCTATAAGTAATTGTAATATTACTTGGATCTTTTTGAGAAAGGCAAATTGAAATCAGGAACACCAACATAATCTACCAAGGACCAACGTATTTTCACTCCGGACATAAGAAACTTGGAATCAAATACTACTTCCTGAAATTAATTGCCGTTTCAAACCTTTTTATCCCGAAAAAGTGAGATAATTAATTATATTCTCATCCCAGCTTTAATATCCTAAAAAATTGCAAAAGTTCCATCACCATTCGCAATACATTGCCTTGAATCACCATTTAAACTGGACGGAGACTGCATTTCTCACAGAGAAACTTCTATTTATATATTAATGTTTTTTCAACAAGGACTTAATTTTTTTTTTTTTTTTTTTTTTTTTTTTTGCAAATCACCTCTGCCTTTAAGAACTTTCTCCTACTGTACATTTTCTTTATTGTCGTATTTTCATTTTATTTATTTATTTTTTTACTTGGCTCTTTATATCTTTATATTTTTATACTTATTTTTTATATCTATTTTTATTCTCCTATATTTAATAACTTTGTATTGCCTGTACCTTAATATTATTAGGGAATTGACGAAAAGCGATTAACATAAGTGCAAAATATAATATTCCGACTTCCTGTTGTTGAATATTCTCTGATTGTTTACTGTATATACCGAAGGACGACTTGGCATTTATAGGCACTTTGTTGTGGTCGAACCTCGTGCGTCGAAATCGACGGGAGGATCCATCATATATTAAGTAATAGAAAGTATACCGTTAATAGTAAGCATTGTTGATACGGAAAGCAATATTCAAAAGTTTAACAGTTTAAAGACTAAACAGTGCATAATCTTTTTTCAATAAATAAACATATTTATTTATTAAAATCAAATTCGATATTTCGATCCATAAAAAAATCATTATCGGGAAATACAGCCGTTAAATTTTGCATTCCATATCAACAATGCTTATTGTAAACAGTAGACTTTCTATTACTTAACATAGACGCTCAACTGGCGTCTTCGACTATATCGGACATTTAAACCTTACATTTCACTAACACCTGAAGGAAAACGTCCCAAGCATTACCACCGCCATGGTACGTAAAAAAGAATAAAAAACCGCATTTTTCTTTACGAAGATTCTGTTATGAATCAAAATATCGAATTTAATTTTAATAAATAAATATGTTTATTTATTGAAAGAGATCCTACACTTGTTTGGATTTAAGCCGTTAAATTTTTGAATTTCGCATTATATATATATATATATATATATATATATATATATATATATATATATATATATGTTTAATATATGAATTTTAAGTATATTGATAACATGAAGTCAAATTTGTTTTTACAAAAGCGCTCAATACATCAGTAGAGCTTTTCTGAAAAATATTCTATAAATATTACAATGCAGATTGACCAACGTTACGACATTAAAACGTCTGGTCGGATCTTCAAATGAATCTCACAATACAAAAAATAAAGTAAAAATAAAATCACTCTAAAAGACAACCGAAAAAGAAAGAGATAAACGAAAATAGAGAAAAAAAGATAGAGAAAAAAAGATGGAGAAAAAAATAGAGAAAAAATAGAGAAAAAAAGAATGTCGTGCGAAAAAATGTTACTATCTCCCTCACGCCTTTCAACTTTGACTTTCGTCGTATTATTTCGATTACCGATTATTGATACTGACCGAAGACATATATATATATATATATGCAACACGATGTAAGTATTCGTATCAATGTTTGACCAGCGCTTCATTGGGTGCAAATATGGTCGTTATGACCCTGCAAATTGCCAATGCGCCGACATTGTGAAACCCCAATGGCTGTATGTTTGAAGATCGTAATTAACAAGGAGCCGGCAGCATCAAACGAAGAACAATATAATTACTGTTAATATTGCATTGCTTCTAACTTATTAAGACACACGGTAGATATAATCGAAATATGATAATAACATGGGGGATCGACATGCTTTAAAATGACAACACATAGTAGCCACCAATCAAGAGGTTTCCCCCAGTAACAAAGCCAACAGTATGTAATCCTTTTTGAGATGTCTTGTTCCATATTGAACGAGGTTTATCTCTGACTGTGTAATTTTTGAAGGTCCACCCTCCGAGGCTTTAAGAAAGGGTTAGTGTGTTGCTAATCGCCGCAGCCGCTAATAGCGTGCAAGAGAGCCGTTGACGTGTATTACACTATGCAAACGACCAAACCAGTGCGTGAGCTGACGTCACAGCGGAGAAAGGAAAGGATAAAAAAGCAGAGATAAAAAAGCAAAATTATTTTGGGCTTTGAATTTCCATTCGCTGTTGATAATGTTTAACCATTTAGTTATTTATTTGGTGGACCTGAAGAATATTGACCCCCTTCTATTTTTTATTTTTATCTTTTTTTCAATTTTTCAGCAGATTATTATCGAATTGACATTAGTTCACTAGATTATCAAAAACAACAAAAAAGTCAATATTTTAATAGCTGTAAATGTCTTCTCAATTATTAAATCATTTCTCTCTGATAGATTCATAAGAGCAGTGGTTGATGGGCAGAAATCAGAAGCTCTCAGTATTAATGCTGGAGTCCCTCGGGGGTCAATCCTGGGCCCAACTCTCTTCCTGATCTACATTAATGATCTTCCAAATCACATCCTTACATCATTTGTAGACATTTATGCTGATAACATTACTATCTATGGTAGCACATCTAAGACCGTGAACGACCAAGTTCTCTTTGATTCTCTCTCCTCTGATCTTGAGCAAGTAATATAATGGGGAAAGAGGTGGCTGGTTACGTTTAATGCATCTAAAACCGAGCTTTTATCTTTACATCCTCAACGCTCTGATCCCCATCTGGCATCAATTGAAATGAATGGTTCTCGTCTTGGGGAGGCCTCATGTTTTGACAAGCTTCTGGGCTTGACCTTTACTCCTGATCTTAAATGGAATACATACATTAAATCAGTTGGCAAAGCCGCTGGAAAAATGGTCGGATCCTTCTATCGATCCAGTAGATATTTCACTGCTGATGCAATTCTCTATCTATATAAGAGCCAGATACGTCCAAGGATGGAGTACTGTTGCCACATTTTGGCAGGAGCTGCTAGAAAGGACTTATCCTGCATTGATAGAGTTCAAAATAGACTTCGTAGCTTCGTAGTGGATGTCGTTTTCTCTTCTCTGCAACCTCTATCTCACAGAAGAGATGCTGCGAGTTTGTCTTTGCTTTATCGTTATTTTCATGGAAAGTGTTCGGCTGAGCTTCAATCTATGGTCCCTTTCGCCAAACTTTCACAAGAAACACCCGTTTAACAGAAAACACTATCACTAACTTCCCCCACTCTTTATTTGTGCTTAAACCTAAACGTAGATTCCATGAGCAAAGATTCTTTCTTAGAACTGCACGCCTATGGAATTGTCTTCCGTTTTCCTGCTTTCCAGCTGACTAAAATATGGCTGTCTTCAAGTCTAATGTAAACAATTTTTTGATGAGCCGTTCCATATAAGTTAACAAATTTACCGAATTTCCATTACTAACGATTACTATATTGTCCAATTTCTACTATACACTCTTTAACCCCTTATCCTCGAGTGGCCTCTTGGCCTTGATAAGTGGTGATTCCTATGTAAAAAAATGTAGGTGAGCTCAGTTTCTAATGCAACGTTCTAGTAAATCGATCATTCATTTTAGAACAACTCGACATTCATAGGCAAAATATCGCGAATTTAGCATTTCTTTTTTTTTTTACAATTTAACCTTATTTTAGATTATTATAAAACTGAAATTCAAAATAATGGCAATACTATTTTTCAAAAAAAAGTCTAAATTCGTTAAGTTTGGCTTAAAAAACATCGAGTGCTTCTAAAATAGGTGATTGATTTATTAGAAGGTTGCATTAAAAACGAAGTACCAGTTTACAAATATTAAAATATTTTTTTCTTCATTTTTTCGTATAATCTGGTCAACTAATGTCTATTCGATTATAATCAGCTGAAAAAATTGAAAAAAAAAGAAACGATGAAAGTAAAAAATTAGAGGGGGGCAACATTCTTCAGGCTCACATTATTTTTATGATTTTTATGATTTTTATGTTTAGAAAGAGGATGTAAATCATGAATTCATGACGTCACATTAAAAATATGATTGTTTTGTTCAAGCAATATTTCAGAATTTATTGATGAAGAAATCCAAATATCTCAGATCGTAGACCAAAAGACTGTAAAAGTTAAGGTTTCGGTTTCCAATCAAAGCTTTATTTGTTGAGAATTTACTTAGCATTAACGCAATATTTTCTACTTCTAAAAGCAAACTCTTATTGAATGGTCCTGTTGATTGAGGTTTTCCGTTGATCCTTTGTAATTATAGCAAGTCCATTTTCCTAGGCTTTGCCTTCATCATTTGAGAAGGGGTTAGTATATTGCTAATCGCCGGAGCTGCCAATACCGAAGAATGGCGACAGTGCTACTCAGTCATTTTTCTTTGCAGACCTGGTGGCCCTTCCTTGACTTTTCAAATCCTAGTCTCTCAAAAATTCATTATGTTATTGCTATACATCTTATAAGATGACTGATCACATTTTATGATTTCAGGTTCAAATGAACAGCTACAGCAGGAATTTGAATACACCTTACTAAAGCCGGATTGTCACAGCTGATGATTTTTAAAAATGCAATCTGGATGTGAGGACACTTTAGAAGAACGATATACAATAAAATTCAGTATTTAACTTGGAAAAATGCCACAGAAATATATGGAATGCTTCAAACTGCTTTTGGGCCATCGAGCATCAGTTTTGGAGTGGCATAAGGGATTCAAGGAAGGCAGTGAGGTATGATGAGAGCTGTAGGAGGAATAAGGAAATCAGAACTTTTGAGTCGATTGACCAAATAAAGAATTTTATGGATAACGACCGTCGTGTGTTTGTAGAGACAATATTTGCACAGTTTGGTGTCAGTTTGAAACTATACAAAATTATTTACGATAAACTGAAGATGCGGAAGATTTGCATAGAAAAGATCAGAAATGAAAGACGTTTTCCTGACAGCAAGGAAATTGTCGAAGCCCGTTCCACAGCAGACATCCTCACTGTGATCTCTGAACGTATATACCATTCACTGGACAAAGCGGGGGAAGGCAGAGCGGTAGCTCTAGATATATCTAAGGCTTTTGACAGGGTATGGCATGAGGGTCTCCTCAGTAAAATCAGATCATACGGTATCACTGGTAGAATACTTAACATAATTAAATCCTTCTTAGATAAGAGAAAAATCCAGGTAGTCCTCGACGGTCGCACATCTAAACAATATGATATAAATGCGGGAGTGCCCCAGGGTTCTATCCTTGGACCTCTATTGTTCCTGATATTCATAAATGACCTCCCCGACAACATTGCCTCTGAGATGGGTATATATGCTGATGACACTACACTCTATGGCAGACACGACAGGAAGACGAATGAACACATTTCTAAAGAAATGGCAGAAACACTAGAGGAAGACCTCCAATCTGTAGTGGAATGGGGACAAAAGTGGTTGGTCGCATTCAATGCTGGCAAGACTAAACTAGTTTCATTCAATAATTACAAGAAACCCTCTCTACCACCCATAGCAATGGCCAACGACTCTTTATCTGAGAGTCCATCTTTCAAACTCCTTGGCCTAACGTTCACAGGAAACATGAGTTGGAACAATTACATTGAAGGCATTGCCAGGGCCGCTGCAAGAAAGGTAGGCTCTCTCTACCGTGCTAGAAAACTACTAACACCCGAAAGTATCCTGTACCTCTATAAGGCCACTATTCGCCCATGTATGGAGTATTGCTGTCATATTTGGGCCGGTGCATCGGCTACTAGTCTCTCTCTCCTTGACAGGGTTCAAAAGAGAGTCGCAAATCTGATAGGCCCTAAACTGGCATCAAAACTTCAGCCTCTGTCCCATCGACGAAATGTTGCATCCCTCTGCCTTTTCTACAAGTATTTTAGTGGTGAATGCTCTGACGAACTGCAATCACTTGTGCCCCCACGACGCGAGCACCCTCGACAAACCCGACAGGCTACTAGATCCCACCCCCACACTGTAGAGGTCCCTAGATGTAAAAGATCTTTTTACTCCAATAGTTTCTTCCCCAGAACCGCAAGACTCTGGAATTCCATTCCAGGTCCCTGCTTCCCCAACAGTACTGACGTGCAGAAGTTCAAGTGTAACGTGAACCGACACCTTGCTGCCCAAATCCCTACATAGTACCCCAGTAGTTGTTGCCCCTGATAGTAGCCCCCTACACCAAAGTGGCAATTTGCCTTGTTTGGGGTGAAAATGTAATTAAAAAAAAATTAAAAAAAAAAAGAATTACTCAATTAAAATGCCGTCGTTCGTGATGTTCTAGCGACCTGCGATGAAAGCTGCATTTACTGATATGACCCAGAGACAGAGTTCCCAGTTTTGGGCTGTTGCATCTGCTATAAGTCTCTCACTGTTAGACAGGGTTCAAAAGAGTCGCCAACCTAATAAGTCCTGCACTGTCAGTTAGGCTTAAACCGTTTTCCTATCGACGAAATGTTGTATCCCTCTGCCTGTTTTAAAAGTATTTTAATGGTAGGTGCTCTGATGAACTACAAGCCCTTGTACCCCCTTCGACGAAAATACGTCCGACAAACCCAACAAGCAGCAAAATCTTACCCCTACATATTAAAATCCTAGATGCAAGAAAGTTTCTTCGCTAGGGCTGCTACTTCCTGCTTCACTGACATGCAGAAGTGCAAGTGTAATGTAAACAGACATCTTGATGCTCAACTTCCTACATAGTAACTCTACAAATTATGTCCCAGATAGTAGCCATCTATATCGAAGGGATACAGTGCTTTGTTCGGAGTGAAAATGCAATTTAAAAAAACTGGTCGACGATTTGATCAGTTACTTTGGTAACAATTGTTTTGATTGGATGACTGAAATATACTTTAATTCAGTAAAAATGTCACATCCTTCCTCGTCGTTGTAGTAATAGAGTTATTAAGCAATCAGGACTTTCATTAAAATCTAATGTTACATAATGGATCATCTTCTGTCGGACAGCGATACATCATCTAGTGTTAATCTTGACAAGGGTAGAACTAAGTACATATCGAAGTCACGCGTAATTTTGTAAATAAAATAGTTCTCACAAAAAGGAGAAATAAATGTTATTTAAAGCCAGTTGAGGTCAAATAGGTCAAAGTAGAGTATAACAAAGAGAAGCCAATCGACATGACGCATAATATTACGGATATCGCAATGGACGTGGTACAGGACAGAGAGTCAATAGGGCTACAGTAACGGAAAAGAAAACTTTGATGATCGCCAAGAGTGAAATATGTTCGATATGTGTTCACCGTGTCCACTTATTTATCCTTCATACGTCCATACCCAGAGAAAATTGGTATTCATCCAAAGATAATTAACTAATTAGTTAAGAAAATACTACTCTCTCTCCCGCTCCCTCTCTCTCTCTCTCTCTCACTCTCTCTCTCTCTCTCTCTCTCTCTCTCTCTCTCTCTCTCTCTCTCTTATATATAAACAGTTTCTATTCAGGATAAATTTAAAATGAAAACTTCCAACAAACGTCTTAGTCCCCTTTTCTGTACACGTATAAAGTCTGTAAGAATTACAACGCCATTTCATCCTTTGGTCGTTTCTGTCTCTCCGTCTGTGAAAAGCAAAGCTTTAACCGGTGCAAACAGCAACTCAATGGGAGGTCAATTGTCTATGAAAATAAAAACAATCCCGAGACACGATCATCGTGACCATTGTGCAGAAAACTGATTCGCTGAACAACAACAATAGCAACACAGGGATGAACGATAAAATTGTCGCCCTGGAAAAAGACGACATGATTCCATTTCCGTTTGATGAAAACCGGTTCTCATTTTTGTTGCAGACAATCTACTATTTGGCCAGTTGTGTACAAATCCCAAGAGCCTTTTATTATCTCTAAAAGCGACAAAATGTTCAACGGGCGAGATCGAAGATGTGCCGATGTACAACTCATGCTACCGATATAAGTTATGACAACAGAGCCATTGCCGGCATCCTCAAAATGCAAATCCGGACTGCTCAACGCTTGAGGAACAGCTCCACGCATCAGACGATCCACGATTATGGTCTTTGGTGTGGTTTCAAGTGAGGGCCACATTATGCCACTTCACATTGTCGAAATCGGCTTAAAAGTCAAAACCAAATTGTACCTGGATGTGCTAAAAAGTGTGGTGTTCTACTGGTGCTATCAGGTGGCCGCTGACAGATCCTGAATGTGGCACCGGCACACGTCCAAAGAGACCCAGGTTTGGCTTCAGAAGGAGCGATATGACTTTGCACTCTTCTCTTATTGAGTCTCCTTCTCTCCCTACATGAACCCACTGGACTACTTCGTGTGGTAACACGTCGAGAACATTACTAACCTGACCTCCCACAACACCAAAGCTAGCCTGATCGCCACCATCCACCGAGTATTCGCAAGCACTTGTGGAAAAAGTCAGGCTCCTAGTTCTGAACCCGTATCAAGGCGGTGATTGAGGCTAAATGGGACTACATTGAATATATATAAGCTTTACTACATAATCAAGTTACCTGAATTGAATTTTTCAATAAAGTTTTAAAATAAAGCTGACGCGTTGTTTTATTTAGGGTGACAATTTTATCGTTTTACCTTGTAATAAAGTTTGTTTGTTTGTTTTTTATTGTTTGTTTGTTTGTTTGTTTTTTGTTTGTTTGTTTTTATTTTATATTTTTATTTTTTTTTTTCGTAATTGATTGATGCTTGAAATTGATTCATACCAATGAAATTAAAAGAAAGCAATACACTTTTGCATTTGAGCTTTTTTGCTTTTATTTTTTAAGCGTTCTACTCGGGACGATGGCGAAATTTTCTCTGGGTAATACTTTGTAAATAAACTGTTCGCTGTTTTTATTTATTTCGAAAATTTCATTTATTATGAAAGGTTTGTTGTTAAAAACAAAGAAATCGAACATCTTTCGATTAGTGACTATTTCTTTTACAAACAATAACACATTCTTCATAATTACTTTTTTATTTCAGTATATTCCAAATCAGCTGTTTTATTTTATTTCTATATTAACAAAAATATTCTAAATCAGCTGTTTTATTTTATTACTATATTAACAAAAATATTCCAAATCAGCTGTTTTATTTTATTTCTATATTAACAAAAATATTCCAAATGAACTGTTTCAATTTGTTTTTAGAAAGAAATTCAAGCAGTTCATTTGGAATATTTTATAATTGATCATTAATATATTTAACAAAAATATTCCAAATTAACTGTTTTAATTTGTTTCTAAATTTAACAAAAATATTTAAAATTATTAGGTTAGTGCAAAAATAATGTCGTTTTTTATGTCCAACTTCATGTCAAAAGAGGCATTATTTTTGCACCAACCTAATAACTGTTTCAATGTGTTTCTAAATTTAACAAAAATATTCCAGATTAACTGTTTTACTGTATTTCTACACTTAAAACATTCCAAACTAACTGATTTAATTTGTTTCTTAATTTAAAAACATATTCCAAAATAACTGTTTTAATTAATTTCTAAATTTAACAAAATTATTCCAAATTGACTGTTTAAAATTATTTCAGGATTTTTTTTTTTACATGGTGGACACCACTTATCAAAGCCTAGAAACCACTCGGGAATAAGGGTTATTGTGTGTATACAGTAATCAATGGGATAGTATCGTAGTAATAGTTAGTACTGGAGATTTGATAAAGTGTCATTACTTAAGGGAGCGACTCATCAGGAATTTGTTTGTGTTGGACTTGAAGACATCTAGGTTGAAGTCGGGGGGGGGAACAGGCAAGCGACAGAGAGTTCCACAGGCGTGCAGTTCTAAGAAAGAAGCTTTGTTCATGGAATCTACGTTTTGATTTAGGCACGGATAAAGAGTGGGGAAAATTATTGATAGTGATTTCAGCTAGTCGGGTGTTTTTCGTGAAAGATTGGCGAGATTGTAATTAAAAGAAAGTTTGCCTTGAAAAAAACACAATTATCTCTCCTTGTCTTTTGCTTGTGTCGAATTCTTCAAAATAAAAAAAAGCTAAACTACAGAAATGCCGAAAGGAGTAACATTATTCTCTAAATCACCGGGTGTATTCTGAAAATATCTATTTAACTTTACTATCGGTTAAAAAACAAATCCACTCCGTACCAGTTGTCTATGTTAATCCTTTTATCTTATGAAATATTTACGCGATCGTTGTCAATTGTATTTAATCATGTTATAAATCGTTTTGTGAGTATTTTTTATGAAAAAGAACTGGGATCGTATCTCTATTATAATAATCCTTTTGGGCCATATCGAACAGTGCATAATTTCACTTTACTTGTTATTGGCGTTAATATGATTCATATTTCTGCAAGTGTCCGTTCTTTTATTATTATGACTACGATAACAAAAGGAATCTTGCGTTGCCTCCTTCCATTTCATCATTCGTTTTCTTCTTTTTCTTTTGCTTTCTTCGTCTTCCTCTTCTAGATCTTCCTCATCTTTTACCTTTTGCTCTTTTTCTTCGACGATATCTTTTTCTTCGTTAACTTCTTTTTCTTTCTTCTTTTTGAAAGTCGTCTTCTATATTTCTTGTTTCTCCATTCCTTTTCAGATCCTAACCCCTTTCTTCTATCTTTCATTGCTTGCATGGTCGCCATTTTAATTTGGCTCGCAACCAATGGATCGTTAAATATGTTCCCGCGTACGACCTCTCTCCCGAAACAGACCCCATCTATCTCAAACGCTAATTCAGGTAATTCAGTAATTCATGTAGATGAAACCGTGCCAAATTTCCCGTTAAACCTATCACATTTATATATATATATATATATATATATATATATATATATATATATATGTATATACACACACACACATATGTGTGTGTGTGTGTGTGCGTTGGTATCTTATGTATGCATATATTTCTGCGTATATATGCATGTATGCATATATTTTTCCGTATTCATGCACATATTTGGGAGTAATGATAGAAATATATATTCTCGTGTATGTATGTATTATATGTTTGTTCATATGCATGCATGTATATATTTGTGTTTGTATATTTTTTAAATTTTATTTATGTATATATGTAAGTGTATATGTACTTATATAAACATATATGCGTATGTTTATATATATATATGTGTATGTGTTTATATATGTGTATTTGTGTGTGTATGTGTGTGTGTACCTCTGTATGTGCTTACCTATAATTATGTGTAACTATAAATATAGATATATGTAGTATGAACATTCTATGGAATTTTAAATAGGTATATTCTCGTTCCATGCCATAGGGCTATATCAGTGTCTGAGCGGGTAAAAGTTTTTTTTATGTAAATCAAATATGACTTTAATTCGGTGTTCGAACTAAGTGTCTAGTGGTATTTCCTTACCGGGCAAAAAAAAGTACTCGAAACTATACATAAAAACTCAATAATCTAAATTAATTGCCTATGTACTTGTAACAATATTGTAAAACACCTAGCGTAATATAATTATTATCCTGTGTAACAATATTGTAAAACACCTAGCGTAATATAATTATTATCCTGTGTCGCTAATTCTGGTACATGGAACCTAAGTTGTTAACGTCTCCCTTGAACAGTTTCAAAACATTTTACTGGCGTCTGACTTCAAAAATATATGAAATATATATTACGGGTCGTTCCGTAAGTAGTGTATATTATTTTTAATCGAAAAAAAGTTAGAAAGCTACGAATATGTGAGTGGTAGCATAAAAACGAGCTTTTCGGCTGCAGAATTATTTTTATACATTGTTACCATTATTCTCGATGCACTTTTTCTAGCGATGGGATTGTGTCTCTGTCACTAAAATCGACAAACCTATAGACGTTCAATTTTTTTTCTGCATGAAGGAATCCAATGATTTCACACTATCAATATCTGCAACAGAGAAATGAAACCATCTTAGTGTCATCGAGAACCTTTTAATAAACATATATATATGTGTGTGTGTGTGTGTGTGTGTGTGTGTGTGTGTGTGTGTGTGTGTGTGTGTGTGTCCGAAAATAATGATTATATCGCTGTAGTCACCTAGGTGTTTATCAAAAGGTTCTCAATCGTACTCAGATCTTAATTATAGTAAATTTATTTATTTATACAAACATGATTGGCTACATATGTGCATACATGTTTCTGTTGTGGTTTCTTTAGGCCGGATTTGGGAATGAAATTCTAGGACTGTAAGATTCGGCCTAATGACGTTACAATTTTTAATAATTCGTAACAGAAACATGTATACACATATGTAGCCAACAGTGTTTGTGTAAATAAATAAATAAAAATGTTACGCACACGCGCACACATACACCCATATATATATATATATATATATATATATATATATGTGTATATATGTATACATATATATATATATATATATATATATATATATATATATGTATATAACCTTGAGTTGAGCATATTGAGAAGTGATACACGAATTACCATTAGCATATAAGCGAGCGGAGGTATTTCGGACGATGTGATAACATCGTTAAATTCACTACTCGTTCAGTAGCCGCCAATAGCATAATTGTTAGGAGCCTTGACTGCCGTACAGACGGTCGGATTTCAATCCTGGCTTGAGGTAGTTGCCTGTCGAGCCGCACTGATGAGCTGCGAAACAGTACTGTATGTGGATGACTATATATATATATTTATTTATTAATTTTAATTTATTTATGAGACTACAGCGATATAATCATTATACACCTACATATATATAAATAAATATATTTTACACACACAGATATAAAATATATAAATATCTGTATGCGTGTGAGTGTGTACGTTAGCGGCTAATTTAATTTCTTTGTTTTTATATTTCTTTCTTAACAAGGTAAGTGTTCATTTTCTTTAATTAGACAATTTCAGTTCCTCCTTCCTCCTCATGAACAAGGTTCGTTTTGCGTGTAAACATAACCTTCTGCCCCTTCAACATTCTACTCTTTTCTTTTTTTGTTCGTTTTATTTCAGTTCTCCGCGTGTAATTTCCTCGGCTTTTGTTATTCATAAGTTTGCATGTATTCTACAAACATAATCCCTAAAGTCTGCTCACAAATCCATAGCTGCATATATATAGAGAGAGAGACGAACGCCCGTACAAATATGAGCAAATACAGAATAAGGGACACTTAAATATTCCATAATAGCCTCACACTCATACACACTCATACATACACACATACACACACATATAGACACACATATACGAGTGGTGCGTGATAGACGTAATGAATACCGTCATTATGGATCAGCAATTTTTAAATTTTCCACCATTATTCAGAATTTTACAAAAAAATGGTATCTTACTTCTGCTGCTGCTTCTTCAAACATTTAAAAACTGTTACCAATCATTACTGTTTTTATGGCGAGACAAGTACTGAGGCCACTTGATTTAAAATGCTAACAAGAACAACAAGTGAAGCATGCATGATCCCCCGTGAGTGCACAGTGGACGAGGTATAAAAAATGACTAAGTTCAGCATTTGCCCCCCTTCCCCCCATTTAGCTTCAAAAGTCCCCAGGGGACGTCAAATCCTTGTGAAAATGAACACACGGTGCAGTTTTAGGCCTTAACATATGTAAATTTGAGTTCTGCACCATGCAAAAGAAAAAATAAGAAATGACTAATTCCATCATTTGCTCCCTCCTCATTTAGTTCCAAAAGTCCTCAAGCACTTAACATATTTAAATTAGAGTTCAGCACCATGCAAAACTACTAAATAGACATACACAGAAAATTTGGGATAAATATGGTAAAATAGTTAAAAAAAATGGACTGTTTTTATTGGCTCTAAAAGAGCCCCTGGGGCACACCCAAGAGTTTTCGCGAAGTATAGATAAACAAAATTATATAGAAATCAGTTAGTTACAACTTTTCAGGAAGTTTTATAAAAATCCAAGGCATCAATATTTTTTAATAAGCATAAAAGTGTCAATTTTAGTCATTTTAACCCGAAAGGTATCCCTAGGGGGGGGCAGCCGGAGTTGTCCCAGAAAATTCGTTCTGTTACTTTTTTACTCATATCATGTTTAATGTTCGTGCAAAATCCAAGGCGTAGTTATTGAGAAAAGTGCGGACAGACAAACGGACAAAGGTGAATTTACAGGTCCACCCTCCTTTTGTCGGGTAACCAAAAATGATTATCGCAAAGACAGAAGATGCCTATTGACCTTAATCTGTAAAAGACCAATGCTATAGGTAGGTGGAAAACATTCATCAGAGAAGAGACCTCCACAAGTCTGCAAGTTCTTTCTTGGAAAGAAGCTATTGGAAATAGAAGCTGTATTGCAATGAGATATCAAAACAGCTAGGCCTGCGAGACAAACAATCTGAAACAAAGGAAACAAGAGGTAGACCAAACAGTTCTGGAGAATACATGTCATAATAATGTTTATTTAAAAAGAAGAATGAGACTAACAATAACACGTCTGTGTGTGTGAGAGAGAGAGAGAGAGAGAGGTTGTAGAGAAGCAGAAATGAGTGGGGGGGGCAATCAAATGACAATCATGTTTCTGCATCTTATCTAGAACCCTTAAATAGGACAGATATTCACTTGGCCAAATATGACAACAGTACTGCATACAGATTTGTAGATAGAAAGTGTCCTAGGACGCGAGAAAGTGTTTTGGGTGATAGACAGAACCGATTTTACAAGAATCAGACAGAGCAATTGATTAACTGCAAGAAAGATTCGATGAGTAATGTCAAGAAGTTCCAGATTTGATGAGAAAACAATTTCCCTTTAACAACATCCTTGAGTTTCTCAGATAAAAGGGACACACTTACGATTGAAAGACGCGAGCTGGGTCTTAGCAGGATTAATCGAAACAGCATACGGCATAATCACGTTATCGTTAGATCACCAAGTTAAGCAACATTGAACCTGGTCAATACTAAATGGATAAACATTTGTGAATACCAGACGCAATATGTAGCTGAGAGTCGACATCCCCCTGGAAGAACTGCAAAAAACGTCGTCATCGTCTCTGATCGGGATATACATGCACTGGAGACCGCTTGTGATTTTGATATTTCCTTTGTTCTTTTTCTTTTGGGCTAAACTGATTTAATTCGCCTAAGATGCATGACAGTAGCATACAAACGATAAAAACAGTATCGTACGCTAATCCATAACTGAATCCCGGCCAACTTCTAGCTTAGCTACATATTTCAGTTATATCCGAGAGAGATGATTAAAAGAACCCCCAGAATACTATTACACAAAATTAGAAAATAGTACTTTGCTCCTACTACTTCTTCTAGGATTCCAAAAGAATACCTTTACATTCTGGTGATGGTGTCACGACAAAAACACCGGTTTCTGAACAGACACCTAACCAGATTAGAGATAGACTACAAGTCAGTCTTACTTGTTGGTTAACCGGTTTGGAATTCGTGGAATTGAACGTTGGTGGTAGGGTTCTATTCAAGCTTAGTTTAAGCCATCGTTAACAATTGATTGTATACAAATAATTAAACACAATTTATCATTTCTAGGGAGGGATTTATCGTCTTAAAATCTAATGTAAACAAATACTTCTCGTAAACTTATGTTATAAAGAATCAAGTTTTTTCCTTTCATTCATTAGTTTCAATCCTCTCATAATATTCTTCACAATTTCTATCCATCTCGTGAACCTTTATTTTCGAGTGGCTTTTGGTCTTCATAAGTGATTAATAGGATTACAGAGCGTTACCCGGGACAACAATGTAACGCATTTTGTTTAAAACAGTTTTATCTCTTACCTGGTTTCTCCTCAGTCTTTCAATCTCTGGTGACACACATACGCACGCACGCTTTGATATATACTGAAAGAATGATTCGGTGTAATAGAAATAACTCTTTGAAAGAAAATCAGAGTTATTTCCCTTTAATTAGTAAACCCAATGTCAGCGAAACAGACATATCCCTGAGGAAATCTACGCCAGTTAAGGGTCAAATAATTTGTTTTTTTCTAAATTTTATTCATCTGGGGTAAATGATGACAAAGCATATCCTAACTTTGTGAGATTTTGTAGTTTTAAACTTTTAACTGGGCATACACACATGCACACATACACACAAACAACTGCTTTATGACAACTGCTTTATGCAATAGATAATTCACAAGCATCGCTATACTCTCGCCTTAAAAATACCACAGAATAGCTTCATTCCCTTGCTATATCTGCGCATGAAAATAACTTGACAAAATTAACACAATTCGTTACATTTTCAAATAAGTCATCTACTTGCCTCTCCATTGCTGGATGAAAAACGAACCATCGTCTGCTTCTTAGCTGCAAAGAATGGAGAGCGCTTCTTTCTGTAAAACCATGCTCATTAATATGAATGATTTCAACATAAATAGTAAACTAGTGAAGAAGAACCTGAAAAATCCAGGCGGACTTGAAACTTCATCTGATCAAACAAAAGAGCTCAAAATCACTTTGTTGGCAACGTAGAGGTAATTAAAATATAACAGTGAATAATTCATTAATGGTTAATGTTCAAGTTTGTTTAGATTTTTTCAGGTTTTTCCGACTAGATTAAGGTCTGTATTTCCCTATATATACTTAAGAACGATCAATGAGTTCAATATTCATATTTTATGTATTTTATCCTTGTGCCATACTATGGAAATTGCATAATATCTTATCGAAACATGCGGATTTTTTTAATGCATTTTAATACTTAGAAAGGACGTAGAAAGATCTGGCATGTTACCCTGGCGCGGGTTTACGTTACATGACGAGATGAACCCCTAGCCCTTTTTAGATAATCATGGATAATCCCTCTAGGATATGAAAACACTGATGTAAAACCTTCGCTCTTCATTATATTTTTAGTCGTCATGTCGAGGTTTGTCAGTAAACACCGACTTTGTATAAGAACAAGGCCGATAGCCATTAGTCGCGGGCTCTTGTGTAATGAATGAATGCGTGAATGTAGGATTGACATGAAATTCTTAAAGATAAATTAAAATGACCGAAAAATGGGTTGAAATGACTGAAACAAATAAAAAGTAAATGACTTAGAATGACTTTAATGAACTTAAGGATGAATTGAATGACCTTAAGAATGACTTGAATGCTTAAAGAATAACTGACATCCTGCAAAAACAACTTGAATGGTCTGGAGAATGACTTGAATGGCTTTGAGACTGACTGGTTGTAAAGTGGGTGATCATTTTACATTAAACTAATACAGAAAAGTGATCCGCCACTTTATATCACAAAGTTACAAACATAAGAACAGCAAGATATTACACTTTGATCTTGGCCAAAAGGCCAAGAAAATCGTATTAATTTACTCCCCACACCGAGAAAATAAGGCACAAGACCGATTTTTATATGAGGAGCGAAGAGAAAATAGGGGACAACTCCCCGGGGAGAAGGAGAGCTGGATGGTGACAATTCGTATGAAGGGTTGCCCCTATATTGACCAACGTCCTGTATGTGGGGTTGGTATTTATTTGCTCCCAGGCTGAGAAAATTAGGCATAAGGCCGATTTTTAATGTAAGAAGTGAATGGAAAATGGGGGCCAGCTCCCCGGGGAGTAGGTGAGCTGGATAGTAACAATTGGTATAAAGGGTTACCCCTTCATTGACCAAGGTCTTATATGTGGGGTCGCCCCCACATATGGTCTTTGCTTGCAGCATCTACCGGAAAGATATTACACTTTGACCTTTGCCAAAAAGCCAAGAAAAGCTGTATTTATTTGCTCCCCCAGCGAACCGATTTTTAATGTGAGCAGTGAAGGGGAAAGGGGGACCAACTCTCCGGAGAGTAGGGGAGCTGGATAGTGACAATTGTTATGAAGGGTTGCCCCTACATTTACCACGGTATTATATGTGAGGTTGGTATTTATTTGCTCCCACACCGAGCTAATTAGGCACAAGGCCGATTTTTAATGTGAGGAGTAGAGGGAGGGGGTAGGGGAAAAGGGGACCAGCACACCGGGGAGTAGGACAGATGGATAGTGACCATTGGTATGAAGGGTTGCCCTACATTGACCAAGGTCTTATATGTGGAGTAGGTATTTATATTCACCCCACACCGAGAAAATTAGGCCAAGTCCGATTTTTAATATGAAGAGTGAAGAGAAAATGGGGGCCAATACCCCGGGGAGTAGGGGAGCTGGATGGTGACAATTCGTATGAAGGGTTGCCCCTATATTGACCAAGGTCCTGTATGTGGGGTTGGTATTTATTTTCTACCCCACCGAGCAAATTAGGCACAAGGCCGATTTTTAATGTGAGGAGTGAAGGGGAAATGAAGACCAACTCTCCGGTGAATAGGGGAGCTGGATAGTGACAATTGGTATGAAGGGTTGTCCTTATATTGACCAAGGTTTTATATGTGGGGTTGGTATTTATTTGCTCCCCCACCGATCAAATTGGGCACAAGGTCGATTTTAATGTGAGGAGTGAAGGGGAAATGTGTACCAACTCCCCGAGGAGTAGGGGAGCTGGATAATGACAATTGGTATAAAGGGTTGCCCCTAAATTGACCAACGGCTTATATGTGCGGTTGCCCCCAAATATGGTCTTGCTTGCAGTATTTGCCGGAACAGATACTACACTTTCATCTTTGCAAAAAGGCAAAGTAAAGCTTTGTGCATTTGCTTCCCCACCGAGTAAATTAGGCACAAGGCCTATTTTTAATGTGAGGAGTGAAGGGGAAATGGGGACCAACTCCCCTGGGGAGTAGTGGAGCTGGATAGTGACAATTGGCACGAAGGGTTGCCCCTACCAAGGTCATATGTGAAGCTGCCCCCATATATGGTCTTTGCTTGCAGTATCTGCCGGAACAGATATTACACTTTGATCTTGGCCAAAAGGCACAAAAAAGCTGTATTTATTTGCTCCCCTACCGTGAAAATTAGGCACAAAGCCAATTTTAATGTGAGGAGTGAAGGGGAAATGGGGACCAGCTGGATAGTGACAATTGGTATGAAGGGTTGCCCCTACATTGACCAAGGTCTTTGCTTGCAGTATCTGCCGGAAAAGATACTACATTTGATCTTGGCCAAAAGGCTCAAGGAAAGCTCCAAAAGCTAAGAACAGCTAATAAGAATTAATAATAATTAATAACAAACCTTTGATCTTAACCAAAAAGGCCAAGCACAAAAGTGTTACGGACAGCCCGACAGACCGACCGACCGGCAGATCGACCAACCGACCAACCGACCACCCGACGGACGGACCGACGGAGTGACTTATAGATTTGCTTGCACGCGACTAAAAACGTGCTGCACTTGTTTTTTTTTATTTAATCTGTTGTTGCATAAGTTTCCGCTGTTTTTTTTGTTTTTTGTTTTGCTTTTTTCTGAGAAAATCAAAGAATTTTATCAGCAAAAGTAAGTTCGTGTGGGATTCAAGTTTTTTAGTAAATCCCATCAACCGAAGGTGGCGTGAAATAGTCGCAACATCACACTTTATCTTTTCACCAAATTCTCTACATTTCTAATAGCCATCGTCCTTCAAAAGAACCCTGAGTTGGTCGTCGTCTCTCTGGATTGGTCTTCCGGAATGAGGGGCGTCATTGAAGCCAAAATTACCGTGTTTGAATCTGGTAAACCAATCTTGAACTGTTTTCTCAGCTATAGAGTTTTCTTCATATACGGCACAAATATTCTTGGTTACTCCACTCGCTTTTTGACCTCAGTTAAAGGCGAAAAGAAGCACTGCGTCGTATCAGTTAAGATAAAAATTAAATATAATAAATCTACCGACGTACCTCTCCACCGTACTGTATACCGATACTCTATGGCGGACTGGGATAGCTTCCGTACATTCATATCTGATCTCCCTCTCCATTCCATGTTTAAAAAGGATATGTCCTCTATATACCTGACCGAATGGTTACTTGTAGGCATAGACAAATTCATACCATCCAAAAAATTCCAACAAAAACCTAACAGCCAGCCATGGTTCTCCCCCGAATGTGTTGCTGCCATCGCATACAGAAATCACTTTTTCTCTAGCTACCAACGTAATAGATGCACTGAAACTAAAGCTGCTTTCAGAACCGCCAGCAACCACTATAAAAGAGTAATAAAAAATGCAAGAGAAGTATATGCGCAATCCGTTAAGTCCAAAGTAGCTGAGCAGCTACTTGGTTCCCACCAGTTCTGGCAAATAGCAAATAGGATCCTGAACAGAAACGTGCGTTCTATCCCAACCATTATCAATGGACCAGAGGTCATCTCGACAGCATCCGTCAAGGCCAAACTATTTGCCAAGAACTTTGCGGCAAATTCTACCCTGTGTGACGAAGGCCATCAACTCCCCATATTCCCTCCTATAACAGACAACACGCTATGCAACATGCAAATATCTGTGCGTGAGGTCGCCAAGCTAATCAAGAACCTTGACTCCAGTAAAGCAACTGGTCCCGACGGTATTCCAATTATAATGTTAAAAAAAATTACAACCAGAACTTGCCCCCATACTTTCCAAACTGTTTAAGCGTTGCCTTAAGGAGAAGTGCTTCCCAACACCCTGGAAAACCTCATCAGTATGCCCTGTATTTAAGAATTCAGGAGATAAGTCATCCCCCTCTCAGTACAGACCAATAAGTCTCCTGTGTGTCATGAGTAAGTTGCTGGAATCCACAATAAATAGAGAAGTAGTCAACCACCTCAGCAGAAATAACCTTCTTAGCGACACGCAATATGGTTTCCGCTCTGCAAGATCTACCACAGATGTGCTAACGGTTATATCTCATACGATTAGTGAATCTCTTGACAAAGGCTTCATTTCTAGGGCAATTGCTCTCGACATATCAAAGGCCTTCGATAAGGTTTGGCACAAAGGCCTACTACACAAGATTTCCAGCTACGGTATAACTGGAAATGTTTTCTCTATCATTAAGTCATTTCTCTCAGATAGGCTCATAAGAGTAGTGGTTGATGGGCAAAAATCAGAGGCCCACAGTATTAATGCTGGAGTCCCTCAGAGGTCCATACTGGGCCCAACTCTCTTCCTGATCTACATCAATGATCTCCCAAAACACATACTAAAATCTTTCGTTGACATCTATGCTGATGACACGACCATCTATGGCAACACATCAAAGGCTGTAAATGATGATGTTCTCTCTGATTCATTCTCCTCTGATCTTGAGCGCGTGGTACAGTGGGGAAAGTGGTGGCTGGTTACCTTTAATGCATCTAAGACCAAGTTCCTATCTCTACATCATCAACGCTCTGATCCCCAGCTGGCATCAATTGAAATGGATGGCTCTCGTCTAAGGGAGTCCCCAGGCTTTGATAAGCTCCTGGGTTTGACCTTTACACCTGATCTTAAATGGAACACATACATCAAGTCTGTGACCAAGGTTGCTGGGAAAATGGTGGGATCCTTCTACCGCTCCAGAAGATATCTCACTAATGATGCAATTCTCTATCTATATAAGAGCCAAGTACGTCCAAAGATGGAGTACTGCTGCCACATCTGGGCGGGGGCTGCTAAAAACAGCCTATCCTGCCTTGACAGATTACAAAATAGACTCCGTAGCTTGGTGGGGGATGCCTTTTTCTCTGCCCTGCAACCTCTTTCCCACAGAAGTGACGTAGCGAGCCTGTCATTGTTCTATCGTTATTTCCATGGCAGGTGCTCGTCTGAGCTCCATTCCCTGGTCCCCCCTTGCCAATCTTTTTCAAAAAACACCCGACTAGCTGAAACCACCGTCAATAATTTTCCCCACTCCCTATCTGTGCCTAAATCAAAACTAGAAATCAAAAATAGAACTGCACGCCTGTGGAACTCTGTTCCACTTGCCTGTTTCCCTTCCGACTTCAACCTGGATGTCTTCAAGTCCAACACAAACAAATTCCTGATGAACCGCCCCCCCTAAGTAATGACACCTTACAAATTCTCCAATACTATTGCTTCACTATCCCTTTGATTACTGTACACACAATAACCCTTATCCCTGAGTGGCCATTGGGCCTTGATAAGTGGTGAACTCCATGTAAAAAAAAAAATTTAAAAAAGCAGCTATCGAAAATGTAATTTTTTTATCTACTTGAAAATCCATTTGACGATTCTGGAAAACGAGAAAAAATTATATGAGCAAAAAACGATGACCATTATCTTGTAGAACGGAATACCTGCTTTTTAATGATATATAACTCTTTACCAAATTTTGCCAAATATGAAAACATGTTTTAGAACAAAATTTTTTATGAAACGGTTGGAATTTATATGTTCATAGGAGAGTAGAGTGAACTGTGAATATACAAAGTGCCTTCAATAATTTTCCAGACTATTTTTACAGGCATTTAAAATTGTCATAGAGTCAAGAAAATTCAGTTTGTTATTGCTATATATCTTATGAGATGACTCGTCAATTTTTATAATTTCAGGTTCAAATAAACAATTACAGCAGGAGTTAGAATACATCCTTCTAAAGCCTGATTGTCACAGCTGGTCAATTTTAAAAATGCGATCTGGATGAACGACATGCAATAAAAACGCCACAGACACGTATAGAATGCTTCAGACTGCTTTAGGACAATCTTGCATAAATCAAGCCTCAGTTTTTGAGTGACATAAAACCTTCATTGAAGGCAGTGAGTCTGTTAGGTGTAATGAGTGGTGTGAGAGGGTAAGGAAGTCAGAAAACCAGAGTAAAAAAAACTTCATGGCTAAGTATCGTCGTGTGTCTATATAGACAATAAGTGCAAGTTTGATGTCAGTGTTGAAACCGTGCACACAATTATTCGCGAGAGACTGAAGATGCGGAAGATTTGCGCAAAGTTTGTCTCAGAGAAGATCAGAATCGTTGGCATGACAGCAGGGAGATTGTCAAGCTGCTCAATTAAGATCCTGCAGTTCTTTGATGCTCTGGTAACCTGTGATGAAAGCTTGATCTACTGCTGTGACACAGAGACCAAGAGACAGAGTTCCCAGTGAAATCATGCTGGTTTTCACAGGGCTCAGAAAATCAGGCAGAGCAGATCCATTCCAGAAAATGTTTTGACAGCACGGACATGATCTACATGCACGGGATTCCCATTGGACAGACAGTTAACAAGGCATACTATGTTGCGGTTTTAAGGTAGTTTAGGAAGAGATTCCGTCGGAAGAGGCATTTTTCAAATCGGGTCACTGGCATTTTCACTAGGACAATACACTAGTTCACAGCTGGGCGGCGATGTTTCTGACAAAGGGTGGAAAATTGATGTTTCCCAAGCCAACTATTATTTAGTAATCCTCTCATAATATTCTTCATAATTTAACTGGCAATATATGCATTTCATTAAATCTTACTCTCTTGAAACGTTCGATTAATAGTATTAAAGTTATTTAGACTCTTAAAGCAATTTTGAAAAGTAGAAATTATTCTTTTCTTAAAATTATTTATTAATCCTTGTAAAATTTCGCCCTGAATGAAATTGTGTTAATCTATACAAATTTGGTGTGTTGTTTGGTCACAATTCCAAACTAATTCTAGGCTCCAAAACTACTCACCTAAGTACACAAAAACTGACATTAAGCATCTTTTACATGCCAGCTATATCATAGCATGATAAAATATTTTTGTATCAATAGTCTTCACTGGGATTTAGGTGGCAAAGGCATACCCAAGGTCCCAACGCTCTTTCCACTCTTCTTGAAGATTTTATTAGTGCTCTCTCTTTTCGGTCTTTCCATAGTCCTTGACTTTTCGCAGCTATTTTGTGTGGTATCTGCTGTGACTGATAATTTTTATTATTATTATTATTATTAGTAGTAGTAGTAGTAGTAGTAGTAGTAGTAGTAGTATTCACTATGAGTTTTCACACAGGCTATCATCAAAGAATTCTCTTTGAGAACAATTTGTGACTTTCTACGGAATCTGAGTGATAACAAATCTCCCCAGATTTCTAGTACTCGCCATCTTTTTCGATATCATTTGAAAATTAGTATGCGTTATCGCAAAAGCCGTTTACCATCGATTTATCGTTTGTAGCGATCATTAGTCTTCACTGGAATTTGGGTGGCAATAAGTCTCCCAAAGGTCTCATTACTCTTCGCATTCATCCAGTAGAGGTCTGGGTAGTGCTTTCTCTCCCCAGTCTTTCCTTGACACTTCTCAATAATTTAGTGTGGCGTCAGTTTCTGCCGGCACTACACTTTTTACGATTACATAGTTTCAATGTTCATGATTCCATGTGGAGTTTGCTTTTTACGATTACATAGTTTCAGTGTTCATGATTCCATGTGGAGTTTGCTTTTTACGATTACATAGTTTCAGTGTTCATGATTCCATGTGGAGTTTGCTTTTTACGATTACATAGTTTCAATGTTCATGATTCCATGTGGAGTTTGCTTTTTACGATTACATAGTTTCAATGTTCATGATTCCATGTGGAGTTTGCTTTTTACGATTACATAGTTTCAATGTTCATGATTCCATGTGGAGTTTGCTTTTTACGATTACATAGTTTCAATGTTCATGATTCCATGTGGAGTTTGCTTTTTACGATTACATAGTTTCAATGTTCATGATTCCATGTGGAGTTTGCTTTTTACGATTACATAGTTTCAATGTTCATGATTCCATGTGGAGTTTGCTTTTTACGATTACATAGTTTCAGTGTTCATGATTCCATGTGGAGTTTGCTTTTTACGATTACATAGTTTCAATGTTCATGATTCCATGTGGAGTTTGCTTTTTACGATTACATAGTTTCAATGTTCATGATTCCATGTGGAGTTTGCTTTTTACGATTACATAGTTTCAGTGTTCATGATTCCATGTGGAGTTTGCTTTTTACGATTACATAGTTTCAATGTTCATGATTCCATGTGGAGTTTGCTTTTTACGATTACATAGTTTCAATGTTCATGATTCCATGTGGAGTTTGCTTTTTACGATTACATAGTTTCAATGTTCATGATTCCATGTGGAGTTTGCTTTTTACGATTACATAGTTTCAGTGTTCATGATTCCATGTGGAGTTTGCTTTTTACGTTTGACATTTACAGCAGTTTCTACATGTCCAGCTCATGCATTAGTCTCCACATTCACGGGTTTTCCTTTATATTTCAGTCGTTGTTATTATTGATGCCCGTTATATCTTCTCAGTCATCCCTCTCCCATTCAGTTTTATGTTTTTCATGATTCTTCATAGTCCTCCTACTATTAATGGTGGTATCTTGACTTTCATCTCCCATATCACTTGGAACTCTCCTAGTCAGTTTCGCGTATTTGCTTCGCTCCTCTGTGTCCTTGATACTGGAATTCTGGAGAGAGTTGTTGTCAACTCCACGGAACACCACCGGTTGTTGTCAGGGAGTAATCTCTGATGATTGCTTTTTTTTATTAATTTACTTCAGTTAGATTTAAAAGATTAAGAGGCTCCCTTGATTCCGTTATGATTTAAATTTATATTCTTTTAAGAAGAGTGGATGTTTCCTTTATGGCTGCTATTGGTATTTCGTTACAGCTTGGTCTTCCAGGAATTGCTTCTAAGTATTTCTGAAGATTATTTTTTATTATGCCAGTTGCTCCTATCACAACGGGTATAATGTTTAGTTCTTTCAGAGACAATGTCGTTTTCAGATCATTTTTTAGGTCCTGATATTTTGTTATCTTTTCCCGTTCAGCTCTATTAAGGCCAAAATCATTTGGAACTATGACATCGATAATGAGCGCAGTTCTTTCGGGCTTGTTCCATATTGCAATGTCTGGCTTGATGGCCTTGTCTTTTATGTATCTCTGCCGCCTGTATGTCTTTGACATAGAATACCGGTGGTGCTTCATCTTCCCAGATGTTCGACGATCTGTAAAGTTGCATCTTTCCACAGATCTTACATACTTTGTTCTGGCGGACAGTGTAAAGACCATCTGTCAATAAGATTGGGCATACGGCTGTTTAAGAATAAATAATAACTGACGTAGTTTTATGATTTTATATGAATACTAATACGAACGCTTGCGAAACATAACGTTTTCTGTCATTTTTGGACGAAAGATGTCTACGAGTGTGTAGACCTTATTAGATGCTTTCGGTGAAGCAATTTTTTTTTATAATCAGAATTTACTGAAAGTTATGCCGACGTTGTAAAGAGAGAAAAGTGAGGAAAACAAAAAGAGGAACAAAATCAAATTTTATTTTATTTACTCAAAAAAATATGTATTTTTTATTAATGCTAACGAAGAATTATGCAATTATTTTCCCGCAGTCTTTTTTATTTTCACCGAGATGTTCATGAAAGCATAAATAATTGAATTAAAATGTTATTGAATTAGGATCAAATGTAAAATATTGCATTTCTTCCAAAATGACTTTCCTATATTAATTTTGAATCCTATACTCTACAATGAAACCAATGATATATATATGTGTGTGTGTGTGTGTGTGCGTTTGTGTGTGTGTGTGTGTGTGTAACAATAGAAAACAAAAATATATAATAAAAGAGCATATGTAAAAGAATAACAGTATTGTTACATTCAAAGTTTCAAATATTTATTTTTCATGTAAAACAGCTTCTCCAGTGTGTTAAAATATCGGTACATTTTTACAGGTCCGTTTCGTTATGCAGAAACAAACAGTTATTATTATGTCAGATGACTGCTGGAACAAACAAACAACGTTGAATCTTCTATAAATTATGAAAGTTTTGCAGCGTAATACTGTCATGCATTTTATGTACTCTAAGCAAATAATTTCTAATTATTCTGAAGAGTGCATGCATGAAAAAAGACGATATATATATATATATATATATATATATATATATATATATATATATAAAGAGAGAGAGAGAGAGAAAGAGAGAGAATTGTAGAATTTATTTTTAAATTGTGTGCAGTAAAAATATAGATTTTTAAGCACAAATGTTTTATTTGAAACACGGAAACAAGAAATTCAAAGTTATTTCCTTTATCCATGGATTTTTTATGCATAGCTCATCTCTTCAGAGAAAATGCCTTTAGCAAAATGATTATTATGGATAAACATAATTTTGCCATTAAGCACATATATTGAAAATAAATTTAAAATATATTTAAAGGAACATAGAAAATGTCTTCATTTGAAGGTGCTCCAACGGGAGACTTCGATTAACCCAGAAAAAGGATACATATATTCCAGGTATACAATTCGAATTGTGCACGGTAATAGAGATGAAGATTTTTTTTTATATTCCATACTGGTTAATGATTCCAATATTGAAGGTAAAGTCCAAAATTAAAGAATCTAGTGTCTCATTGTTCGGATATATATATATATATATATATATATATATATATATATATATTTATATATATATATATATATATATATATATATGTATATATGTGTGTGTGTGTGTGTGTGTGTGTGTGTGTGTGTGTGTGTGTGTGTGTGTGTGTGTGTGTGTATGTTTGGGATTGTCTGTTTCTGAGGAAAGGTCTCTACAAAACTTTTCTGTTAATTTTCCGGTCTGCAGACTTTAAACATAATATATAGGGAATTTGGACCTCTGGAATTTATTTGATTTTGCAGCCAGTAAAAATAGCTGCTACGGGTTCAAAATTATAGATAACAATACGTTATTTTGCAGTTTTTGTATGCGCATTGATTTAGATTTGACGGTAACGGATAAAGTAAGAGGATGGAGAGCTATATTTTTTGGTTACGAGCATAGTTAATGGTAACCACGTGATTTCTTTTTACTTTTTAAATCACGAAGTAATAATGGGTGCAATATAATAATCAATAGACATAATAGTAATATATAAAAGCAATATAATAATAAATATGAAACCTATATAAATTAAAATACCATATTTAAGACTATTTTTACAACCAAGCAACTGCCAGCGACCTACTAGTATATATATATATATATATATATATATATATATATATATATATATATATATACTTTATGTATCAGGCGGTGTAAATGTATTTGATAGGTATCGATAATCAATAATCGAAAAAATCCACTGAAACAATAAAATCACAATTTTGACTAATTGACACTTTACACAGCCTCTGAGAAGTGCATCTTAGAAGTTTCTTTATCACACAAGCAGAAAGGCCTTACATAAAATGAACAGTAGTTTATTTGATATGACAGGGGCATGTTTAAACATTACACTTGACTTTTTCATTTAAAACTTAAATTAAAGCAATTATCACCGTACAAGAATAAAGGCCCGGCATAAAAAAATCAACAGTAGGCTTTTTGATATGAATGTGTCACGATGAGTCCCAAACAAGAGCAGGCAATCAATTGACTTGATTGAAAAATGGGCGATTTTACCGAATTCGATGACAATAAAAATATGGGAGTGTGAAACATTCGTTTATCATCATCATTCGATCCCGGGCAACGTCGAGTATCACTGCTATTATATATATACATACATATATATATATATATATATATATATATATATATATATGTATATATATATATACAGTGCCCCTCAAAAGTTTACAATACACATATAAAATTGTCAGTTTTTGTATTTCTAGCTTCCAAATGGTAATGAAAGTTTTTATAAACATAGAAAATGTATTGCAACTAAGATAAGGACAATGGGAAAAATAAAATATGATAATTTAACACAACGCGAAAAGAAAACTCAATAATTAGCAACGCAAAAATTTACAACACATTTACAAAATAATATATAGTATTTTGTAGCATAACCATTATTGTTGATTACAGCATGCAGACGTTTTGAGTAATCTCCTACGATCTTCTTATATGTGTCTTGCGTTATTTTATTCCATTCTTCTACGCAAATTTTCTCCAATTCTCGCATATTTGAAGGTTCTTTTCTATGGACCCGTAATTTCAATTTTCCCCATAAATTCTCTATAGGGTTGGGATCGGGAGATTGACTAGTCAGCTTTAAAACATTCACTTTATTTTAATTAAACATATTTTGTGTGATTTTCGCAGTATGTTTTGAATCTTTTTCCAGTCTGATTTCAATTTGAGCAACTTCACACTTTCTGCGAGGGTTTTCTCCAAGATACTCCTATAAAGTGCTCCATTCATTTTTCCTTTTATTGTTTCCACTTTTCCTACACCTCCTGCACTTAAACAAACCCAGATCATAATTTATTCTCCTCCATATTTTACTGTTGGAATGGTGTTTTTAACGGTATTTAGTACCTTTTTTCTCCGAACTTTCGGTGTTTTTGGAGTGTCAAACAAGGCAATTTTGGTCTCATCTGACCAAAGCACGTTATGCTTGCTTGCATACTCATTTGCAAAATTAAGCCTAGCACGAACATGCTTTGGCTTAAGAAGGGGACCTTTCTTTGCTGATCTAGAGAAGATATCTTTAAGGTGAAGGGTTCTACAGATTATGTCCTGGCTAACTTTAATTTCAGTTTTCTAAGTCCTTCTTCAACTCTCCAAGAGGAATTCTAAGCGAATTCATAAATTTCGTTGTTAATAACATTTCAATACGTTTGGTTATTTTTTGAAGACGACCTGATCTGGCCAAGAGAAGGGTTGATTTGTAAGACTTTCAGTGCCGAATTATTGTTCCATCAGAATTCAATGGAACCATCAAATGTTTTGATATTGTTCTATATTCCAATCCACTTTGATGAAGACCAACACTTCGTTTTCTGGGATCTTGATCTATCTGTTTATTCTCTCCCATGATGTGGTTGCTTACAATACGTTTATTAGATAATGTCTATTTATTATGGGGCTGAGTTGGGTCAAGAACGACACGGGAAACCATGTAGTAGGTGGCTTACAAGTGTATTCAGGAAAGGCACAAGGATACAGAGAAAGATAAAGAGAATAGTAGTAGTTGTAAGTTCAGTAAGATCTCACCCCCGAGGTACAATATCCATTGAGATCTCGCTCAACCGTGCCAGTCTTAGGAGCTGATTATATAAGATCTGGACGAGTCCATTATCGGGTGAGATGCAGTATCACAACACTATTGCATATTCTTGAACATTCTAGAAGCTTCTAAGCATTTTACCATGATAAACCACCATAAAACCATTGAGAAATCTAATGATTTTCAAATCTGTTGTAAACTTTTGCGTTGCTAATTTTCTCTTCGCGTTGTGTTGTATGTCACAAATGATATGTCTTAAACCTTGTATGTCACCCATGGTATGCCTTGGACCTTGTATGTCACCAATGGTATGCCTTGAAACTTGTATGTTACCAATGGTATGGCTTAGACCTTGTATGTCACCAATGGTATATCTTAGACCTTGTATGTCACCAATGGTATGCCTTAGACCTTGTATGTCACCAATCGTATGTCTTAGACCTTGTATGTCACAAAGGGGGTGCCTTAGACCTTGTATGCACCAATGGTATGTCGTAGACCTTGTATGTTAACAATGGTATACCTTAGACCTTGCATGTTACCAATGGTATGTCTTAGACTTTGTATGTCACCAATGGTATGCCTTAGAACTTATATCTTACCAATGGTATGCCTTAGACCATGTGTGTCACCAATGGTATGTTTTATACCTTATATGTAACTGATGGTATGTCTTATACCCTGTATGTTTCCAATGGTATATCTTAGACCTTTTTTTCACCAATGGTATGTCTTAGACCTTGTATGTTATTAAACGTATGTCTTAGACCTTGTATGTTACCAATGGTATGCCTTAGACCTAGTAAAAAACGAATGGTATATCTTAGACCTTGTATGTAACCAATGATATGTCTAAGACCTTGTATGTAACCAACGGTATGTCTAAGACCTTGTATGCTACCGATAGTATGTCTTAGACCCTGTATGTCACCAGTGGTATTATTAGACCTTGTATGTTATTAATGGTATATCTTAGATCTTGTATGTTACCAATGGAATGTCTTAGACCTTGTATGTCACCAATGATATGCTTTAGACCTTGTATGTCACACATTGGTATCTCTTAGACCTTGCATGTTATTAATAGTGTGTCTTAGACGTTGTATGTTACCAATGGTATGCCTTAGACCTTGTATGTCACCAATGGTATGTTTTATACCTTATATGTAACTGATGGTATGTCTTAGACCTTGTTTTTCACCAATAGTATGTCTTAGACCTTGTATGTAAGAATGGTACCTCTTAGACCTTGTATGCTACCAATGGTATATTTTAGACTTTTATGTAACCAATGGTATGTCTTAGACCTTGTATGTCACCAATGGTATGCCTTAGACCTTGTATGTCACCAATGGTATCTCTTTGACCTTGCATGTTATTAATAGTGTGTCTTAGACATTGTATGTTACCAATGGTATGCCTTAGATCTAGTATGTTACCAATGATATGTCTTAGGCCTTGTATGTCACCAATGGTAAGTCTAAGACCTTGTATGTTACCAATGGTATGTCTTAGACCTTATATGTCACTAATGGTATGCCGTAGATATATGTTACTGATGGTATGTCTTATACCCTGTATGTTACCAATGGTATTTTTCCAATGGTATGCCTTAGACAATTTATGTCACCAATTGTATGTTTTATACCTTGTATGTTACCAATCGTATGCCTTATACCTTGTATGTAACCAATGGTATCTCTTAGACCTTGTATGTTATTAAGAGAGTGTCTTAGACCTTGAATGTCACCAATGGTATGTCACCAATGGTATGCCTTAGACCTTGTATGTAACCAATGGTACGCCTTAGACCTTGTATGTTACCAATGGTATGTCTTAGACCTTGTATGTCACCAATGGTTTGTCTTACACCTTGTACGTCACCAATGGTATATCTTAGACCTTGTATGTCACCAAGGGTATGTCTTAGACAATTTATGTAACCAATGGTATGTCTTAGACTTTGTATGTTACCAAAGGCATGTCTTAGACCTTGTATACCAATGATATGCCTTAGACCTTGTATGTAACCAATGGTATGTAACCAATGATATGCCTTAGACCTTGTATGTAACCAATGGTATCTCTTTTACCTTGTATATAATTAATTGTGTGTCTTAGACGTTGTATGTTACCAATAGTATTCCTTATACCTTGTATGTAACCAATAGTAATTCTTAGACATTGTATGTTACCAATGGTATGCCTTAAACTTGGTATATTTCCAATGGTAGGTCTTAGACCTTGTATGTCACCAATGCTATATCTAAGACCTTGTATGTCACCAATGCTATGCCTTAGACCTTGTATGTAACCAATGGTATGCCTTAGACCTTGTATGTCACAAATGGTATGCCTTAGATCTTGTATGCCACCAATGGTATGTCTTAGACCATGTATGTCACCAATGGTATGTTTTATACCTTATATGTTACTGATGATACCATCAGGTCTTATACCCTGTATGTTTCCAATGGTATATTTTAGACCTTATTCTTCACCAATGGTATGTCTTAGACCTTGTATGTTATTAAACGTATGTTTTAGACCTTGTATGTCACCAATGATACGTCTTATACCTTGTATGTAACCAACGGTATGTCTTAGACCTAGTATGCTACCAATGGTATGTCTTAGACCTTGTATGTCACCAGTGGTATGTCTTAGACCTTGTATGTTATTAATGGTATATCTTAGATCTTGTATGTAACCAATGGTATGCCTTAGACCTTGTATGTAACTAATGATATGTCTTAGACCTTGTATGTCACCAATGGTATCTTTTAGACCTTGCATGTTATTAATAGTGTGTCTTAGACGTTGTATGTTACCAATGGTATTCCTTAGACCTTGTATGTAACCAATAGTAATTCTTAGACATTGTATGTAACCAATGGTATGCCTTAGACTTTGTATATTTCCAATGGTATGTCTTAGACCTTGTATGTCACCAATGGTATGTCTTAGACATTGTATGTTACCAATAATATGTCTTAGACCTTGTATGTAACCAATGGTATGTCTTAGACCTAGTATGTTACCAATGGTATGTCTTAGACCTTGTACGTCACCAATGGTATATCTTAAACCTTGTATGTAACCAATAGTACACCTTAGACCTTGTATGTCACGAATGGTATGTCTTAGACCTTGTATGCCACCAACAGTATGCCTTAGACCTTGTATGTCAGCAATGATATGCCTTAGACCTTGTATGTTACCAATGGCATATCTTAGACCATGTATGTAACAAAATGTACGCCTTAGACCTTGTATGTAACCAATGGTATGCCTTAGACCTTGTATGTTACCTATGGTATGCCTTACACCTTGTATATCACCTATGTTATATCTTATACCTTGTATGTCACCAATGGTATTGCTTAGACCTTGTATGTTACCAATGGTTTGCCTTAGACCTTGTATGTCACCAATGATATGCGTTAGACCTTGTTTGTCACCAATGATATGTCTTAGACCATGTATGTCACCAATGGTATGTCTTAGACCTTTTATGTAAACAATGGTATGCCTTAGACCTTTATGTTATCAATTGTATGTCTTAGACGTTGTATGTAACCAATGGTATGCCTTAGAACTTGTATGTCACCAATGGTATTCCTTAGAACTTATATCTTACCAATGGAATGCCTTAGACCATGTATGTCACCAATAGTATGTTTTATACCTTATATGTTACTGATGGTATGTCTTATACTCTGTATGTTACCAATGGTATATCTTAGACCTTGTTTTTCACCAACGGTATGTCTTAGACCTTGTATGTAACCAATGGTACCTCTTAGACCTTGTATGCTCCCAATGGTATGTTTTAGACCTTATATGTAACCAGTGATATGTCTTAGACCTTGTATGTCACTAATGATATGTCTTAGACCGTGCATGGCACCAATGGTATGCCTTAGACCTTGGATGTCACCAATGGTATCTCTTTGACCTTGCATGTAATTAATAGTGTGTCTTAGACGTTGTATGTTACCAATGGTATGCCTTAGAACTTGTATGTAACAAATAGTAATTCTTAGACATTGTCTAAGGCATACCATTGGTAAAATATAATTTCTAAGGCATACCAATGGTATGCTTGTATGTAACCAATAGTAATTCTTAGACATTGTATGTTACCAATGGTATGCCTTAAACTTTGTATATTTCCAATGGTATTTCTTTGACCTAGTATATTACCAATGATATGTCTTAGGCCTTGTATGTAACCAATGATATGTCTTAGACCTTATATGTCACCAATGGTATGCCTTAGACCTTATATTTTACATATGGTATGCCTTAGACAATTTATGTCACCAATGGTATGTTTTATACCTTGTATGTTACCAATGGTATGCCTTATACCTTGTATGTAACCAATGGTAACTCTTAGATCTTGTATGTTATTAATAGTGTGGCTTAGACCTCGTATGTCACCAATGGTATGTCACCAATTGTATGTCACCAATGGTATGCCTTAGACCTTGTATGTAAGCAAGGGTACGCCTTAGACCTTGTATGTAAGCAAGGGTACGCCTTAGACCTTGTGTGTCACCAATGGTTTGTCTTAGACCTTGTACGTCACCAATGGTATATCTTAGACCTTGTATGTCACCATGGTATGTCACCAATGATATGCCTTAGACCTTGCATGTTACCAATGGTATGTCTTACACCTTGTATGTAACCAATGGTATGCCTTCGACCTTTTATTAACCAATGGTATATCTTACACCTGGTATGCCTGAGACCTTGTATTTTACCAATGGTATGCGTTGGACCTTTATGTTACCAATGGTATATCTTAGACCTTGTATGTTACTAATGGTATATCTTAGATCTTGTATGTCAACAATTGTATGTTATAGACCTTGTATGTCAAAAATTGTATGTCTTAAACCTTGTATGTAACCAACTTTGTATGTAACCAATGGTATGCCTTAGACCTTATATGTAACCAATGGTATGCCTTAGACATTATATTTTACCAATGGTACGCCTTATACAATTTATGTCACCAATGGTATGTTTTATACCTTGTATGTTACCAATGGTATGCCTTATACCTTTTATGTCACCAATGGTATCTCTTAGACCTTGTGTGTTATTAATAGCGTGTCTTAGACCTTGTATGTTTCCAATCGTATGCCTTAGACCTTGTATGTAACCAATGGTAATTCTTGTGTGTTACCAATGGTATGCCTTAGACTTTGTATGTTACCAATGGTAATTCGTGTATGTTACCAATGGATACCTTAGACTTTGTATGTTACCAATGTCTTAGACCTTATATGTCACCAATGGTATGCCTTAGACAATTTATGCAACCAATGGTATGTTTTATCCCTTGTATGTTACCAATGGTATGCCTCATACCTTGTATGTCACCAATGGTATATCTAAGCCTTGTTATGTCACCAATGGTATGCCTTAGACCTTGTATGTCACCAACGGTATGTCTTAGACTTTGTATGTTACCAAAGGTATGTCTAAGACGGTGTATATCACCAATGATATGCCTTAGACCTTGTATGTCACCAATGAAATGTCTTAGACCTTGTATGTCACCAATGGTATGCCTTAGACCTTGTATGTCTTAGACCTTGTATGTCACCAATGATATGTCTTAGACCTTGTATGTCACCAATGGTATGCCTTAGACCTTGTATGTAACCAATGGTATGCCTTAGACCTTGTATGTCATAAATGGTATGCCTTAGACCTTGTATGCCACCAATGTTATGTCTTAGACCTTGTATATTACCAATGGTATGTCTTAGACCTTGTATGTCACCAATGGTATGCCTTAAAACTTACTTTAGACCTTGTATGTCTTACCAATGGTATGCCTTAGACCATGTATGTCACCAATGGTATGTTTTATACCTTATATGTTACTGATGGTATATCTTATACCCTGTATGTTTCCAATGGTATATCTTAGACCTTATTTTTCACCAATATTATGTCGTAGACCTTGTATATTACTAAACGTATGTCTTAGACTTTGTATGCAACCTATGGTATGTCTTAGACCTTGTATGTCATCAGTGGTATGTCTTAGACCTTGTATGGGATTAATGGTATATCATAGATCTTATATGCTACCAATGGTAGTCCTTAGAACTTGTATGTCACCAATTATATGTCTTAGACCTTGTATGGAACCAATAGTAAGTCTTAGACATTGTATGTAACCAATGGCATGCCTTAGACTTTGTATATTTCCAATGGGATTTCTAAGGCATTGTATGTCACCAATGGTATGTCTTAGACCTTTTATGTCACTAATGGTATGTCAGACATTGTATGTCACCAATAATATGTCTTAGACCTTGTATGTAACCAATAGTATGTCTTAGACCTAGTATGTTACTAATGGTATGTCTTAGACCTTGTACGTCACCAATGGTATGCCTTCGACCTTTTATTAACCAATGGTATATCTTAGACCTGATATGCCTTAGACCTTTTATGTTACCAATGGTATGTCTTAGACCTTGTATGTTTCCAATGGTATATCTTAGATCTTGTATGTCAACAATGGTATGTTAGAGACCTTGTATGTCACAAATGGTATGTCTTTAACCTTGTAGATAACCAATGGTATGCCTTAGACTTTGTATGTCACCAATGGTATGCCTTAGACCTTGTATGTAACCAATGGTTAGCCTTAGACATTATATTTTACCAATGGTATGCCTTATACAATTTATGTCACCAATGGTATGTTTTATACCTTGTATGTTACCAATGGTATGCCTTATATCTTGTATGTCACTAATGGTATCTCTTAGACCTAGTATGTTATCAAAGTGTGTCTTAGACATTGTATGTCACCAATGGTATGTCACCAATTGTAAGCCTTAGACCTTGTATGTAACCAACGGTAATTCTTAGACCTTGTATTTACAATGGTATACCTTTGCCTTTGTATGTTACCAATGGTATGCTTTAGACCTTGTATGTCACAAAGGGTATGTCTTAGACCGAGTATATTACCAATGGTATGTCTTAGACCTTATATGTCACCAATGGTATACCTTTGACCTTATATGTTACCAATGGTATGCCTTTTACCTTGTATGTCACCAATGGTATCTCTTAGACCTTGTATGTCATTAATAGTGTGTCTTAGACCTTGTATGTTTCCAATGGTATGCCTTAGACCTTGTATGTAACCAATGGTAATTCTTGTGTGTTACCAATGGTATGCCTTAGACTTTGTATGTAACCAATGGTAATTCTTGTATGTTACCAATGGTATGCCTTAGACTTTGTATGTTACCAATGGTATGTCTTAGACCTTGTATGTCACCAATAGTATATCTTAGACCTTGTATGTAACCAATGGTAGTCCTTAGACCTTGTATGTTACCAATGGTATGTCTTAGACCTTGTATGTCACCAATGGTATGTCACCAATGATACGTCTTAGACCTAGTATGGCACCAATGGTATGCCTTAGACCTTGGATGTTACCAGTGGTATATCCTAGACCTTGTATGTTACCAATGGTATGTGTTAGATCTTTTATGTTACCAATTATATGTCTTAGACCTTGTATGTTACCAATTGTATGTCTTAGCTCTTGTATGTCACCAATGGTATGTCTTAGACCTTGTATGTCACCAATGGTATGTCTTAGACCTTGTATGCTACCAATGGTATTCTTTAGACCTTGTAAATTACGAAGGGTATATCTTAGACCTTGTATGTTACCAAAGGTATATCTTAGACTTTGTATGTCACCAATGGTATGTCTTAGACCTTGTATGCTCCCAATGGTATATCTTAGACTTGGTATGTCACCAAGGCTATGCCTTAGACCTTTTATGTTTCCAATGGTATGTCTTAGACCTTGTATTTCACCAATGGTATATCTTAGACTTGTATGTTACTAATGGCATGCTTTGGACCTTGCCAATGGTATTGTTACAGAATGGAGTGAGAGAGAGAGAGAGGTGAGTAAACGTTGAGTGTTAACACGTTTAACAGAACCGAGGGTCAGCTTAACAGATTACGTATGAGTTACGTGGTCAGGTTGGCTAGATCGGTGAAAGTGTATTTGGACATTGAAGAAGACTGACGGCTTAATAGCTGTTCCCTCCCCTTCACTGGGGGTGGGGGACGCTGACGTGTTCAAAGCAAGCAAGATTCACTTCCATATTCTGTGTCGACATCTTGAAGGAAAATAAAAAACTATAAAACTAATTCATCGTCTTGGAGTGATACATTTTCGTCTAACAGGTACCAGTCTCCCTCCAAGAGAAGATGAATTCCAGATGCATCAACATCGACGACACATGAAGTAAGGTATGTCGAAGAAAATGCATGTAACACACACACACACGCAAAAGCATATGAACAATTAGATATGAACACACACAACTGCATATGAAACTAGACGATCATACGCACACGGAATTCTTTTATGACACGCATGATCTCCTTTCATTCTAATAATAATCATTCCATGACAACGAATACAATTATGGTCCTCCCCTTTTATGTTATACACCAAACGTCAATTTGGTGCCCCTCTATGCTAACCCTAGTGAGAACTTCAATGATAACGCTATGTAACAGTATGTCTTAGACCTTGTATGTCACCAATGGTATATCTTAGACGTTTTATGTCACCAATGGTATGTCTTAGACCTTGGATGTTACCAATGGTAGTTCTTAGACCTTGTATGTCACCAATGGTATGTCTTAGACCTTGTATGTTACCAATGGTATGCCTTGGGCCTTGTATGTTACCAATGGTATATCTTAGACCTTGTATGTTACCAATGGTATCTCTTAGACATTGTATGTTACCAATGGTATGTCTTAGACCTTGTATGTCACCAATGGTATGTCTTAGACCTTGTATGTCACCAATGGTATGTCTTAGACCTTGTATGTTACCAATGGGATGTCTTAGACCTTGTATGTCACCAATGGTATGTTTTAGACCTTGTATGTTACCAATGGTATGTTTTAGACCTTGTATGTTACCAATGGTATGCCTTAGACCTTGTATGTCACCAATGGTATGTTTTAAACCTTGTATGTTACCAAATGTATGTCTTAGACCTTGTATGTTATAAATCATATCACCAATCCTTTTCTTGATTGTATCAAATTGCTAAGATGACGTGTTGTTTCTAAAACTTTTGAAAACATTTCTCTCATGGTTAAACCGTTTTGAGGTACTATGTGGTTCATACAATTTTGCTTGTTTTGGAAGGAGATCTTCGAAAACTGATCTCAATTTTCATTCAAAAATGTTTTTGGTATGAGGGACCGCCGTCGGAATGTTTGGATTCGGTGTAATTCTTGCGTAAATTGTTTTAAGGCTTTGTCCTTAGGTGTACTCTTTGTGCCTTTTTAGTGTCCTTTTAAGGGTGTCTACAAAATTTTGTCTCCGCCATTTGACCTAAGGTGATATTGGGGCATAGTGACATTGAAAATATCACAAAACTTGTTGAACTCTGCAGATGTGACCTGAGTTCCGTTATCACTCACAATGCATTCATCGTTACCGAAACGGACGAATAATTCGTGTAAAAAATTAACTGTCGTCCTTATGATAGGTTTCTTACATCTGAGTACTTCAAGTCACATGGTATCAACTACGAATAAGTAGTAATAGTCCTCGATGAAGGCCTGCAAAGACGATGTGGATTCTCGACCACGGCTCAACTGTATTTGGCCAGAGTTTTAATGTGATAAGTGTTGCTTTTTCGCTAGAGCACAACTATTGCAAGAGTCAATTATCTACGTGATTTTCTTGTTTATGTTTTACCAGTAAACGTAGCTTCTTATCATTCGGTTTTTCCCAGGGTGTTCTGTATGGAAATCGCGCAGATTCTTTTTACGAAGATTTTTAGGAATTACGACACTATACAACAGAACCTTGTCATATAATGAGAATATATATGAGACGTTTCTGTCTTTTTGTGGCGATCTTAGTTTTAATTTTGAAAATGAAATCATCCTTTTGCGATTCTTTTTTAATTTCTCGTAATGTAACCGGAAGCTCTCTAACGGTGTTTGATTCCATTTTTTTAATTTCGCAGTCAGTTTCGCTAGTATAGGATTCCCTATCCTTAGATATTGAGATTCAACGTGGCTAATTTGTTTCGATGACAGATATTCCAGTTTAAAATTGTAATTTAACAGGATGGTATCTCATCATAAAAACCTGCTGACAGTAGACGCTGGTAGTCTTTTCGTAGGTCCGAAAATCGTAAAGGCTTCCGGCCAGTTTGCTGCATGAAAAATCTGACATGTATGTACCTATGGAATTTAGATATGGCGAAAATGATACCCAAAGCTTCTTTTTTAAATTTGCGAATACTGTCTCCCGACGTTAACAGTGTTTTTGTAGCATGTGCGACTTACTTTTTCGTGCTGTGGAGCATTTTGTGTAATATATATACTCTTCAATGATGTATGAACTGGCGTCGCTTGCTACGGTTATATCCAACTTTGAGTGTCAAAAAAAGGTCAAGCGGTAAAATTTCTTTCGTTTTTATTTTTTTTTCTTTTTTTCGAATGCCATTTGACATCAGGAATCCGGTTCCAGATTTTTCTTCCTTTAATAATTCATTTAGTGGAGTATCCTTGGTGAAAAGTTGATAGTAGTTCGCCAATCATAAAAAGCTTTGAAAAACATGTATATGATAAGGGTTGACATATCTTTAATATCTGTAGCCATCTTGGGGTCCTGTCCTCTTCTATTTTAATCAATAATATGGACAAGATATTTAATCGTTCGTGAAAAAAATCACACTTCGATTCTGTGACTTTAAATCCGTATTTTTGTTTCCAATGTTCTTCTAAAAATTTTTTGGTTATTAGTATGTGGTCCAAAGAGGCTGTTGCGAAGTCCAGACCGGCGAGCATAGTGTCCATAATTTGTTGGAAAATTCCCAGCTCGATTTTTATCCCGAACACAAGCTTTTCGAATTTGTATAAACCCCATATGGGTGTTTACACATAGAAAATTTTAGCTTCCATCTTCTACTGTATTTATAAATACGCATCTTTTAAGTAAGCTTTTAAGAATATTTTCTCTGTGTCGAGTTTCGTAAATACCTCCTCCAGAGTTAGGAGAGGGTAATGTCGGTATCTTAACGCAGTATGGAAAAATATCGAAAAATCAGCTCAAACACGTATCTCCTGTGTTTTCGGTAGGTAAACCGTCGGCGCTGCCCACTTGCTAAAAACCAATCCTCGATAATAGTTCCGTATTATCAAGTCTTCCAAGTTCTTTGTTAATTTCTTTTCACACACGCAAATGGCACATTTCTCTTTTTAATTTTTAAGGGGGGGGGGTCTTGGGGTTTTTTTGTTGTTAGTTTTTTTTTTTTTTTTTTTTTTTTTTTTTGGCTTTCACGTCAAATTTTACCCTCGTTCACCAACCTGCTAAAAACTTCGAAAAAAGTTTTTTAGTTCAATCTTTAATTCATTGCCATTCATTGTCACGTTTTCAACTTTCTGGTAAAAAGTATTAATTGAGCAATCGCAAAGGTTAAACCTGCTCATCAAATCTGTTCTGAAAAAAGTTAGCAGATTTTTAAGACGTACTCAACCTTTTAATATTTGTAAATATAATTCTCCAATAAAATTAACGTCATTGCCAGTCACCGTGCAAGTTGGCTCTAGTGTTTTCTCGTGTTTTCTGCATAGTCGGTTTAATAAGTTACTTTCTTGTATGTAAATTTATAATTGAAAGCTGAAAGATTTAACCTGGTAACCAAATGTAATTTCACGGTTTTGTTAAATATCTTAACAATTACGCATTTACGTAAATTTCGTCCGACTTTTCGCTGGATTTTGTCTCTCTGACTATTTTTGGTTTGCGTCTAATTCTACGAATGGCAGATTTGCGACCAAATTTGGCAAAATTATGACAATTTTTATTCCGAAGTGCAGCTCTCCGCATCGGTCATATGATCTTTGATAATCCGCTCGTTTTGAAAATGCGTGTAGTCTAGTAATGGGAGGATTCCGATATATTTCCCGATTCCAATACAAATATCGATTCTGTACTAAATTTCTGATTCCGATGCAATTACCGATTCCGATTCTTAATAAATCTCAAAATATTTAACTGTAAAGTTGCTATTTTTCTCGACAACCGTAAAAATACGTGGTAAATGTGCATATATTTTTAAAACGTAAAAATACATTGTGTGGTGGTGGGGTAATCTCTATAGTTTAGTTTTACTAGTCGTTTAAAATCAATAAATATTTATTATCCTATTATTATTACAAGCAGTAGAAGATTTTGTTTTAAACAAAATCAAATAAAAAAATAATTAGCGGGACCTGTGGAAATTCCACAAAGGAGTCATTCATATGAAATATATTGATGTTGGCATTCTGTAGATATTCAGTGTAAATGGAGACACTGATATTATTGTAGCTTTTTTGTTAAAACTGCAAAAGTATTTATCTAAGCTAGCACGAACGCCCCGGCAATGCCCAGTCGTAAAGTATTAAGCGTACTTTACGACTGGGCATTGCTAGCTTAGATAAATACTTTTAAATATAAATATATAAATATATTTTAATTCTTGCAGATTTTGTATATATTATTATAGAGTAAATGTTCTATCGATTTTTATATGCTATATAATTTGAAAAATAAAAAAATATATCCATATGACTTGGGTGCATTAGCTTGAATCGAAACCGAAATAAAAACTTCTGAAACATATATATATATATATATATATATATATATATATATATATATATATATTACATAGGCATCACCACATTATCAAGGCCAAGAGGCCACTCAAGGATAAGGGTTAAAGAGTATACAGTAGAAATTGGGCAATATAGTAATCATTAGTAATGAAAATTTGGTAAATTTAATAACTTATATGGAACGGCTCATCAAGAACTTATTTACGTTAGATTTGAAGACAACCATATTGTAGTCAGCCGGAAAGCAGGAAAACAGAAGAAAATTCCACAGGCGTGCAGTTCTAAGAAAGAAGCTTTGTTCATGGAATCTACGTTTAGGTTTAGGCACAGATAAAGAGTGGGGAAATTATTGATAGTGTTTACAGCTAATCGAGTGTTTCTTGTGAAAGTTTGGCGAGGGGGGGACCATAGATTGAAGCTCAGTCGAACACTTTCCATGAAAATAACGATATATCAGAGACAAACTCGCAACATGTCTTCTGTGAGATAGAGGTTGCAAGGAAGAGAAAAGGACATCTCCTACGAGGCTACGAAGTCTATTTTGAACTCTATCAAGGCAGGACAAGTCCTTTCTAGCAGCTCCTGCCCAGATGTGGCAGCAGTATTCCATCCTTGGACGTACCTGGCTCTCATATAGATAGAGAATAGCATCAGCAGTGAGATATCTACCGGATTGATAGAAAGATCCCACCATTTTTCCAGCGGCCTTTGCAACAGATTTGATGTACGTGTTCCATTTAAGATCAGGAGTAAAGGTCAAGCCAAGAAGCTTGTCAAAACTTGAGGCCTCCTGAAGACGAGAGCCATTCATTTCAATTGATGCCAGATGTGGATCAGAATGTTGATGATGTAAAGAGAGAAGCTTGGTTTTAGATGCATTAAAAGTAACCAGCCACTCCTTACCCCATTGTACTACGTGCTCAAGATCAGAGGAGAGAGAATTGGAGAGAACTTGGTCGTTTACTGTCTTAGATGTGCTACCATAAATGGTAGTGTCGTCAGCATAAATGTCTACAAATGATGTAAGGATGTGATTTGGAAGATCATTAATGTAGATCAGGAAAAGAGTTGGGCCCAGGATGGACCCCTGAGGGACACCGGCATTAATACTGTGAGCTTCTGATTTTTGCCCCTCAACTACTACTCTTATGAACCTATCAGAAAGAAATGATTTAATAATTGAGAAGACATTTCCAGCAATACCATAGCTAGAGATCTTATGAAGTAAACCTTTATGCCATACCCTATCAAAGGCCTTAGATATGTCAAGAGCAATTGCCCTAGAAAGGTTGCCTCCGTCGAGAGATTTGCTAATCCTATGAGATATAACTGTAAGCACATCTGCTGTAGATCTAGCAGAACGGAAACCATATTGAGTGTCATTAAGAAGGTTATTTTTGTTGAGATGGTTGATTACTTCTGTATTTAACACAGATTCCAGCAACTTACTCATGACGCACAGGAGACTTATTGGCCTGTACTGAGAGGGGGATGAGCAATCACCTGAATTCTTAAATACACGGTATACTGATGAAATTTTCCAGGAAGACGGGAAACTATTCTCCTTAAGACAACGTTTAAACTGTTTTGTAAGTATGGGCGCTAGTTCAGGTTGAAGTTTTTTGAGTACTATAATTGGAATACCGTCAGGGCCAGTTGCTTTACTCGAATCAAGGTTTTTGATTAGCTTCGCAACATCACGTACAGATATACGTATATCACATAGCGTGTTTTCTGATACTGGAGGAAATATTGGGGGTTGGCGGCCTTGATCGCAAAGGGTAGAATTAGCTGCAAAGTTCTTGACAAAGAGTTTGGCTTTGTCTGATGCTGACGAGATTACCTCAGGTCCATTGATGGAGCACACGCTTCTGTTCAGGATTCTGTTTGCAATTTGGGAAAACTGGTGGGAACCAAGCCGCTGCTCTGCTACTTTGGACTTAACAGATTGAGCATACAACTCTCTTGCATTCTTTATTACTTTCTATCAGGCGGATAACATCAGCCCAGACAAAATGTTTACCTCCAGCACCCTTACTAGTGACATGGCTACAAGGATAGACATAGAAACAGAAAATTTCCGCCATCACTGCCAACTGTTCGCGCAAAATACTGCCAACCTAGAAAACAGCTTTTTCTTCTCCCTTTGTCAGAAAAATCACTCATTAAAAAATGAGGACTGAGGGACAAATAAGAAGAAGCGAGAGTAACAGGAGCTGCCGTTAACGCATCCACAATGCGTTTTCTACTCTCCATTAAAAAAATATATATTAAGTATTCTACTTAATAAAAGTCCAACAGACATGTTTAAGGGAAAGTATAGTGATAAATTCCACTCTCGCGAACTAAGAATGAGTACAATTTCGTAATCTATTTTTGCAATCAACTTGGTAGATAAATAAACATTTATGGACGAAAAAAAAAAGCTAGCATTTAATAAAACAGAAATACATAAATTAAATATTGAAATAAAATGGAGTTATTAATATTTGAATCTAAAAATAAAAAGTATGATTAAAATTGAAATCCTTTATCTCAACAAAAACACATCCGTCTCCAAAATGTAAACTGAAGTGAGGAATTTAAGTTAACAGCGTTCAAAAAGATTTTTTTAAAAAATTAACCGTTAAAAGAAAAGCGTGATTTTATTCTGAACCTTAGCTAGTCACGTTTTAAGAAACTTACGATATAAAAGAAAAGCGGATGGGGGGGTTCTTCCGAAAGTTAGTTGGTGACGTTATAAGTAATTGCGAGATAAGATGGAAGCCAGCGGAATTAAGGGGTGTGGACTGAAAAGGATAATATAATCGATTGAGTATACAATATTTAAGATCAACTCGGTAGATAAATAAACATTTATGGACGAGAAAAAAAAGCTAGCATTTAATAAAACAGAAATACATAAATTAAATACTGAAATAAAGAGTTTTTAATATTTGAATCTAAAAATAAAAAGTATGATTAAAATTGAAATCACTTATCTCAACAAAAACACGTCCGTCTCCAAAATGTAAACTGAAGTGAGGAATTTAAGTTAACAGCGTTCAAAATATTTTTTTTAATTAACCGTTAAAAGAAAAGCGTGATTTTATTCTGAACTTTAGCTAGTCACGTTTTAAGAAACGATATAAAAGAAATATATATATATATATATATATATATAACTTTAGTTCCTTAAGCCATAATCGAAACAGAAATCAAAAATTATGAAAAAACTTGATAAAATTATTCATAAAAAACGTAGATGATTTAAGTGCCATCGGCTATAGTCGAAACCGAAACCAAAACTTATGAAGAATTTTTGGTAAAATTATTTATGACAAGAAATAGAAGAACATAACAATTAAATGACCCGGATGTAAGCGTGACACACAAAATAACATGCACGCTATCGTATTAATATATAGATAATAATCGTTGTTGCACCGGAAAATAAGCTCAAATTGTTCCGATTCCAATACCATCAAAAGTTCCGGTTCCCGATTTCGAAAAAAAATAATTCTTTACTTTATACCGGGACTATGCTGGACATATTCTTTTTTTCTCTCCTCTTTAGAGACGTAAATTTTAGACATTCACTTTACTTTCCTGGCGTCTAGATTCTTTTAGAATTGCTTCTTATGCTTATGATCCTTCAGTAATCTTCTGCAGATCTTCTGTAGAGTGAGATTGGGTTCGTTTTCACATTTTGTTAATATTTTCCGTCTAATCTTGCAAGAGAAACTAACAACCACCGGCTGTGAATGAAAGACTGACCAGCGCAACCAACGGGTTTTACTGCATGAAAAAGGTCACATCTGATCACTGTCGATCAGAATAGTGACTCGGACGAGATCAGAGGTCACAGTTTGGTGACCTGCTACCAGGTTAGAGGCAACACTTTGATTCCCTGACCGAAGAGTGACTCTTACATGTAAAGGGGTCCCTTGGGAAGGGATCCCCTCACAACCCAGTTGAACCAACTTGCAAACGGTTTGCAAGAACTCATACCAAATCTTCAATTCTGTGTTTAGCAGAATGATGGGCGTATAATCATCGAAGTCCTCCCCTCTGATCTCTTTTCTACAGTAATATGACTACTCTTTTAGTAATGTGCCCAGCGATCGAACCCTGAACAAACCAGTGGTTAAACAGATCCTTCAAGGGACAAACATGGGCGACAGCCTCAAATACAATTCGTACAGCAGATCATCGAGTCCTGTGTCATAGCCAACCAGTTTCAACACAGTTATGATCTCACGCTCTGCAACCCTCCCATCACAGCTAGCCGTTCGGGCCGCGGTAAGGCGGGGTGAGCCAGCTAAATAGCTAAAAGCCTGGGTAGTAGGGTGAAGCGTGCTTATCAGAGATTCCCCATGAGGTAATATGTTTTCTCTTTCTGCTGAACAGTGCGCAAATGAGACCACTGAATGGTTCAAAACGGCAATTGAAGCACATGTTCTCATGCGGAGATTTTATAGCAAGCCCGCTCTCCCCAATGGTTCACTTCTACTTGCGCAACTGCCATTGCTCAAAGGCAGCATGCATACCGCAGATTTTACCGACATAAGTCCAGTTCAAACAGACAGAAGTTAGAAGTAACGTTAAGAAAGAAATAACGGCAGCTAAGAGAGAATTTACTGAAACCACTAAAAACGCATCGAAGAACAACAATTAGGAACTCGTGGATTCTGGAAAATCTACAACAGTGTAGTAAATAATGGGCTATCAGCAATTCCCCCACTAACCAACAATCACTAGGTTGTTTGCTCAGCAACCGACAAAGCTAACATGCTTGCCAGTCAATTTGCCTCAAACTCCACACTGGACCCTTCCAACAACCCCTTGCCTGACTTTCCTTTGCGGACAGACGCCATGCTAGACGATCTAAAAATCACCCCTGCTCAGGTGCATTCTATCATAAAAACCTTGACACTTCAAAAGCATGTGAACCCGATCTCATCCCAGCTGTGCTATTAAAAAAGTGCTCAGCCGAAGTAGCTCCAGTTCTCTCCAAACTCTACAACAAATACCTCAATGAATCTTGCTTTCCGGGCTGTTGAAAAACTGCTTCTGTTGTACCAGTATTCAAGAATTCTGGCGAAAGAACTGACCCAGCAAATTACCGCCCATCAGCCTCCTCCCACTTTTCGCTAAAATATTTGAGACCATAATGAACCAAGCTCAAGTCCATCACCTTACAGATACTAAACTTCTGACTGACAAACAATATGGATTTAGACAAGCCCGTTCCACAGCAGACATCCTAACTGTAATCTCTGAACATATATACTATTCACTGGACAAAGCGGGGGAGGGCAGAGCGGTAGCTCTAGATATATCTAAGGCTTTTGACAGGGTATGGCATGAAGGTCTTCTCAAGAAAATTAGATCATACGGTATCACTGATAGAATACTTGACATAATCAAATCCTTCTTAGATAAGAAAAAAATCCCGGCTGTCCTCGACGGTCGTACATCTAAACAATATGATATAAATGCGGGAGTGCCTCAAGGGTCTATCCTTGGACCTCTATTGTTCCTAATATTCATTAATGACCTCCCCGACAAAATTGCCTCTGAGATGGATATATATGCTTGTGACACCACACTCTATAAAAGGCATGACAGGAAAACAAATAAACACATATCTAAAGAAATGGCAAATACATTAAAGGATGACCTCCAATCTGTAGTGGAATGGGGACAAAAATGGATGGTCACATTCAATGCTGCCAGGACTAAACTGGTTTCCTTCAATAATTACAAGAAACCTTCTCTGCCACCAATAGCAATGGCCAGTGACTCTTTATCTGAGAGTACATCTTTCAAACAGCTTGGCCTAACGTTCACAGGGAACATGAGTTGGAACAATTACATTGAAAACATTGCCAGGGCCCCTGCAAAGAAGGTAGGCTCTCTCTACCGTGCTAGAAAATTACTAACACCCGAAAGTATCCTGTACCTCTATAAGGCCACCATTCGCCCATGTATAGAGTATTGTTGTCACATTTGGGCTGGTGCATCTGCTACTAGACTCTCGCTCCTAGACAGGGTTCAAAAGAGAGTCGCCAATCTAATAGGCCCTGAACTGGCATCTAAGCTTCAGCCTCTGTCCCATCGACGAAATGTTGCATCCCTCTGCCTGTTCTACAAGTATATTAATGGTGAATGCCCTGGCGAACTGCAGACACTTGTACCCCCACGACGTGAGCACCCTCGACAAACCCGACAGGCAGCTAAATCCCACCCCCGCATAGTAGAGATCCCTAGATGTAAAAGATCTTTCTACTCCAGTAGTTTCTTCCCCAGAACTGCTAGACTCTGGAATTCCATCCCAGGTCCCTGCTTTCCCAACTGTACTGACATGCAGAAGTTCAAATGTAACGTGAACCTATATCTTGCTGCCCAAATCCCAACATAGTACCCCAGTAGTTGTTGCCCCTGATAGTAGCCCCGTACACCAAAGTGGCAATGTGCCTTGTTTGGGGTGAAAATGTAATTAAAAAAAAAACTTTCGCAAATCTCACTTTCCGAATGTACCCGTCCGAGCCGCAGCGTAAAGCCGACTTGCATTCAACAGTGTCAACGTTCGTTAGTGACTCTTTTTAACCTAGCTCTAACTACTTGATCGCTCGCCAACCAAGCGGTTGAGGGCCATCTAACCTCTAGGGGATCTTCCTAGCGACCGCCCGGGCCAGCCTATTCGCTACTTGTTTTTGCATCTGAGCCCTAGTTAAAGCGAGGCGTTGGCTATATTGGAAGCAAAAACTTTCTAATTCGGACCTTAAAGCTAACCCACCACTTACTCCCGATAACCGCCTCCACTAACTCCTGCTGGATTGGTAACGTCAACTCTTCCTATAAATCTACCATCTTCAACAAGATGTTCAACTTCCAGTATCCAGCCAACCTAGGCCAATTGCTTAAGTTCAATCGAGTTATTACCAATTTATGGTGCGAATGACCTCACCAGTTGAACGTGGGACACGATAGAAAATCTACATCGCCCCGTCTGACATTCTGTCCAGGTAAGTACTGGGACCGGAGTATGCGCTGAGTATGCGCTGTTTTACGGTTGTTGTAAAAATGGAACAGAAACTTAAATTTCGCTCCGTTTTAATCTTTCTTAATTTTTTAATTGTGCCCCCAAACGAATATAATCAAAACAGTAACATTCAAGAATTGTACTTTACGTATATAAAACACAAAATATTTAAAAAAAAAAAAAAAAAAAAAAAAAAAGTTAATAACGAAAGGGAAATAATTCCATTTTTAAACGAAAAAGTCAGTTTGGTATACCTTTTTGTTATTTTTTACATAAGTCCAGCCTTCACATTGGAAATGTCGACATTTATAGGTTGTCGAGTACGTTTACAACGAATAAACACTCCAATCTAGCAGATGTATCAGAATTTTTGTAGGAATTTTTGACACCCCTATCACGAAACTGCGAATAAAATATAAAAAAACTCGTAATTTCTCTTTTAAAAGTGGGTTGTTTATTTTCTTTATGGATTATACTTCCAAAATAAACTATTAAAGTTGTTTTAAGAGTAATAGAATTTTTTTTTTTTTTTTTAAACAGTAATGAATTTTACGAACTCAATATTTTTCCATTTTTAAACTTTAAAAATCTATCAAAATTTTTCTATTGATTCTATTTTTACGATATTTTCAGGGTCAATGTGAAATGTTATGCTCTTTCCAATAAACCGAATATAATATTTTAGACAAACGTTTTTTTTTTAATTCACGCCCCCCCCCCCCATTTTCAAGTGTCTATTAAAAAGAAAATAATTAATTTACACACCAAAGTTTTATATATCACAAATTGAAGAGAAAAGGTCAATAAATAATATAGTCAAATTTAAAACAAAAAAGTAGTGTTTTTAGAAATTTACCTGTAAAGTTCGAAGTTTTTTTTTAAAACCACGTTTTGTTTTTTCTTTTGTTTTTTTTTATGAAACCTTGGTCCTTGCTCCTTTAATTGAAAAAAAAATAGGGCTTGAATTACATTTTTCGGGTAGTTATAAGCTTGGAAAGACAGGGGGTCGAATAATTCACGCCTCCCATTTTGAAATGTCTATTAAAAAGTAAATAATTAATTTACTCACCAAAGTGTTATATATCACAAATTGAAGAGAAAAGGTCAATAAATAATATATTAAAATTTAAAACAAAAAAGTAGTGTTTTTAGAAATTTAACTGTAAAGTCCGAAGTTTAAAACCTTTTTTTTAATGAAACCTTTGTCCTTGCAATTGAAAAAAAAAATAGGGCTTGTTACATTTTTCGAGGAGTTATAAGCTTGGAAAAACGGGGTGGAATTATTCACTATTTTTCACGGAATTTCTGACACACCTACGAATCTACCCATGTTAGAACGGCTTTCGGAATAGACACCCCTAACCTTGCCAGCATACCCGAAAAGCTATAAAAGTTGATGTGTCGAATGTGAACGATGAGTTGGACGTAATGTAAAAATGTACCGAATTTAAAAGGGAACGAAATTCAAATTTCCGTTCCATTTTTACAACAACCGAAAAGCAGAGCATTCTATGCAAATTTTACATAACTTACTGTATTAATGCTATTTTTTTAAGCAAAAAAAAAATAGGTTTGGCTATAAATTCCTAAACTCACTTCACCCTAAATAATTTAGGTGACTAAAATAGGAATCTAATTGAATCTTTAATTTCCTGATAGTATGTGAGAAATTTATTTTTCTTCGAGTTATATCGAATTCATTAATACAGACTTTAGGGGCTTTTTTCGGAATGTTCCTGTAAAAATTATTTTTATTGTTACAAATTACGATGCTTTATTTATATAAAAAAATAAATAAATAAATTCTTGCGTGTTTTATTTACTACTGAAAACCATAACTTTAGTAAAGGTATTTTTTGTTTAAACAAAATAAAACATTTTCACTAAGAGTTAAGTAAAAATACTTCGTTCATTATATTCTGCGATCATTATTTGATAAATACTGAAATTTTCATTAAAATTGGTTAATTTCCTGATTTTTGGTGAATTTTTAAGTAAAAGGAAGGGGCAAAATGTTTATACACGTTAAGCGTCAGCATTCATTGTCTGTCCCTACCATTTTTCGATGAATATTTGATAGCAAAGCGACCACGTGTGGTTAATTTAAATCAAATTTCAATCACATGGTTACATTATCAATAATCATGTGATTAAACCCATTGAAAATTGACCGATATTGTAAACACATTATGTTTACATTAAGCCTGTGAGACAAAAATATTCTTTTTCAGAAAAGGATATTTTTGTCTCACAGGCTTAATGTAAACATTAAAAAAAACCGCGAGATCAGGAGAAAGAAATGTCCAGAAAATCGCTAGATTTTTAACTTTTATCATATGAAATTTTCCAAAATCGCTAATCCCCCCCCAACTCCATATTTTAACTTCCTACCATAAAGAAATTATAAATATAGTATATTCAATATATAAAATGTTCTGTGTTTTCTCACTATATGTTTCTGGAATTATATTGAAGCGGTTAGCTCCCCAGAAGGCTTACATATTTTATGAAGCTAGTTTTACCTGTTTTTTTTTCAGAGAGGGTATTTTTTTTTTTTTGCAAATAACAAATCATAAACTCAAACTTTTTATAATAAAAGTTAAATTGAAATATACTGCAAATTAAACATCTCAATAGTGGTGCAACATATTTTGAAATTAAAAAAATAAAAAAAAACAAAAAAACTTTGTTTTAGCATGTTAAAAGTATTTAGGTTGGTAGATAATTAAATTCTACTGTATTGGTATAAGTTTTTTGTTTTGCTGTTGTTTCTTGCTTTTTACAATTTTCGACTAAATACTTCTAAATTAAGTGGGATTGCTTAGATCGTATTTTAAACTAAACTTCAGAGGTTGGAATGCCCTTCCCACCTAAAATGTAATTGGAAAAATCAATTTTATAGCGAGATTTAAGAATGGTTAGCCGAAAAAAGGTGAAAAACAAAACAAATATTCAATAAATAATTGTTACCAAAGGCAATAAATAAATGCTACTTTCTTACTTACATGAATGAGTTTATTTTATGTTTTAAAGTATTTTCATGCGCTTTTAATCTAAAATTGGGTGGGTGCGAAATATCTCCAGATTTTCTAGAATTCCCGCTAGATTGCAAACGAAATCTCCAGATCTAGCAGGAAAACCGCTAAATTGGACACACTGGTCACGTGACAGGAAGCGGTAATAAATAATTGTCCCTAAATAAAAAATGGCCTATCGGTACAAAGAAAACCACCTATTTATCATAGAAAAATTAAGTATAATGTTATAATTAAAAAGAAATATATAAAAACACACATGGATATAGTAAACATATTATACCAAAACGTGGAAGCCATCCGTCCAGTGGTTTTTTAGACTATTAATTGCGAACGAACTAAGAGTTACATTTATATATATATACTAGCTGTACCCTGCCACGCGTTGCTGTGGCTCAAATTGGCGCAATGGAAAAAGTTCCAAAATGAGAAAAAGCATGTTTCTTATAGGTTTAAATTTCCATTTTGCATGGGTACAGTTTTTGTTGTTCCATTTTCTTAGCTGATATAGATATTTTCCGGTTTGGTGACTCTTGAATATGTAACATAAATTGTCCATGTGAAAAAACAGTCAGTGTGTAACTGTAAGGTCCACAATTGTAAAGATTGTTCCCTGTGCTTTGTTGATGGTTATTGCAAATGACAATAAAATTGGAAAGTGCAATTTGCTAAAGTGTAATGATGTATCCGGTGGAATCATAGGAATGCATGGAATGAAGATATATTCATCTGTGAAAGGTCCTGTTAAGATTGCTGTTTCTATGATATTGTTTGTTATTTTTTTTTACTGCAAGCTATGTGCCATTGCAAAGCTTGGATTGGTTTATATTTTACAACATGATAATTAGTACACCAAATTTCAGTTGCAATACATGCGGTGGCAAATATAACTGTTGGATAATTAACCACTTTATCTGCTTTCACAACAGTGTTGATGGATTTGTATTTGACTACCTCACTCGGAATTTTACATTTAATTATAGCGTTAAGTTCATGGGCATCTTTGTATTGACCTGCAAAAATAGCTCATTCACTCAGTCAAATGGAATTCTTATATTTTGAATATCTGCAAAAACCTTTTAAACTAACTATTCTTTTGATGAAATAAAATTACAGAAATTACAGAAGTTAAAAGTCAAAGAATTTTGCCCTTAACTCTGATCAGCTGGCACTTTTTCGTACCCAATTTCCCACAAGTGATGCAAAAGTCTGCAACTGTACATGCATATTTTGAGTTAAGTTTAATGTCTTCACATGGAACAAAAAAGTAGAGTATTTGAGGCAAGCATTTATTTCATCTGCTGGTGTTGATTGAAGAATAACAGGTAACATTTGTCTGAAATCTCCTGCAAGCAATATTACTGCATTCCCAAATGGTCTGACATTGCCACGCAAATCTTGCAAGGATCGACCAAAAGCCTCAGGTGATTTTTTGCGTACCATTGTGCATTCATCCTAAACAACAAGTTTGCATTTCTGCAATATTTTTCCCCATATTGGATGTTTTGGAGATGTCGAAGATGAGATTTTTGAAAAGTTGAATGTTTTAAAGTAGAATAAATAATTCTTCTACTTGGCAGCAAGGTCGCAGGTATTCCTCATGCAGCAAGGGCTAAGGCTATGTCATTTTGTTACCAAATGGCTGCCAAAATCAATTTAATTAGAAAGGTTTTACCAGTTACTTCTGGTGCTGTTCAAGGTAGCAGTAATTTCCAAATAACTTCTATTCTCACAGTCAGTAAATTATGTGACTAAAATTGGATTTATCCATGTTTTAACAATGCCTTATTCACTGTAATTAATTAAGGAGACTAAAATAGGATGAGGGATTAGAGATGGACAGATAGAGAGGAAGATATATGGATAGAAAAGAGACAGTGAGAGGAAAATAGAGAAAGAGAAGGAGATAGAGAGATAAAGGGATTGATAGATAAACAGAGAGAGAGGTGGAGTGTTAGAAACAGAGAGGGATGAAACAGAGGAAAGGAGAGAGATAGAGGGAGTTAGAGAGAGAAAGGGGCTCAAAGAGAGATGGAGAGGGTGATATAGAGAGAAAGAGATTGAGAGAGGGAAAGGAAGAGATTGATAGAGAGAGATATTGAGAGAGGGGGAGAGAAACAGAAGGTGAACTACACTTCACCGTTTTTTTTCCTCGTTCAGTAGAGAAGAAATCTTTCGAGACTGAGGCAATTTTAATGTTTTGTTATTATCCAGAGTACCCCTTTTTTTGGGGGGGGCTAGATTTTCCTCGCATTAGAAACCGACCGGGTTATCTGTACTTTCACTTAACAAATTAATAAAAGAAAAACATATTGTAAAATTTGAATTTAACAGGAAAATGCTATTTTTAAAAATAGCACGGTAACATAAGTGCATAAGTGCAACTTTAGGTACTCCTTGGGCGTTGAGTTCCATTGCGACCAGCATAATTATTTAATGGTCGCTCCCTTAGCCCCCCCTCCCAGTCAAGGCTAATGCATGCGCATGTAACATTTTTTTTATTTACTGACGTTGGCTTAGTAACTAAACGATTTATTGATAATTTCGTAACCCTTAAACGCATGCCGGAAGATTTAAATTGGTTCATTATTGTTGTAATGAAAAAAAAAAAGTTTCATTCAACACAAAACCAAAAACACATATTAATGATAAATGATTTATTATTCTATTCATTGAAATTTAATTTTTAAATTAAAAATTAAAAAAAAAAGTTAATAAAAAAATAGTTGCTTATGTGCGCATAAACAACTTGTTTTTTTTTAGATTAGGTCCACCTTATAATCACCCCCCTCCCCAACCTCCTCATATTAAGAACAGCTTCCGGAATAAACACCACTTTTGGAGGGGGGGGCTATTTGCAAAATTTAACTGATATTTGTTGTCAGCATACCCACCCGAAAATACTATTTAAAAAAAAAAGGGAGGGGTTCAGTGCCCGTGGCAGAGAAGTAGATTTATTTATCAATAAAAGTTGCGGAGAAGTAAATTTATTTATCAATAAAAGTCATTTAAAAAAGAAAATTGTGGAGGTGGACCTAAATGTTTTGTTTTCGCACTATTCAACAATTTGTTTATCTGTGCATGTAAATTAAAAAATATTTGTAAAAGTGAGAAGTTATTAGTAAAGGATTTAGTTTTTTTTTTTAATTTATTTATTTTTTTTTTACATTAGATCCACCTCCACAAATGTTAAGAACGGCTTTCAGAATAAACACCCCCAACCTCTCCATGTTAACAACGGATTTCGGAATAAACACCATTGGGGGGGGGATATTTAAAAAAAAAGTCGATTAAAGTCGTCATTTAAAAAGAAATTTAAAATCAAATGTTTGTAAAAAGTGAGAAATTATTAATAAATGTTTAGTAACATTTTTCGGTGCTAATGCAGAGAGTGATCTGCGCTATTTTTTAAATCGTGTTTTTTTTTTTAATCAATTGCAAGGTTAAAGTACAGAATAGGTACAAAACACCCTCCCCCCCCCCACGTTAAGAATGGCTTTTTAAATAATAACGTTATTATTTCAGCATGGATCACTCTCTGCATGAGTACTCATTTTTCTTTTAATATTCATAAAAAGTAAAACTTTTTTAAAAATAAATAAATAAATAAATGTTTGTAAATGTGACAGATAATCGTTTAGTTACGGCAACGTCAGTAAATAAAATATGTTACGCGCGGGGTGAGGTGCGACTTTTATTTTTTTCTACTGGTCGCCATGGAACTCAACGCCCAAGGAGTACCAAAATTTAATTTTTTGGTCAAATAAATAAATTTCAAGCAATTTTTGCAATAAATAATAGATAGCAACTTCGTTAATTTTACGACTCGCCCCAGCATATTATAAACACCCTAACTTCCCATGTTAAGAATGGCTTTCGAGGTTTATGGAAGGGCGTTTTTTTTTGTTTTTTTTTTAACATGGGGGGGTTAGGGTGTTTATAATACGTTGAGGCATGTCGTAAAAATGAAACAGTTTGGAAAAAGTTAAAACAAACTTTTTTATGTAAACAATGCCGTGAAAATAAACTAAACAATTAAAACGTAATGTTTCATGAGTGAAGCCTTAAAATTTAAAAAACATAAGTACATAAATGAATTTAAAGTTTTAAAATATGGGATTATTATTATTTTTGTGTGTGTGTGTGTGTGTGTGTGTGTGTGTGTGTGTGTGTGTGTGTGTGTGTGTGTGTGTGTGTGTGTGTGTTTGTGTGTGTGTGTGTGTGTGTGTGCTAATGCAGAGAGTGATCCGCGCTATTTTTTTAAAATCGTTTTCCACGTTTAAAGTTTTATGATATGTTTTTATTCAATTGTAAGATTAAAGTACAGAATAGGTACAAAACACCCTCCCTTCCCCATGTTAAGAATGGCTTTTTAAATAATAACATTATTATTTCAGCACGGATCACTCTCTGCACGAGTAAGTTTTTGTTTTTTTTTACTTATCGAGTTAACAGAAAATGAAATCTTTCGTCAATTCGTTGCTGTGAAATGAAACGAACCGGAAGTTCAGTTTTATCAACAGAACAGATTCGCAGTAAAAAACATATATTTATTTTATTTAATATTTTAATTTTAATAAATCGCGAGGTAAATTTATTTCAATAACATAAAAACATACCTCGACTCTAAAGATGGGTTGTCTGAAAATTTCAAATAAACTGGTAACTTAGAAATAGGGTTTTATTTGTTTAGAACAAACCAACTTTACATTTTTATATATATATATATATATATATATATATATATATATATATATATATATATATATATATATATTGTTTTTTTTTCTTCGATGAAGGCTGCGGTCTTTCAAATACTCACTTACGTTATTGTATGATTCGAATTCGTTTCGTTTATATGATCCAACCTTTGTTTATGAGCCAACCTTTGCTCATACCTATGGATAGACATATGTTTTAATCCTTTATTTGTATATGTATCGCTACACACATATATGTATATATACTGTTTTTTACAATTCTTGTTAGAGGTAATTAGCTGTACTACCTCTACTGATACGCTTTGCTCTTTGAGTGCTTCCTACCCTTACATACGCACTCAGTAAATAAGAGCAAAGAGTATCAGTAGAGGTAGTACAACTATTTACCTGGAGCAATAATAAAATGAAACGGTATATATACATACATGTGTGTATATAGTGGCACTTATATATAAATAGAGGATTAAAACATACGTCCATCCATATGTATGATCAAAGCTTGGCTCATATATACATAAACGAAGCAAATTCAAACCATACAATAAGGTAAGTGAGTATTTGACAGGCCACAGCCTCCATCGAAAAAGACCGATAAGATCTGTTTGTTGCTTATCTCTCAGACACGTGGATTACCGTTAGTGGATAGAACGGGCTTATTGGATCAACTTGCAGCTTTTCCCTAATTAAAAAGGCCATGGGAATTCGGAACTGAAATCTGTCGATCAGCTTCGCCCACTTCAAAAATAAAAAAAAAGAAATGGATACAAAGATGAACAAATAAACGAACGCCAATTCATAGCCAAAAAGCGTTTCCATCAAAGGAGAAGACGAGACGTAAACTCGAACAAAAATTATATTAACGTCTTAAACGATTGATTCTTTCTTGCATCAAACTTCATCCACATGTGGATGGTTTCGAGTGTACACACATTAAAATCCATGTACGGGGTCCGCCATAAGTAACCACACACACACGCGCGCGCATATATATATATATATATATATATATATATATTACAAGGTGGTCACCACTTATCAAGGCCCGGAAGCCACTCAGGGATAAGGGTTATTGTAAGTACAGTACGTTAGTGTGGATATTTAAAGTGTCTACTTAAGGGGGCGGTTCATCAGGAATTTGTTTACGTTGGACTTGAAGACATCCAAGTTGTATTCAGGAGGGAAGCAAGCAGACGGAACAGAGTTTCACAGGCGTGCAGTTCTAAGAAAGAAGCTTTGTTCATGGAATCTACGTTTTGATTTAGGCATAGATAAAGAGTGGGGAAAGTTTTTCACAGTGGATTCAGCTGGACGGGTTTTTTTCGTAAAAGATTGGCGAGGAGGGACCAGAGATTGGAGTTCAAACGAGTATCTGCCATGGAAATAACGATAAAACAAAGATAGGCTTGCAACGTCTCTTCTGTGGGAGAGAGATTGCAGGGAAGAGAAAAGGGCATCCCCCACTAAGCCACGAAATCTATTTTGTACTCTGTCAAGGCAGGATAGGTTATTTTACCAGATATGGCAGCAGTATTCCATCCTTGGACGTACTTGGCTTTTATATAGATAGAGAATTTATATATATATATATATATATATATATATATATATATATATATATATATATATATATATATATATATTGCGTGTGACTCACATGATCAGGTTAGCTAAATCGTGGAGATTTGGTTTGGGCTTAGAACAGGACGAACGGCTTCACCGTTATCTCTTCCCTTTCACTGGGGGGGACGTTGACGTGTATAGAAACGAGACCAAGAGTACCACGCAAGCCAGATTCACTTTCCATCATTCTGCGAGACATCTGGAAAGTGAAATAAAAGCTATAAAACCAATTGATCGTGTTGGAGTGAACGAATATTCATTTAAAACAAGTACCAGTCTCTCCTCCAAGACGAGAGATTTCCAGATGGACCAACATCCAAGACGCAGAAGGTATGTTGAAAAATACATGTACAACACACACACACACACACACAACGGCATATGAACAAATACAGAGAACCACTAGATGATCACATGACATTAACTCTGAATAGACAATCACACACGACATAACTCTGACTAGACGATCACACACACAATCCCTTTTATGATACAACAAATATATAATATACGTCATCTCTTCTAATCCTTTATTATACAACATACCCATCTCAGAGACTATTTTATCAGGAAGGTCATTTATGAATATCAGGAATGATAAAAGTCCAAGAATCACACACCGAGGTACACACGCATTTACATCATATTGTTTTGACGTACGATCATTGAGGATAACCCGGATTCTTCTCTTACTTAAGAAGGATTTAATTATGCTAAGTATTCGTACAGTAATACCATAGAATCTGATTTTCCTGAGAAGACCATCGTGCTATACACTGTCAAAAGTCTTAGATATTTCTAGGGTTACTTCCCTCTCCTCCCAGTGCTTGGTATATACGTTCAGAGATTGAAGTTAAAATATCTGCAGTAGAACAGACTTGCCTAAATTCATATTGATAGACGGACAGAAGTTTAACAACTCTAAGGTGGTGGACTAGAGCTTGATTAGTTATGGTCTCAAATAGTTTGGCGATACGTGGGAGGAGGCTAATGGGACGATAATTTAATGCTCAATTCTTTCACCAGAATTCTTGTAAATTGGTACACAGAAGCAGTTTGCCAGCAGTCAGAAAAGCCTGATTTGTTAAGGCATTTGTGAAAGAGTTTGGAAAGAACTGGAGCAACCTCAGCGGAGCATTTTTATTAGTACATCCGGGATGAGATCAGGTCCACATGCTTTTGAGGTGTCTACTTTTAAGTTGAAAGAGTTGACCTTTGCAGATTCTACCAAATTTCTCCGCTAATTTTGGGTCAAAACACTTGAAATTTTAGATGTAGGTAAGTTTGACATTGACTTTTTTATTTTGATTTGAGATAAAAATAATAAATGTTAAGGGGTTAAAAATTGGGGTCCAAGTTATAAAAAAATTTACCCTTGCGGTCTCTATGAAATTACTCAGACAATTTTTGGTCTAAACATTTGAAATCTTATATAAAGTATATTCATACGTTCGGCAAGTATGAACAGTACATACGACCCGAGCAAAGCCGGGCTGAACTGCTAGTATATCTATAAAAGTGAAATTGTCTGTGTGTGTGCGTTTCCCTATCAAACTACTTTGTCAATTTTCAGTCTACAGACTCGAGATTTGACATAAGAGTCATTGAGATTTGGAAAAATCTTTTTAATCCGTTTTCGGTCAGAAATTTGGTTGTTAAGGCGAGAAAGTTCAACGATTAAACATTTAAAAACTCTACAAAACTCCTCCGCCAATTTAAGGTCTAAACATTTGAAAATTTAGATTTGATCTTTACGGTCTCTGGCAAACTATTCAGCAAATTTTGGGTCTAAACATTTGAAATTTTACAGAAAGTGTATTTAGACATGCAGCAAGCTTCTTAATCAGCTTTTTTGGCGAAATTTTGGCTGCCAAGAGGTCAAAGTGTAATGAGTATACCTTTGCAGACTCTACCAAACTCCTCTACCAATTTTTGGTCTAAACACTAAATTTTAGATGCAAGTTACCTGGATACGAGTCGAACTTTTTAATATATATATATATATATATATATATATATATATATATATATATATATATATATATATATATATATATATAGCTATGAACAGTACATAAGGCCCAAGCAAAGCTGGGTTGAACTGCTAGTACTTAATAAAATCAGATCTTTCTAAGACAAAAGAAAACTTCAGTTCTTGATGGCCGTACATCCAAATAACGCAATCTTAATGTAAGTGTACTACGGGGGGGTCAATACTTTGGCCTTTATTATTTCTGATATTTATAAACGACCTTCTTGATGAAATTATGTCCAAGATGAGTATATATGCTGTGTGACCGCACCCTATTTTAGACATTTGGAAAAAACGAACGCTCCCACGCGCAAAGCAATATCTAAAACCTTCGAAAATGATCTCTAGTCTGTAATGAAATAGATTAGTGACGTAAAGATGTTATTTTTCATGAATGAATTCTTTTTCATTTTTCATGAATGAATTATTTTTTATTTTTCATGAATGAATTTTTTTTATTTTTCATGAATGAATTCTTTTTTTTTATTTTTCATGAATGAATTCTTTTTTCATTTTTCTTCTCTTTTGCGAACTAATCTTCATTGTCATCTTCATATTATATTGATATTCCATCATTTATTTGTATTACAGCTTAAAACATGATCGGCTTCAAATCTAATATTAACAAATATTAGCCGTCAATTGCCTTCATAAGTAAATAAAAAATAATCCATTTTATTCATTATTTTGAATCCTCTCATAATATTCATCATCATTATTCTACTGCGAAATCTAGCCATCTCTTAGCCTCGATGCTCATTAATTTTTCAGTTTTTTAATGCCGAAAACATAATGCCTATTTTAAAATGTTTTTATCCATAGCTCATAAAGGGGTTTATGGGTTCATGACTTTCGTATGCGTCTTCATCACTTCCGTTCAGTCTTGAAAGACAATGGATACTCCGTGTAAGGATAGCTACACAATTCACTACCACACCTCTCCTGGATCGGCACTGCTTGAATCCAGTATCAAGAAGTCCAGGACGATCGCGGCGGTTTTTCTTACTATAACTCATGGCAAGTGTTCGTCTGAGCTTTAATCTATAGTCCCCCTTTGCCATATTTTCACTAGCCAAAACCACTATCAATAATTTCCCACACTCTTTATCTGTGCCTAAACCTAAACGCAGATTCCATGAACAAAGCTTCTTTCTAAGAACTGCACGTTTGTGGAACTCGCTTCTGTTTGCCTGCTTTTCAGCTGACTACAATTTGATTGTTTTCAAGTCCAACGTAAACAAATTCTTGATGAACCGTCCCCATGTTTACAAAATTTCCACTACTTATAATTACTACGCTAAAATCCCATTGACTAATGTATACCCATTAACTCTTATCCTCGAGTGGCCTCCGGGTTTTGATAAGTGGTGACTCCTTTGTAAAAAAAACAAAAATCGCTCCTAACCTTATCGTAACTTTTTTTAATGTTTATCGGAAATTTTTTCCTATACAACAAAAATAAGTTTTCAAAAACTTAATTATATTTTTCTTTTTTTTTTTTCTTTTAACGACTCACGAAGAATTTAGTAATCCAATTTTTTGCGAACGCGGGCGATCGGCCATCATGTCTCACAGACTCCTTCCTATTTATCCTCAAGCCTCTTTTCACCAGACTCAACCGTCACGTCAGTTCTTTTTGTGTTTTCGTTTTGTTTGTTTTCTTTTTATTTTTTTTTTTTTTGTTGTTGTTGTGTTTTGTTTTTGTTTTCTTTTTCTAACGAGAAGTAAACTGGAAGTTGATTTCAATAATGCGCGCTCATTTAGCACGACCTTAATCCCCGACTACGCCAAATAAATTACGAACGGGTGTTATCGTTCCTTATCGAGAGGCATTGGCGCGTAAAGCTGTGGCCTATCTGATACGCTCCAGCCGTATTGTGTGGCTTTCATTTTCCTGTATCATACATCTGTGCGGCAAACGCTACACGATATATATATGTATATATATATATATATATATATATATATATATATATATATATATATATATATAAATATATATATATGTATATATATGTATATATATACACATATATATATGTATATATATGTATATATATACACATATATATGTGTATATATATGTATATATATATATATAAATATATATATATATAATATATAATATAAATATATATATATATATATGTATATATATGTATATATATGCACATATATATATGTATATATATGTATATATATACACATATATATATGTATATATATATGTATATATATATAAATATATATATATATATATATATATATATATATATATATATATATACACACCCAGCGTACAGTTATGTGAAGATAATGCCTAAGTCTCGCTTATTGCGTGGAGTATGGAATTAACCAAACGCATAGAGACTCGGACTTTAGAATCGGATGTACTATGATCATTTACGTGCTAATATTGTAATATAGTTACATGTACACACACACACACACACACACACACACACACACATATATATATATATATATATATATATATATATAATGTAATGTAGTTTTATGTGTGAATTATGTATTTAAAGAAATGTTAAAAGGCTAGCACAATGCAACGAATGGAAAATAGTCGGTGTTGAGGAAGAAAGACAAAAACAAGTTATATTTTATATATATATATATATATATATATATATATATATATATACTAGACTACCCGTGACCCGTTGGGTCAGTATGTTATATTAGCTATGGAATTAATGTATGAGCGTGACACTTGTGACGTAAAGAAAATAGTTTTTGTGACATAACAGAAACATTTCTATGAAAGTATATTAAAAATGAAAAAAGAATATAGATACATTTCTATGAGTAGTTCTGTTTATAATTGTTTAGTTTTGAAAAAAAGAATTACAGCCATTGAATTATAAGTGGTTTTACATAATTATAGGTAAATCTGCACTATTCAAATTTTGATATATCGTTTAATTTAAACGCGAAAAAAAACAATTGGGGACGCTGAAAGCGTACACAGTAAAACAATACGTTGTAAAATGCTCTTATGATTGTCAAAGGTTAAAGTAGATTTTTTTGTAAGAAAATTGCGTTAAAATAACTTAAACGTAATACGGAAATGAACGATGTAAAAAAAATGCAGAAAGTATTAACAATTATTTAGATAATTTAAACGCGAAAAAGAAACAATTAGGACGCTGAAAACGTACACAGTAAAACAATACGTTGTCAATGGGTCAAAGTTAATTTATTTGTAAGAATATTTCGACAGTATACTTGTGATACAGAATAGTTACAAAACACCTCATCCTTCCCATATTAAACTATAATTTCGAAATAATAACGTTAATATTTCAGTGCGCAGGTCAAAATCTGCAAAAGAAGCGATTTGTGTTTATTTGTTTACGTTGTTATGGGTTAATGTTTATGCGCGCATGCGCAACCGGATGTCGTAAACCGGAAAGTGGGTTACATCACTCGTTACAAGGTCATTTGAGTTTTATAATATATATATACATACATATATATAATTATTATAGTAAATAATAATGTCAGACCCTTTTAAGAAACTCGTTTCTTATCGCTGAGCACTTTCAGTTCAAATAAAGTCGGTCAATTTAGCTCTTATGTGCAGATCATCATATAATGATTAGATCACGCTGAAAAACGTTAAAAAGCGTTTTAAAAAATAAATGTTTAAAATTCAACAGCATTTCTCGCGGTTAACGATAGCCAAATGAATTAGGTCCTTGCTAATTAAGCCAGGGATAGCTTCTGTCGCCGGGTTCGAATCTATCGACTGGTGTTAATCGTCAGCCCCTGCACTGATGATTCCCTAAAAGATGAAACACTAGTGTCTGTAGGTATTTAGTATTTAATAATTATTATAGTAAAGAGTTCCATAATATATTTCGAAGAAAGTCCTCTTTGGCTAATGTTTCAAATCTTCTTCGGCAAATGGATCAGATATCCAGAAAGATCGGAAAAAGAATTCTTTAATATTGTTAATAGTATTCTTTCTTACAATAGTTTTATTTAGATACTTCTTTTAAATTATTTGGCTTTAATTAGATTAAAACGAGTGTTTATATTAGGATCTGGATTTGTTGTTGTGCGCAACTTTATTATTTATTTATTATTTTATTTTATTTTAAATTTGTATAAAAGTTTATATGCCAGACTTGCCTATTCACATATGCTGTTCTTTTATTTTAGTTTTATTATTTTTTTATTCATTCATTTACTTTTCAAGCTATAAGTTACTATTATTTTTATTTAGCGATTTTTTTTATTTACTTATTTTTATTAATAAGAAGGACGATATTATTATCACTTGTTTCGATTTATTTGTTCATATAAAGTATTTGTTTTTATTGTTATGATGTAGGAGTGATTTTATAATCTATTAATATAGATGCAAGAAGGATATTCAAATCAATGTCCAATTATGAATGTATATATTTAGGCAGGAATAAGACCTAATGAATTAAGTTGGTTAAAAATTGGTAAAATCAGTAAATCCGTTGCTTGTATGTACATTAGTAGATTTTAGTTAAGAATAGTCAGCTCGTATAAATCTAATGTTCTTTGAAGGATTAGGTTCAAATTTCTGCTGAAAAAAAAAAAAAACATTTGAGGGAAGAAATTAAAGTTTGCAGAGGTTGGTTTTAAGAATGCTTAAATATATTTTTTTAATTTAAAGTTTATTGATGAAATCAATTTGGCGATTATATCACGAGCTAAATGGTATCATATAAAATTTCTTCAATGTCTAAATGGTATCATATAAAATTTCTTCAATGTCTAAATGGTATCATATAAAATTTCTTCAATGTCTAAATGGTATCATATAAAATTTCTTCAATGTCTAAATGGTATCATATAAAATTTCTTCAATGTCTAAATGGTATCATATAAAATTTCTTCAATGTCTAAATGGTATCATATAAAATTTCTTCGATGTCTAAATGGTATCATATAAAATTTCTTCAATGTCTAAATGGTATCATATAAAATTTCTTCAATGTATAATCTTTCGAATACTACATTCTTTCCAATTTTGAAGATTTCAATTTTTGTGCTAACCAGCAAAATTATAGCTAGTTTATACATGGTGGTCCAAAATGGTTGAAGGGCATAAGTTTTATTTGTTAAATTTACAAAGAAAAGTACAAATATTTGTTGGTCCTATGACAGATTTTCATAAATGTTCAATATGAGCGCCGCCTGTGACTTTGCACAAGTCGAGTCGGTATTCGAGCTCGTGCCAAACTAGCTGTAGCATTTATGTATGCATAAGCAACCCTTTTCTTGAAATTTTTGGTGCCAAGTCCTAATTTATATATATGAGATGAGTCTTTGGTACCGTCGGTTTCAAACCCGATAATTAGGACCGTTTTAGATACCAATATCAAGCTCTCGTCAGCCAATACTCGTCTATTTTATAACCGGAAGTGGGAAAAAATCTACTTTATATAAATTTGTCTTTATAGTTATTTTAAAACTTAGTAGCGTTGAAAAAATCAGCTAACCAAAAATGAGTGCCCATTGGAGGGCAACTGTAAAGTTGAATTCCTTGTTTACGAAATTACAACAACGGACCAATCGACAAGCATATATAGAAAAATATATAGGTATGACACAAGGTCTATTTAAATAAAGGTATTATGCGCATATGAGCTCCTTTAGAGTTAAAACAAGAATAAAAACATCGTTAGCAAACCAGGTCTGGGAGCTTAAAGAAGAGGGTATACCTTTTTCCATAAAATGGAGAAAAATCAATAAACCAGCATACGTTCGATAATTGATTCAATGCTCTCTCTGTAATGCGGAAAAGTACCACATCCTACGAGGAATTCATGACCCAGAAATAAGATGCTTAAATGTGAGGAGTGAATCTTTGAAGAATTGTATACATAGAAGGAAAGCACTCCTTATAAACTGGGTCAGTGAAAAAGACAAAACATAAATCTTTATGTACATAAAAAACGTACTTTTTAGTATTAAATTCTAAAATTGAGTTTAGCTTATAAAATTGGATTTTAATCGTAATTTTAAATTATATTTATTATAGATTTTAAATTATTGTATTATATAAGTTAAAAAAAATGCTTTATGAATGTAATTTAGGCATAGACCAATTCATACCATCTAAAAAAATTTCAACAAAAACCTAACAGCCAGCCATGATTCTCCCCAGAATGTGCTGCTGCTATCGCGCACAGAAATCACTTTTTTCAGAGCTACCAACGTAATAGATGCACTGAAACTAAAGCTGCTTTCAGAACTGCCAGCAACCACTGTAAAAGAGTAATAAAAAATGCAAGAGAGCTATATGCCCAGTCTGTTAAATCCAAGGTAGCTGATCAGCGGCTTGGTTCCCACCAGTTTTGGCAAATAACAAATAAGATCCTGAACAGAAGTGTGCGTTCTATCCCAACCATTATCAATGGACCAGAGGTCATCTCGTCAGCGTCAGACAAGGCCAAACTATTTGCAAAGAACTTTGCAGCTAATTCTACCCTATGCGACGAAGACCATCAACTCCCCATATTTCCTCCTATAACACAGAACAAGCTGGGTAACATACAAATATCCGTGCATGAGGTCGCCAAGCTAATAAAGAACCTAGATTCCAGTAAAGCAACTGGCCCTGATGGCATCCCAATTATAGTGTTAAAAAAGCTTCAACCAGAACTTGCTTCCATACTTACGAAACTATTTAAGCGCTGCCTTAAGGAGAAGTGCTTTCCGACTCCCTGGAAGACCTCTTCAGTTTGCCCTATATTTAAGAATTCAGGTGATAAGTCATCTCCCTCTCAATACAGACCTATAAGTCTCCTGTGTGTTATGAGTAAGTTGCTGGAATCCATATTAAATAGAGAAATAGTCAACCACCTCAGCAGGAATAACCTTCTTAGTGACACACAATATGGTTTCCGCTCTGCAAGATCTACCGCAGATGTGGTGACGGTTATATCCCACAGGATTAGTGAATCTCTTGACAAAGGCTTTCTTTCTAGGGCAATTGCTCTTTACATATCAAAGGCCTTTGACAAGGTATGGCATAAGGGTCTACTTCACAAGATTTCTAGCTACGGTATAACGGAAATGTTTTCTCAATCATTAAATCATTTCTCTCTGATAGGCTCATAAGAGTAGTGGTCGATGGACAAAAATCGGAGGCCTGCAATATAAATGCTGGAGTCCCCCAGGGGTCAATCCTGGGCCCAATTCTCTTCCTGATCTACATCAATGACCTCCCTAAACACATACTTAAATTATTCGTTGGCATCTATGCTGATGACACAACCATCTACGGCAACACATCAAAGGCTGTAAATGACAAAGTTCTCTCTGATTCTCTCTCCTCTGATCTCGAGCGCGTGGTTCAGTGGGGGAAGATGTGGCTGGTTACCTTTAATGCATCCAAAACCAAACTTCTATCCTTACATCATCAACGCTCTGATCCCCAGCTGGCATCAATTGTGATGGATGGCTCTCGTCTGGGTGAGGCTCCGTGTTTTGACAAGCTTCTGGGTTTGACCTTTATTCCTGATCTGAAATGGAACACGTACATCAAGTCTGTTGCCAAGGTCGCAGGAAAGATGGTGGGATCCTTCTACCGCTCCAGAAGATATTTCACTACTGATGCAATTCTCTATCTATATAAAAGCCAAGTACGTCCAAGGATGGAATACTGTTGCCATATCTGGGCAGGAGCTGCTAAAAACAGCCTATCCTGCCTTGACAGAGTACAAAATAGACTTCGTGGCTTAGTGGGGATGCCCTTTTCTCTACCCTGCAACCTCTCTCCCACAGAAGAGACGTTGCGAGCCTGTCCTTGTTTTATCGTTATTTCCATGGCAGGTGCTCGTCTGAACTCCAATCTCTTGTCCCCCCCCCTCGCCAATCTTTCACGAAAAACGCCCGTCTAGTTGAATCCACTGTGAAAAATTTCCCCCACTCTATATCTGTGTCTAAATCAAAATGCGGATTCCATGAACAAAGCTTCTTTCTTAGAACTGCACGCCTGTGGAACTCTGTTCCGTCTGCCTGCTTCCCTCCGGACTACAACTTGGATGTCTTCAAGTCCAATGTTAACAAATTCCTAATGAACCGCCCCCTTAAGTAAACACTTCAGCAAATCTCCTCACTAACTTAATGTACTTGCAATAACCCTTATCCCTGAGTGGCTTCCGGGCCTTGATAAGTGGTGATCACTGTGTAAAAAAAAAAATTAAAAAAAAAAAATTTTAAACTATAGGGGAAAATACAATAGTATTGAGGTTAATATACTAGTAAAATCTCTTAGACTAGATGGGCATCCCCGCAAACCTTGAAAGAGTTGAAATTTTTAAACGAATCTTTAAACGCATTTCGATATAATCAAATAGAATTTTACGTTTTAATCGACATTGAGATCAATTTTAAGTCTTAAATTTGGAAAAAAAAATTATGAAAGAATTTTTTTTAATTTTTTAATTTTTAAATTAATTTTGATTTTAATATTAAAGGCACTTACCATAAAAAAATTTAATTGAAATTAAATTCGAAATTTAATAAAATTTAATTTTAAAGTTAAGGAAATTAGCATCATCCGATAAATAAAAAGGGGGGTCGCAAAATGAAAGTTAAACGTGAACTCGTGATGTATATATATATTTCCACTTCCGGTTATAAAATATATGAGTATTGGCTTACGAGAGCTTGATATGGGTATCTAAAACGGTCCTAGTTATCTGGTTTGAAACCGACGGTACCAATGACTCGTCTCCTCTAAAAACTTTCTGTAAACAAAAAAAAAAATATAAATACGCTCTTATTTTCGGATTTTCCTTATAATTGAGCACTCTGCTGGATTTCTTTTACCAAAAAAACTAATTATATATATATATATATATATATATATATATATATATATATATATATATATATATATATAGGACTATACACTTATCTTGTGCTTCCTTTTTAAAATTAAATATGTTTTTAACTCTTTTTCAAGATGTTTTTTAACATGTTTTATTAATCATTTGCTCTTTATATACATATATATATATATATATATTTATATATATATATATATATATAATGTTAAAAGTCCATATATATATAATGTTTAAAGGTTATGAGGGCTTTTGAAGAATGAAAAACGATGTTACTTTTTGTATTTAATATTTTTATTATTTTTTATATTTCAAGCGGACCTCCGCTCTTGGTCACAAAAAGCTTGCTTCAAAAAACCCTCATAACTTTTAAATCAATATATATATATATATATATATATATATATATATATATATATATATATATATATATATATAAGTGAGAATGCACGTGAGGACACTTTTCAACCCATATACTCAACGAATTATTTATATACAGACTCGAAATTTGGTATATCGGGTATTCCGACATGTAGAAAACTTTTTAATCGGTTTTCATTTTTTTAAAAAATAGCAGCTAAAGGTTGTTTGATTTCAATGAGAGGAAAGTGTATATTTAAAGAATGTGAGATACCAACGGTTATCATTTTAAATTTATATTTACGAAGTGCCTTCTATAAGTTTCCAGTCTTTTTTTCACATTGGGCACTTTTTATTGATAGTGCAGACATTAGACTCTATTCCTCTTCGAAATAACTTCCTCTTGCTACAATGTACTTGTTGTACCGTTCCAACAAATTCTGCAAGGCCCATGAAAGTCCTTTTGTGTTAACGCGAAAATGACCCTCTTTATAACCTCTTTCAATTGTTTCATAACGACAGCCTCTAAGGTTTCCTTGAGCTTAAGGAATAACCAAAAGTCACGAGGAGCAAAGTCTGGAATCTAGGGAGGGTGAGGAACTGTCTTGATTCCAATCTTATTTAAATAGTCTGTAACAACGATGGAGCAACCTTGAGAAAAACTTCGCGCAAATCTTCCACATCTTCACTTCCTCGCGAATAATTGTGTGTACAGTTCCCACATTGACATAAAACTGTGCACTTATTATCTCTTTAGACACACGACGGTCTTTATCTACGAAAGTCTGGTGTTCTGACTTCCTTATTCTTTCTAAACATCTCATCATCCATCACAGATTCCCTGTCTTCCTGATGCTCGATTCATGCAAGATGGTCACAAAACAGTCGAAATCATTCCATATATTTCTGTGACATTTTTTCATGTTTAAAACAGAATTTTATTGCCTATCGTTCTTCTAATGTGTCCTCACATCCAGATTGCATTTTTGAAATTCACCAGTTGTGACAATCAGGCTTTAGTAGGGTGTATTCCATTTCCTGCCATAAGTGTTCATTTGAACTTGAAATCATAAAAATTATTCAGTCATATCATAAGATGTATTGCAATAACATATTGAATTTTCAAGCCTCTACGACAATTTTAAATGTTTGTACAAAAAATGTTTGGAAACTGATATATTACACATGTTTCGAGTTTGTCTTCCTTTAGACATTATTTTAGATTTATAATTTGGGAAAAAGTGTTGTAGATCTGAAAGAATATTGTAGCTCTGACAAAGGTGGCAGTCATCATTTATACAAGGCTCGAAGGCCACTCGAGGATAGGGGTTAACGAGTGCATGGTGGTCACTGAGACAACAACACGTAATAGTGCAAATTAGATAGAATTTGATTATGTAAGCGTATAGCTCAACAAGCACTTTTTATAAATTTTTAATGGATCGCTCCAGACAATGCATGAAGCCAGTTGATGTATGGAGTTAACAATTCTATTTCACGAATAAAATACGTGTTAGATGTATGGATTTCTACTCCTAAAAGAGGGTAGGGTGCTTTCCCCTTTGTCAAAAACATCGCTCATACAATATGAGTATTAAAGGAAAAATAAGGAAAATGAGTTGCAAGGCTACCAAAAGTAAACCAAGATTCATATTCTACTCTCTTTAGAGAGATTTGAAAGCGACCATGTTATAGGCAATTGAAAAGCAGCCCTGCGGTATTGTGTTCCACAGATAGCTAGTTTTAAGGAAAAAAAACTTTGCGCATGGAATTTTTGTTTCGTTTTAGGCATAGATAGCTTCTCGGAGACTTTCGTTATACGGAAACACTCGAAAGGCTTGTTATGATCCTCTTCCTGCTAGCCGCTGATTTCACATCTCCGTTTCAATTCTTCAGCTTACACTTTCCTACATATTCTATGAGCACTGAGTTGCTGCTAAGATTTCTGAAAAAAAGAAATCTCTCATAATCGGAAGAGAACAGAATTTACTTTTCATTTCTTCTCTACCTCGTTTCTCTCCGTCAAAAATTCTATCCGTCTCTTTCCGCGATTTGGCGTCCGACATCAAACCCAATTCACAAATCAAATAATCGGCCTCTGGCGAGCAAAGCGAGAGAAAGTATTTCAGTGCTCTGAAAATATTCCTTTGCAGTTTCTGAGGGTTTCGATGTCTGGTGCTCTAGAGCACCGCGTTCAAAAATAGCTCCTTCGACGACGGAGAGCTATGCCCCATACGTCTATCTCGGTCCGCACTTTTTAATTAGAGTGACATGTGTCGCCGCGGCTAACGATGAACACAACCGCGTTCCGTCACAGAAATTGACACACATCGAATCCCCACCCCTACGCTCCCCCCCTCCCCCTCCCCTCTCTCTTTCCCTCCCTCTCTCTCTCTCTCACACACACACACACCAACCACACACACACACACATTCTCTCTCTCTTTCTCTCTCTCTCTCTCTCTCTCTCTCTCTCTCTCTCTAACTTTCACACTGTCTTCCTTTTCTTGACAAATAATCAGAACTGCTATTGCTGACTTAGGCATTCTACTATCAGTTATAAACCGAAACAAGCCCTGCGTCGAGTTTGAAATTAATGAGTATGCACGTGCCCAGCGATGGTGGTTGCGTGCACTGGTTGAGAGGAGGGTGGCGTACAACCCGTCTATTATTACCGACCGATTGTCATATCGGCATTGGCATCATTCTGCCAACCTAGGATCTGCCCTGAAATAACAAACGCTTCTTTTTTTTTACATAGGCGTCACCACTTATCAAGGCCACGAGACGACTCGAGGATAAGGGTTAAAGAGTATTCAGTAGAAATTGGACAATATAGTAATCGGTAGTAATGGAAATTCGGTAAATTTGTTAACTTATATGGAACGGCTCATCAAAAACCTGTTTACGTTAGACTTGAAGACACTCATATTGTAGTCAGCTGGAAAACAGGAAAACGGAAGACAATTCCACAGACGCGCAGTTCTAAGAAAGAAGATTTGTTTATGGAATTTACGTTTAGGTTTAGGCACAGATAAAGATTGGGGGAGATTATTGATAGTGTTTTCTGCTAGACGGAGGTTTCTTGTGAAAGTTTAGCGAAGGGGGACCATAGATTGGAGCTCAGCCATGAAAATAACGATAAAGCAGAGACGAACTCGCAACATCTCTTCTGTGAGAAAGAGGTTGCAGGGAAGTGAAAAGGACATCCCCTACGAGGCTACGAAGTCTATTTTAAACTCTATCAAGCAGAATAAGTCCTTTCTAGCAGCTCCTTCCCAAATGTGGCAACAGTACTCCATTCTTGGACGTACCTGGCTCTTATATAGATAGAGAATTGCATCAGCAGTGAGATATCTACTGGATCGATAGAAGGATCCCACCATTTTCCAGCGGTCTTGGCAACGGATTTAATGTATGTGTTCCATTTAAGATCAGGAGTAAAGGTCAAGCCCAGAAGCTTGTCAAAACATGAGGCCTCCCCAATACGGGAGCCATTCATTTCAATTGATGCCAGATGGGGATCAGAGCGTTGATGGTGTAAAAATAAAAGCTTGGTTTTAGATACATTAAAAGTAACCAGCCACCTCTTTTCCCATTGTACTACTTGCTCAAGATCAGAGGAGAGAGAATCAGAGAGAAGTTGGTCGTTTACTGTCTTAGATGTGCTACCGTAGATAGTAGTGTATTCAGCATAAATGTCTATGAATGATGTAAGGATGTGATTTGGAAGATCATTAATGCATGGATGAGGAATGTCACAGTTCAGTTCGAAGAGGTGAAGCCTTTAATATATATTAATGGTTTACCGCTTAATAAGGCCAAAAGCTATTCGAGGATAAGGATTAGTGACACAGTCGCTATTTACTTCTCCGCCTCCCATAAGAACAGAGATGGATGCAACCGCTCCAGAAGTACTGTTGCTACATTTGGGGAAGAGTTGCTTAGAGGACCTTTCTTGTCTTGACAGTATTCAAAACCGGCTCCGCAATCTAGTAGGCAGAGTCCTTTTCTTCTCCTTGCACCCTCTTTTTCACAGAAGAGATGTTGCGAGCCTGTCCCTGCTCTATCGTTATTTTCATGGCAAGTGCTTAACGGGGCTTCAATCTATGGTCCCCTGTGAAACATTCACAACAAACACTCGTTTACCTACAACCAGTGAGAACAATTTCCCTTACACTCTATCTGTGCCTAAAACTAAACAAAAACTTCATGAACACAGTCTCTTTCATAGAACTTGCCTCTGTGAAACTCTATAATGCGAGACTGCTTTCCAGCTGACTACAACGTAGTCTTTTAAGTCCAAGTTCTTGTTAAGCCGTCTTCTTAAATAATCAAATTATACTAATTTTCACCACTATAGATTATTATAGTGTTGTCGCACCGACCATCTGACACTCATTAATCATTATCCTCGAGTGGTCTTCAGAACTTGGTGCGTGGTAACTCCCATGTAAAACAAAAAATGTATTTGTTTTTTTGTTGTTGTTTTTTTGTTCGGTACTCGGATTAAGACAAAAAATTAAATTTTCTCAGTTTAGAAAGATTTCTCTTTTATTGAGTGAGGACAAAAATAAATAAATGTAGTATTAAAAGAGATACTACACTTCGATCCTAGACGAAAGGTAAAAAATGTGGTTGGCAGTTTGATGACGAAATAGTATGATAAGAGGATTGAAAATGATGAAGAGAATTGTAAACATTTTATTGCTTCATTGTGATCTGTATCGACAAGACACTCACCTGTAATGAAGTATCACCTTTAGATGCAGCTACATTTGCTAGTTTACATTTAAACTTCTGCAAATTTTTAAGTCAGGGGAACAGGAAACAGGTAGGGAATTCCAAAGTCTAGCAGTCCGAGGGAAGAAGCTATTAAAGCAGGCTTTCCGGCATTGAGTGGTCTCAACGATGAAGAGGTAGGATTTTGCTTCTTGCTGGGTTACTTGAGAGTTATGTCACATGATCACGCTACACCACTTACAGAGTTATACTCCATTGAGTACGTGGTGCAATGGGGAAAGAGGTGGCTGCTTAATTTTAATGCATCGAAAACCATGCTTCTAACTTTACATCATCATCGCTCCGATCCCCGTCTGGCATCAATTAAAATGAATGGCTCTTGTCTTGGAAAGGCTCCGTGTTTTGACAGGCTTCTGGGTCTGAACTTTCTCCTGATCTGAACTGGAACATGTACATCATATCCGTTGGTGAGATCATTCTACCGCTCCAGTAGATATTTCTACCTGTATAAGAGCCAAGTATGTCCAAGGATGGAGTACTGTTGCTACATCTGGGCAGGAGTTGCTAGAAAGACCTTTTCCTGCCTTGACAGAGTTCAAAATAGATTTCGTAGCCTAGTGGGGCATGACCTTCTCTCTTCTCTGCAACCTTTTTCCCACAGAAGAGATGTTGCGAGCCTGTCTTCTGCTTCATCGTTATTTTCATGGCAAGTGCTTGTCTGGGCTCCAATTTATGGTCCCTCCCGCCAAACCTTCACGGAAAACACTCGTCTAGCTGAAAACGCTATCAATAATTTCCTCCATTCTTTATCTATGCTTAAACCTAAACGTAGATTCTATGAACAAAGCTTATTTCTTAGAATTGCACGCCTGTGAAACTCTCCTCCGTTTGCCTGCTTTCCAGCTGACTACAATATGATCGTCTTAAGTCCAATGTAAACAAATTCCTGATGAAACGTACCCTTAAGTATTCTAATTCACCAAATTTCCACTACTAACGATTACTACGATATTGTCCCATTGACTACATTAAACTCATTCTCATTGATCCTTATCCTTGAGTTGCCTCATGGCCTTGATAAGTGACGACTGCTTTGTAAAAAAAGAAGAAGAAGATTTCGGCATTTGTTAATGTAATAACAGAACAAAAAAGAAAAAAAAACATATGACACAAATAAATGTTACCAAAGCGGAAACTTCTACCAACCTGGATACGTTTATTTGTGTATAAACTTATTTTAAAACGTGTTTTAATTAAAAGAAAATTAAGTTAGAATAAAAAAAATGTCTACCCATAAGCTCTTCACCTTGATAATTGTTCAAAATCGAAAATTACACTAGTAGAAAGACATTAAATAAATGTCAACAATCGAGCGAATATGTTGTTCTGCCAATATTTTGTTTTGATTTTTAAGCGATTACACAAGATTAAAAAGTTCAAAGGGGCCGGAAATGATTATCATTTTAGATTCAATTTAGACATGTACTCATTCACTGCTACCATAGATCCTCATCACAGCCCCAGTGCACACTATTTTCAGGAGATCTGAAACCTCTGCCATTTGACAAAAAGGACTTTTCTCGAACTATATTATAGAACACTGTCACACGCAATAGATCATTGTGTAAACGTTTCACTCTTAAAGTAAAATGTATTATTGATAAATGGATAGGAACAAAAATAAAAATTGTCTCAGTCATGAAGGATTTATCCTCCACTAACATAGAAAAGGTAAGTGTGATATCATAACAGATACTACACTGAGATCTTGGCCCAAAGGAAACGTAATTGTATTGCTGTTTCCTAAGAGTTTATCCAATCAAACTTTAGTGTTTATAAAATAGTGCTCAATAAGAGCTAGAGCAATATTATATAACTATCTAGATTTATACAACATATTGGCTAATGTAAACAATGATTTTTTTACACAGGGATCACCATATTATCAAGGGTTAAAATTGTGGAATAACGGAAATTGAACCTGTTATTGACCACTGTTTCATAAGTAGCTAATAATATTTGTATTGATAAAAAAATTTATACTATACTAGAAGAGAGACCCAATATTGCCGGGATTGAATGAAGGTCAACAAATTGTCCAACCTTTCATAGTTTTATTTACATCGGAATTAGTGAAATCGCCCATGTTTTTAATAAAATAAATTGATTTCCTGCTATAGTTAGCGAACCCACCACCTCCGCAGTGCACTGGGAAGCTTCACGTGCCTTCCCTCAGCGACTTAGTCCACAATAGTTTGTAGTCTACATTGCACTGTAGAGAATTTATTGTTGATTTTGTAAACTTATCTGTAAATAATGGCATCACTTAAAGTTTAAATTGCAAAAACCAAGCATCATAGTTAAGTTGTGCTCTAAACAGAAACGTTAATTTCGAACGATACCATCTCTTATGAAAGCGCCTATTGTTGAATTCATTAAATTATTTTTACATAATGACTTGAATTAGTTAAACGGATCATCGTTCAATTGTGCTCTAAAAAGAAACATTCATTTCGAACGTGCATTCTCTTAAAAAAAATCTACAGTTTATTTTATAGGCTGGGCCTTTCTGCTTTTGCGATGAAAAAACTTCTCAAATGCACTTGTGATGTTAGGTTGTATAAAAGTGGTAAAAACGGACTTCTTTCTTTAATCGGAGTTTTCGATTATCGACTTTCGATACTCATCAGACGGATTTATATACAAAACCTACGTAAGAACACTCCTAGACTCATCAAGAACCTACGTGTGAAATTAAAAAAAAACTCATCCCAGCCGTTTTCCAATACAATTGAAACGAACACACACACACGCAAACACACACACATACACACAAACACACAAACACACAAACACACACATCCCTGAAGCAAAAATCAAGAAGGGAATATTCCAAGGTGACAACGTATCTCCCTTACTCTTCTGTATGGCAATAGACCCACTCAGCAAGATCCTGAATAAAAATCCTAGCGCCTACAATTTGAGTCAGGTGTGCCATCGAGATCCAAGCAAGAGAGTAAACCATCTGTTCTTCATGGGTGATCTTAAGCTGTATGCAAGCTCTGACAACGATCTGCGCCAGCTTCTGTAGGTAGTACCCACCTTCTCCAATCACACGGGAATGAAGTTTGGCCTGGATAAATGTGCCAAGTGTACACTCAGAGCTGGGAAGAAGCCCCACACAGAAAATATGCAGCTTAATGAAGACATCGTCATCAGAGATCTAGAAGAGCACGAACCTTATGAGTACCTTGGCATTGAGGAAAACGAGAACATACAGCATGCCAAGATGAGGGAGAAGATTAGTAAATAATATGTATGACATGTGAGGAAGATATGCAAAACACAGCTTAGAAATAAAAATAAAATAACTGCCAACAAACAGCTTTCTATGCCAGTAATAACATATAGTTTTGGTATCATTAACTGGCCAGAGTAGAAGATGGACTGGGGCTCTCAAAGATCAATCATTAACAAAGAGCAAGGCCAGTATCTGATAAGCTCTCAGAACTATACCCTCTCAATAGTATACGAACATCAAGAGACAAGAGTCATCAGAACATCAGTCGCCCAGCTGGCCAAGCATTTTCGTCAAGGCTGTCTCACAGATGAAGATGAAGCACCAAACAAGCCTGCCACAGAAATAGCAAGAAAGAGCCGGCAGAAATATACCGAGACCTTCCAAAGGAAGAGCTTTGAAGAGTGGGACCAACATCAGCGTGCAAAGTATTTTGGGTGGGAACTCTCTCAGGAATACATAGACAAATAAGATTTCTTGAACTGGCTCAAGAGGATAGCTCTCAACCACGATCGGAAAAGGGTTAAAATGGCTGCTCAAGACCAGGCATTGATGACCAGTGCATTTAAGGATATGGCAGGTAACAGTAATGACAACAAATGCAGATGCTGCCATACAGAATTGGAAAGTGTGAGTCATCTGATATCAAGTTGCAAGGTTCTTTTGGAGGACGGCTACTATACGGCACGACATGATGGAGTATGTAAGTATCTCCACTGGACCATTTGTAAAAAACTACACATCCAGTGTAGCAGCAAATCGTGAGAACATCAACCTGAAAGAACAGTTGGAAATGTATATACCATACATTACGACTATATAATCCCTACAGCCACCTACCTTGAAAATGCTGCTGTCAAACCTGGCATAGTTATATGGAATAAGTTAGAAAGAGTGGCAACCTTGGTTGAAGTGACTTTCCCTAATGATGGAGGTCTGAACAGAGCTGAAAGAGAAAAACAGACAAAATATCAGGTCTCACGTATAATATTAAAAGAAACTGGAATCTTAGGGAGATATAAATCATACCAATTATTACAGATGTTACATGGCTTATGAAGAAGAACCTTAAGTCCTACATGACTAATATTCCTGGTGAACCAAGTGCAAAAGAGATCCAGACAATTGCACTTTAAGAGAACAGCGAGGATACTAAAAAGAGCCCTTGGTTGGTTTCAATAAAAACATGGCAATGTTGGCAGCTGGTTTGGTTGCCCCATACCCAGCATTACAATCTTCAAAGAAAGAAAATGAAAAAAACACACAAAAAAACACAAACATATACACAAACACACACAAAAGTTTTATTTATATAATAGTACATATATTGTGTGTTTCTATGTGTGTTTTTATATCTCACAGGGGATTAGAAAAACATCGGTACCGTCGGTTTCAACTCAAACCGCTGGATCTGTAGTTGATCGCCTATGTCGGATTCACTTCAACTTCTGTTTATATCTGTCGTTCCGGAAAACAAAAAACAAAGACTGGAAAGTTTTACATAGATGACTAACTATAGATCCTGTTTGTTTGAATTTGTAACCGATGGTACTAATGTTATCCCGTATATTCTATAACGTATATATAAGTTTATATTACCTTTTTATTTTTTTCGTTTTTCTTAATAATCGAGTTCACTGCTAGGGTTCTCTCCCACTAACCTTACACACACGCGCATACACACAGACACAAATTCTCTTCTGCAGGGTCAGTTTAGCAACATGCAGGCGAGCGTTGTCCAATCTTGGGCACATACGTTGGTACTTCTGGCGCATTTCGTCAATTTGTCGGCAGTACTTCTCCGCCGTTATGGTTTCGCCAGGATTCAAGAAGCTATGATGGATGAGACCGGCCGCAGACTACCAAACAGTGACCATAATCTTTTTTTTATGCAATTTCAGCTTCGGGAAGTGTTGTGGAGCTTCTTCGGCATCCAACCACTGTGCTGAACGTCGCTGGTTGTAGAGGATACACTTCTCATCACATGTCACAATCCGTTCGAGAAATGGGTCTTTTTTGTTGCGCAGAAGGAGTGTAGGAGACACCTGAAAACAACGAATTTTTGATTATCGTTCAATTAATGCGGCACCTATTTGTTCAACTTTTTGACTTCCTTTTGCTTTTAATGGCGAACGACTGTTGAGTGGTCGACCTCGAGTTCAACAGCAACTTC
>NC_136489.1:41495514-41660514 GCF_053919585.1 Euprymna scolopes
TTCGTTCCCCATGAACTCCGAAACGGGTGGGCCAATTTTATTGAAATTTCGAACGAATGGGAGTGTTCTTAGATAAGTTTTTATCGAAATGATTTTTAAAAACCGATGTAAAATTCAACAGTAGCTTAAAGGGCACATTCGAAATGAATTATTTAAAGCACAATAAGACGTTTACATTTTAAACTTTAATTGAAGACATTATATAAATATAATTTTATAAAATCAACAGTAGATTCTCTACAGTCTAACGTAGACTATAATATATTGTAGACTAAGCCACTTAGCGTAAAGCATGTGAAGCTTTCTCTTGGTTCATCGTGAGGAGTCCCTGACTAAAGCTGGCAATCAATATATTTGATTGAAAAATGGGTGATTTCACCGATAATAAAAGTATATCATCGACATACAGTCCTGTTTCGTTGTATCACAACTCATCCGTGCCGCTAGGCTAGCACATCTCCCATGTCAAGGATCGAACCCAGAACCGTCGTGTTGATAGTCAGCAGTTCTACCACTCGACCATGGAAGCGATACCCGCAAATAACCCGTCCGAATGTCTATTTAAACAAACACCCGTCCACCACTTGTACAGTGCTCAAATCGCTTCTTTGTAAACAAACCGCGAGCTTCGCATTTTTCAACCAATTAAGTAGCGAGTGAGATTATTTACGACAGTGCTCAACCCAAAGAAGGGGGTGGTGGGTTAATATAATTTATATATATATATATATATATATATATGTATATATATATATATATATATCCAATTTGGGATTATGTGTATTTATATTCATATTAAAACCCTTTATTTCTGTTTATTTAAAAAGAAAACGCAACTTTGTTATATGTGGGACATGGAATTGCATTCATCAGCAAAAGATCTAGCTAATTTGCATATTCTTTTAAACATACATTTTAATTAATTCCCTATTAGTTTTTTCGGTTTTCTTATGGAATGATCATCTTTAGTTAACTTTTATGCATAATTATATTTATGCAGATATTCTAAATGATTTATACTTGCGTAATATTTGCATAAAAGTATATTTGTTTTTAAAAATTTTGCCTACCAAACGCCTCAGTCAGTTTTTTGTCTACAAACATGAAACCTCATATATAGGGCATTTGGACACATACGAAACTTTATATATAGGTTTTAGCCGGGAAAAGTCGGTGCAAAAGTGTGAAAATTAAAAAAATGGAATTTGCCAGGTGAAGATCGATCGATGGCATTACGAACATGCATGCGTAACGTAATACTTATTGATTCATGTTTTAATTTTTAATCTTGCAATAAACATGTCTTCATAACTCAGGCATTAACGTCAAAGGAAAAAATAAATCGTAAACTAAAACTTTTGGTTTTGATTTTCTGTGTTGGCCCACGAATCATTTTGTTTTATACTTGGAAATCATTACTATATATTGGGTCCAATATAATATAATAATAATTACGAAATCTGCATTATTACAAATATCATATTTAAGCGTATTTTACGACCTGGTAATGCCGAGCAGCCTGCTAGTATACATATGGCTCATTTCATGTCAAATCGACAGGGGATAAAAAAAGAAAAATACTATAGCAAGAGTGTGTGCACAGATGGACGACCACGTTCGAAACGACGAGAGGACAAATGTCAGAGAGAAGAAGCACGATCACGGTTTATTCTGAAAAATACCCGGAAATAAATGTCGTTTTTATTAACAAAAAAAGAATGAGTCGAGTTGTTACTTGTTCTATGCTCCTTGCGACATACAGTGCTACAACGTGTTGTGTCTTAGCTGTGTGTAAACGTGTGTAATGTTACAATACGTTGTGAGATGACACCATAATAGGCATGGTGTTGCCTCTGATGATAGCCTGATCATATAAGCGTCCCTTCGATTTTTAAACTAAACAAAAAGACAATTGCAGAATTACTTAGAATTTCTACGCAGTCATGGCTGACGGAACGATAGTATTCTACTACCGTAGATTAAATAAAGGATTCCGCTCAAAATGTAACGTTACCAGAACGTTGTAGCCACAGTCGCAAATAGACAGAGAATAGAAAAGAACTTCAACTCACTTTGTTGCTGTTGTTGTTGTACAACGACATTTATTTCCTCATTCTCTCGCCACGTGGGACCTCGTTACGGCTGTGACGTCATCCACGTGTTTCAAACGTGATCGTCTTCTCGAATTTGCTGAATCAACATCTCTAACGTGATCGTCTTCTCGAACGTGCTCTCTCCTTTCTATAGTCTTCTTTTTCCTTGCTGTGACGTTATTTCCCTCACAGTTCGGTATTTACATATAGACGTCCGCGCTATGTTACAAAGTTCGGTGCAGATTCCCGAGTTCGACAGAAAGATTACCGACTTCAACAAGATACACTTCCTCACCATGTTCCGCACTGTGTGCATATGCACGGATATATGCATCAAAGGGGGGGGGGGGGAGAGAGAGCGCATAAGAGAGTGAGAGAGAAAAAGAGAGAAAGATGGTAACGAATCTGTTCTATTCTGCTCGGTTTGTCAATAACTGTTTCTATTGCTTGAATGATGAAGTCCTCGCTCAATTAATTATGTCTTTTTCTCCCCCACTTTCCCTTTCTCTATCTCCCTCTCATAAACTATTTATATTAGTCAGGTGCTTCTGCTTGGAGATACATGTTAACACGTTCGAATTTTTTGATCAGGCCGATCTCATCAACATCTTCTGAATAATCGAAGACGAGCAGATTGATCGATTTTAAAACTCCTCGAATTTACTAATTACAACGAGCAACAAAAACAAAAGATTGTCATAACTAGCCTTCAAAGAAACGTTCGTGCCTTTATCGCAGATGATCTTTCGAAATCTCGACCACAGATGAAAACGAAGGAGCATTCTGGCCGTTTAATCAATTTACTTAAGGATGTTTGGGTTCTTTTCTAGAATAGTATCTCTTCTGAAAAATTGTTCATCTTCGGTTTACGCGTGCCAGTGAACCAACCATAATCCTAGACTTTTCCCATATAAATTTTAATGAAAGCTAAAGATTACTCTTGAATTCACATGTTAAAGGCTTCAAAATCACATGCATATTTTCCAGATCATAGTAAATATCGTATTGTTTCTTTTATCATATATATATATATATATATATATATATATATATATATATATATATATAGTAAGTTATAAAATATATATGGCGATTAAGCTACACTGAATATTCCGCGTTTCATCCACTCTAGGACTCTTCAGGCTTAGAGTGGATGAAACGCGGAATATTCAGTGTAGCTTAATCGCCATATATATTTTATAACTTACTAACTAGCTCTACCTACGTATTGAGCACTTTTGAAGTAAATACTTAAAGTTTACGCATAAATTTATACTTTCGTATATTAAGTTATGTGAGTAAATTAAGTAGTTATATATATAATATATATATATATATATATATATTATAACTTACTACTTAACTCTACCTACGTATTGAGTACTGTTGAAGTCAATACTTAAAGTTTACGCATAAAATTTTACTTCGTATATTAATTTATGTGATTAAATGAAGTAGTTATACACACACACACATATATATAAGTCACTTTGTGTGTGTGCGTTACTTCCTCATATGTTCCGAAACGGCTGTGCCTATCCTTTGCAAATTTCACACAAAGGTAATTTATATATGTCTAGCAGTGTTCTTATATGTTTTGTACAGAAATTCATCCGATAAGAATCGAAAATCGAAAACAATCCGATTCTTAAAATAGTATCGCTTTCTTATAGATATAGAGGGAGAATTTTTACAGGGAAATATTTTTCGTTACACCGGCCAAGGAAAATAATATAAGTTCAGCAAATCATTTCTTCTAAAAAATAAAATCAGATGTATCGCCATCTGGATATATAGCTCACTGGTAGAGCATTCGACTACAGATCGAATGATCCCCTTTTCAAGTCTGGGTCTACATCGCCATTTTATTTGAGTTTTTTCTTGTTAATGAGTTCAATTTACAATAAAAGAAGAGGTTGCATTTAATATCGTCTCTTTCGTTTGTATATTTTAAAACTAAGCAATAATCAGAAGTGATTTTTCAAAGTATTCATTTCCAAGCCCAAATATCAGCTGACGTGATATTGTAAACAAACAAAAACGGAATTTGATAATTAACATTATCATTAATATGTTTATTTATTTTTTATTTTTCCATTTTTATTTATTTTTTACATTTTTTACGAAAAAACACAAGGCAAATTATTCCTCGTAATGGATCATATTCAAAAGAGGATTGATTCTATAATAATGCATATACGCTGTCTGCGTGAATTAAAATATCATGTTTAAGCGTATTGTACGACCAGGCAACGCCGGGCGTCTAGCTAACGTATATATATATATATATATATATATATATATATATATATATATATATATATATATATATATATAAGAGCAAGAAAGAAACCGAAAATTAATAAAGGATACATTAATAAGGATTAAAGGGATGAAAACAGGGAGAGTAATAATAGCAGTGAAACAGGTAATGATGAGGTGGGTACTAGGAATAAGAGAAACAGACGCAGGAAACAGGTTTAGTTTAATGCGCCACATATCCAAAATAATATACCTAAAGAATTTTACAGAATAATTGATAAAAAATTTCCCATCTGAGAATAGATTAAGCAAAATAATTAATAGGAACTCAGTACAACTATCTTTCTCCACATCCGCCAACGTAGCCATCACTATAAGCTCTAATAACAGGAAAATAAGCAAAATAAGGGATAATAATAAGTCAGTATCGGATGAACGTGTTTTAGAGAGAAAATGTAACTGCAGAATACCTGGCAATTGTCCGTTGGGTGGCAAATGCTTAACCTCAGAAATAGTGCACAAATGTGAGATTAAGGCCGATAATATTAAGATATATCTTGGAGCCCCAGTTGCGTCTTTAAGGAAAGATACAGAAACCATATTGTATCCTTCAAAAGTGAACCGGGGATGGAAACTAATAGAGAAGGTGTTAATGATAGAAGGGGGTACAAGAATCAATATACAAAATAAAAAGAAGAACACAACTGCATTAGGTGATTGGGTCAGAGAACTTCATAAAAACAAAAAAAGATTTTGAATTGAAATGGTCAATAGTAGATAAAGGTAGTAAGTATAGACCTGGGAAATCAAAAAGGTGCTGTGTTTACTGGAAGCCCTCTACATAGTTAATTCTAAAGAAGAAATATTAAATAAAATGCTGGATGGTATACAGGGATGTCTATCATAGGAATAGATTTTTGCTAGTTATCAATTCCCTTCATACTCGTGGCAAATGTTTGGTGCTCCTGAAGTAAAAGCTTAGCAAATCGGCAAAAGGTGGCTTCTCCGATGGGTTTGAATCTCATGACCTCTACATTGATGGTTGTGTAAGCATGAAATGCTAGTGTCTGTAGATATTAAGAATAATTATATATATGCAACTTTGTCTATGTGTGAGCGTTCGTTCCTTATAGATTCCGAAACTTTAACTCTAGTGTATATGTCTAAGAGTTATCTTAGTTTAATTTTGTTTCAGAATACCTCGATAATTACCGATAATCGATAATCAAAACCGTTATTTTAATTTATCTATCATCATGTTGTCGCTTAGCAACAATGATAGAACAACGAGCCTTTAAAATTCTGCTGGGGGTAATTTGATAGCGTGTTTTTCTTTTTTTGTTTGTTTCTGTTGTTTTTTTTGTTTGTTAGTTTGTTTTTGGTTTGTTTGTTTTCTGTTTTGTTTTTTTTTTTGCTTTTTTTTTGCTTTTTTTTTGCATGACGTGGGTGTAGGTTCAAACCCTGCGCGTAAATTTCTTAATGTTTATTTTTTCCTTAACTGGAAACAAGTTTATATAAAATAATTTTATAAAAGAAACAGTAGGTTCTCAAGAGTTCAATGTAGAATAACATATATTTTGTACTAAGCTACTGCATGGCGACATGTAAAGCTTCCTCCTGGACGGATTTCAATGAACATGAAAATATAGGAGTGTGAAATATTCGTTCATCATAATTAAATCCCTGCCAACCTCGATTTCCCTGCTAGTATATATATATATATATATATATATATATATATATATATATATATATATATGATGAAAATAATGGAAATAGTATTCCGACAAAATAGAGAAAATAAAAAAGGAAAAAACCGTATTATGTGTTCACCAACGTTTCGTCTTTATTTCGAAACTTCCTCTGGGTGAATGAGATTAAGAAACCAAAAAATATACCAGTACAAAATATTTGAAAAAGTTTCACGTGCACAGTGTGACGCAGTTCTATTTAAGAGAAACGGAAAATTGATGTTGGAAATTCAAAAAGGAAGCGGGGCTGGCGCTGTTAAAGAGAAGGAAATTTTAGTGACGTCATATAGTCGTTAATTTAATTTTAAAACTATGAACGCAAGTGTATATTCTTATTGGGAAAAAGATATATCTGTTGAAATTTAAATATAAGTTTGTAAATTTCATTTCATTCCTGTTACAAACTTATATTTAAATGTATCTAGTTACTGGTAACTAGCTGACCGAAACATGCTCATGACTGTGTACCAACATATGACTGCTTGTGTAAAAACAAATAAAATGTCTACCCTGCTCTACCTCGGTATTGAGCATTCTTGTATTAACCTTGTTAAACTTTATTGGTTACTTAACCTCTGGAAAACAATAACCAAGAGTATATATAATGGTGTAATGGTTAGAAGTTCCAACTGTTATTTAGGCAGTCGGGTTTCGATCCTGGCTTGAGGTAAATGCTTGTCTAGCCACACTGATGAGCTGTAAAACAGCGAAACAGTACTGTATGTGGATTACTATAATGCTCCCTATCTTAGATTGAGTATATTGGGAAGTGATATACAAATTACCATTAGCATATTAAGCGATGCTCTTTATGTAAACAAATTGAGTTTGGGCATTTGGGCAGTGTCAAAACACTGTGAATTCACTGCCCGCATAGCAGCAGCGGATTGGTGCAATGGTTAGAAGCTACGACTGTCATCGGGTTTCGATCCTGGCTTGAGGTACTTGCTTGTCTCGCCACAATGATGAGCTGTGAAACAGCGAAACAGTACCGTATGTGGATGACTATATATATATATATATATATATATTCTTAAATTTACAACGTTAAAAGGAATAGACACACAAGTATTTACTCATTTTGTAAAATGTTGGTCTTTTATTGCGCACAATTGTTTTAGCCCTGTGTCTTGGCATACAATTGTATAACAATTAATTAATGAATAATGCTTTGGAAAGAGCACAAAACGAAGGTGAAAATGGGCAAAATTTAAAACACATTATTTTTCATAAATAAAGATTGTTTGAATTTTGCATCTTTTTTTTTAATTTCCAAAGGTTTTAGTAAGATCATGTTACAATTACGGAAAGATATCAAAAATAAAGAATCTATTCAAGTGCTTGACCCTTCAGTGACTTTTTGTGCGTCACTGTATATATATATATATATATATATATATATATATATATATATATATATATATATATATATATATATATATATTGATTATTTATCGGCACGTGACTACTAAGTGCTTCCCTTAAAAATTTATCTTCATTTTTGTATTGTTTACATGATAACCATAAAAACAAACGCATTGAATAGATCGGCAGATATCGATTAGGTTTACTAATTAATCGATAAAATATTGACATATGTTTTTCCTTTGATATTTAACTGTCATGACTTGGGTTCAGACATCAATCACTGGCCCTAATTCGATTATGTCGAAAACTTCGAATCAATAAATCTACCTTCATTGACCGGCCAACATGGTAGGGTCTCGCGTGGGCGGAATAAGTCAAGGAGATATTGTAGCTTGAATTGTTCTGGGAATTTCTTAGTGACCAGTAACAATACCTCGACAAATATTGTTATCTTCTTTTACAAAGAAGTCTCCGCTTGTAAAGGCACAAAGGCCAACTGAGGATAAGGTTAATGAGTGTCAATTAGTCGGTTAGACAACACCGTAATGATTGGTAATGGTTGAAATTGAGAAACCCACAAATTAGCATCCATTTGCCTATTTTACAGGTACTTTAATCGAATGTGCCCTGACTAACAGCATTTGTTCCTCCTCGAGGTACATACTCCTTACTAATCTGACAAGCAGAAAAATCTCACCCCTTCTTTGTTGAGGTCTCTAAATGCTTGAAAGCCTTTTTATTCTAATAGTTTATTCCCTTGAACTGTTAGAGTTTAGAATTCCCTATCTGCTTCTTGCTTCCCTGACTGTACTAATCTGATAAATTTTAAATGTAATTTTACAGTAACTTGAACAGACATCTCACTGCTTAATTTCTTACAATCCGTTGTTAGACACAATCTCCTAATGATCCCAGTGGTAGTATACCTTGTTTAGGGCGAAACTTTGCTCCTAGAATTTGCGTTTAGTTTTAGGCGAAGATTGATATATAGGAAATTTTGACAGTGATTGTTGCTAGACCAGTCTTTACTGAAGCTCAGCCGAACACCTGCCATAAAAATAAGGATCAAACAGAGAAGTCGCTTCTGTTAGAAAGAGGAGATAAGGAGAAGAAAATACATTGGCCACTAGATTTCGAAGCTGATTCTGAACCTGGAAAATTAGGAATGAATGCTTCGAGTGAATTTCGTTAAATCATTTATTTTAATTAATTTTTAATTAATTTTTCATTTTTAATTATTATATTTATTATTATCATTGTTATTTTTTAATTCTTTACTTGGCTCTATAATTCATAAAGCAGACACGATTTTACCGTTCAAGATAAAACATTGCAAACACAGATAAATCTAATATGCTCATCCTATCTGCCAATACCTGATGTATGTTTTGTTCATTATCATAAATTTCTATAATAGATCCAAGGAGAGTCACTTTCATAAACAAGTATTATTTACAGGTGGTAGCATGAGAGTTTTTTTTTACATAGGCATCATCACATTATCAAGGCCAAGAGGCCACTCAAGGATAAGGGTTAAAGAGTGTACAGTAGAAATTGGACAATATAGTAATCATTAGTAATGAAAATTTGTTAAATTTGATAACTTATATGAAACGGCTCATCAAGAACTTATTTACGTCAGACTTGAAGACAACCATATTGTAGTCAGCCGGAAAGCAGGAAAACGGAAGACAATTCCACAGGCGTGCAGTTCTAATAAAAAAGCTTTGTTCATGGAATCTACGTTTAGGTTTAGGCACAGATAAAGAGTGGAGGGAATTATTGATAGTGTTTACAGCTAGACGAGTGTTTCTTGTGAAAGTTTGGCGAGGGGGGACCATAGATTGAAGCTCAGTCGAACACTTGCCATGAAAATAACGATACATCAGAGACAAACTCGCAACATCTCTTCTGTGAGATAGAGGTTGCAAGGAAGAGAAAAGGGCATCTCCTACGAGGCTGCGGAGTCTATTTTGAACTCTATCAAGTCCTTTCTATCAGCTCCTGCCCAGATGTGGTAACAGTATTCCATCCTTGGACGTACCTGGCTCTTATATAGATAGAGAATAGCATCAGCAGGTCGGGTCGATAGAAAGATCAAACCATTTTTCCAGCGGCCTTGGCAACAGATTTGATGTACGTGTTCCATTTAAGATCAGGAGTAATGGTCAAGCCAAGAAGCTTGTCAAAACTTGAGGCATCCTGAAGACGAGAGCCATTCATTTCAATTGATGCCAGATGTGGATCAGAATGTTGATGATGTAAAGAGAGAAGCTTGGTTTTAGATGCATTAAAAGTAACCAGCCACTCCTTACCCCATTGTACTACGTGCTCAAGATCAGAGGAGAGAATTGGAAAGAACTTGGTCGTTTACTGTCTTAGATGTGCTACCATAAATGGTAGTGTCGTCAGCATAGATGTCTACAAATGATGTAAGGATGTGATTTGGAAGATCATTAATGTAGATCAAGAAAAGAGTTGGGCCCAGGATGGACCCCTGAGGGACACCGGCATTAATACCGTGAGCTTCTGATTTTTGCCCCTCAACTACTACTCTTATGAACCTATCAGAAAGAAATGATTTAATAATTGAGAAGACATTTCCAGCTATACCATAGCATGAGATCTTATGAAGTAAACCTTTATGCCATACCCTATCAAAGGCCTTAGATATGTCAAGAGCAATTGCCCTAGAAAGGTTGCCTCCGTCGAGAGATTTGCTAATCCTATGAGATATAACTGTAAGCACATCTGCTGTAGATCTAGCAGAACGGAAACCATATTGAGTGTCACTAAGAAGGTTATTTTTGTTGAGATGGTTGATTACTTCTGTATTTAACACAGATTCCAGCAACTTACTCATGACGCACAGGAGACTTATTGGCATGTACTGAGAGGTGGATGAGCGATCACCTGAATTCTTAAATACAGGGCATACTGATGAAATTTTCCAGGGAGATGGGAAACTATTCTCCTTAAGACAACGTTTAAACAGTTTTGTAAGTATGGGCGCTAGTTCAGGTTGAAGTTTTTTGAGTACTATAATTGGAATACCGTCAGGACCAGTTGCTTTACTGGAATCAAGGTTTTTGATTAGCTTGGCAACATCACGTACAGATATACGTATATCACATAGCGTGTTTTCTGATACAGGAGGAAATATTGGGGGTTGGCGGCCTTGATCGCAAAGGGTAGAATTAGCTGCAAAGTTCTTGACAAAGAGTTTGGCTTTGTCTGATGCTGACGAGATTACCTCAGGTCCATTGATAATAGTTGGGATGGAGCACACGCTTCTGTTCAGGATTCTGTTTGCTGTTTGCAAAAACTGGTGAGAACCAAGCCGCTGCTCAGCTACTTTTGACTTAACAGATTGAGCATACAACTCTCTTGCATTCTTTATTACTTTCTTACAATGGTTGCTGGCAGTCCTGAAAGCAGCTTTAGTTTCCATACATCTATTACGTTGGAAACAGTGGAAAAAGTGATTTCTGTGCGCAATGGCAGCAGCACATTCTGGATAGAACCATGGCTGGCTGTTAGGTTTTTGCTGAAATTTTTCGAGGGTATGAAACGGTCAATACCTACAATTAACCATTCCGTCAAGTCTAATACTATAGAGGACACATCCTTTTTAAACATGGAATGCAGAGGTAGATCAGATATAAATGTACGGAAGCTATCCCAGCCAGCCTTAGTGTATCGATATACTGTACGATGGAGAGGTACGTCTGGGGACTTATTACATTTCATTTTTATCTTAATTGATACAACAGAGTGGTCGGAAGATCCAAGAGGCGACAGAACAGAAACTGAACATAGTTAAGGGCAAGTTGTGAGAAAAAGGTCTAGTAGGCTCGCATACTGGCCGTCATTATCGGGCACATGGGTTGGTTCCTGAATAATCTGAGTGAGGTCATAGGCAATGGAGAAATCATACGAGTAACAACCTCAATGACAGTACATGTCACTGGATAACAGTGCCTGACAATTGAAGACAGGCGATTTAATTTCGGAACAGTCCAATTAACGCCGAACATCCAGTGTCCACCAAACACAACAAAACGCCACTGAAAGCCATTGCTCTCCACTGGCATCCAGTGACAAGCATTAAATGCAAACAATTTCATTTCGGAGCAGTCGCAAGTAACCACCCTACACTAACACTAATCCCCAATAACCACCAGTGCCGAGAACAGACAATTTCATTTCGAAACAGTCGCAAGTAACCACCCTACACTAACACTAATCCCCAATAACCACCAGTGCCGAGAACAGACAATTTCATTTCGGAGCAGTCGCAAGTAACCACCCTACACTAACACTAATCCCCAATAACCACCAGTACCGAGAACAGACAATTTCATTTCGAAGCAGTCGCAAGTAACCACCCTACACTAACACTAATCCCCAATAACCACCAGTGCCGAGAACAGACAATTTCATTTCGGAGCAGTCGCAAATAACCACCCTACACTAACACTAATCCCCAATAACCACCAGTGCCGAGAACAGACAATTTCATTTCGAAGCAGTCGCAAGTAACCACCCTACACTAACACTAATCCCCAATAACCACCAGTGCCGAGAACAGACAATTTCATCATGAAGCAGTCGCAAGTAACCACCCTACACTAACACTAATCCCCAATAACCACCAGTGCCGAGAACAGACAAGTTCATTTCGGAGCAGTCGCAAGTAACCACCCTACACTAACACCAATCCCCAATAACCACCAGTGCCGAGAACAGACAATTTCATTTCGAAGCAGTCGCAAGTAACCACCCTACACTAACACTAATCCCCAATAACCACCAGTGCCGAGAACAGACAATTTCATTTCGAAGCAGTCGCAAGTAACCACCCTACACTAACACTAATCCCCAATAACCACCAGGACCGAGAACAGACAATTTCATTTCGAAACAGTCGCAAGTAACCACCCTACACTAACACTAATCCCCAATAACCACCAGTGCCGAGAACAGACAATTTCATTTCGAAGTTGTCGCAAGTAACCACCCTACACTAACACTAATCCCCAATAACCACCAGTGCCGAGAACAGACAATTTCATTTCGAAGCAGTCGCAAGTAACCACCCTACACTAACACTAATCCCCAATAACCACCAGTGCCGAGAACAGACAATTTCATTTCGAAGCAGTCGCAAGTAACCACCCTACACTAACACTAATCCCCAATAACCACCAGTGCCGAGAACAGACAAGTTCATTTCGGAGCAGTCGCAAGTAACCACCCTACACTAACACTAATCCCCAATAACCACCAGTGCCGAGAACAGACAATTTCATTTCGAAGCAGTCGCAAGTAACCACCCTACACTAACACTAATCCCCAATAACCACCAGTGCCGAGAATAGACAATTTCATTTCGAAGCAGTCGCAAGTAACCACCCTACACTAACACTAATCCCCAATAACCACCAGTGCCGAGAACAGACAAGTTCATTTCGGAGTAGTCGCAAGTAACCACCCTACACTAACACTAATCCCCAATAACCACCAGTGCCGAGAACAGACAATTTCATTTCGGAGCAGTCGCAAGTAACCACCCTACACTAACACTAATCCCCAATAACCACCAGTGCCGAGAACAGACAATTAAATTTCGAAGCTTTTCAATGGACACCGACAATAGTCATAATCCACGCTTGCCAACAATGAGGGGAAGCCAGTGCCAACCAGTAAACGTCAGTAAAGCAAGTAAATACAAGTAACCGCCTCAAAAACGCTACCAACGCCTCAAAACACCTCTAATCACCAGTGACCATCAGTGCTCGCCACTGTCATCCAGTGATAACCAATTTCATCTCAGAGAAGTCCAATTTAAGCCGATACAATTTAAGCTGATCGGCAGTGACCGAGAGTGAACACCAGGAACCGACAGTGACAGTTGTAAAGGCAGCCAGTGCCCACCAGTAAACAATAGTACCGCAAGGCCCTAAAAAAGCACTAAGTAATCATCTGTGCCGACAATGGAAATCAATGACGTCCGCTAACTGCCACTACCAGACAATGCCTGATAGTGGAAGCCAGATGATTTTATTTTGGTCACAGCCGCCATGACAACCACGACCGCCAGTGCCTGCAATTGTTCAGAGCCGACAGTAGTCGCCATTAGTAAGCGTTGCCATTTCTCTATGTTAACATTTTTTAGATGTTTATCCATAACCATTATTTTACGTAACTCATATACGATAATGTACTAGATAGTGACACACAATATGGTTTCTGCTCTGCAAGATCTACCGCAGATGTGCTGACGGTTATATCCCACAGGATTAGTGAATCTCTTGACAAAGGCTTCCTTTCTAGGGCAATTGCTCTTGACATATCAAAGGCCTTCGACAAGGTATGGCATAAGAGTCTACTTCACAAGATTTCCAGCTACGGTATAACTGGAAATGTTTTCTCAATCATTAAATCATTTCTCTCCGATAGGCTCATAAGAGTAGTGGTAGATGGACAAAAATCTGAGGCCTGCAATATAAATGCTGGAGTCCCTCAGGGGTCAATCCTAGGCCCAACTCTCTTCCTGATCTACAATAATAGCCTCCCTAAACACATACTTAAATCATTCGTTGACATCTATGCTGATGACACGACCATCTACGGCAACACATCAAAGGCTGTAAATAACAAAGTTCTCTCTGATTCTCTCTCCTCTGATCCCCATCTGGCATCAATTGTGATGGATGGCTCTCGTCTTGGTGAGGCTCCGTGTTTTGACAAGCTTCTGGGTTTGACCTTTACTCCTGATCTGAAATGGAACACGTACATCAAGTCTGTTGCCAAGGTCGCTGGAAAGATGGTGGGATCCTTCTACCGCTCCAGAAGATATCTCACTGCTGATGCAATTCTCTATCTATATAAAAGCCAAGTACGTCCACGGATGGAATACTGTTGCCATATCTGGGCAGGAGCTGCCAAAAACAGCCTATCCTGCCTTGACAGAGTACAAAATAGACTTCGACGCTTAGTGGGGGATGCCCTTTTCTCTACCCTGCAACCTCTCTCCCACAGAAGAGACGTTGCGAGCCTATCCTTGTTTTATCGTTATTTCCATGGCAGGTACTCGTCTGAACTCCAATCTCTGGTCCCCCCTCGCCAATCTTTCACGAAAAACACCCGTCTAGCCGAATCCACTGTGAAAAATTTCCCCCACTCTTTATTTGTGCCTAAATCAAAACGCGGATTCCATGAACAAAGCTTCTTTCTTAGAACTGCACGCCTGTGGAACTCTGTTGCGTCTGCCTGCTTTCCACTGGACTACAACTTGGATGTCTTCAAGTCCAACGTTAACAAATTCCTAATGAACCGCCCCCTTAAGTAAACACTTCATCAAATCTCCACACTAAGGTAATGTACTTGCAATAACCCTTATCCCTGAGTGGCTTCCGAGCCTTGATAAGTGCTGATCACTGTGTAAAAAAAAAATCATAATCTAATTTGTTTTCGCTAGTGAGGGTAGGATTTTCTTTTACTGAATCTGTTCTGGCATTGTGTCATATTTTGACCAGGTAATGTCGATATACGAATCCTGATATTTTTTTATGAATTTATAATTTTTATATTTATTTACAATTTTAAATATTATATTTATAATTATTGCTTTTACTTATTTTTATTAATTTCTTGCATGTATTATATTTTATTTATCCCTTTTAAATCAATAATAACAACAGTAATAATAAGACAATAATGCTGAAACCCTCGAATGTGAACCCTAATCAATATAAGCAACATACATTAATCGATTAACTAAAAGAAAAGAAAAAGAAAAACCACGTGAAACTAAGAAAATTGTAAGTTAACTAGGCCCCACCCTAGGCCAATAAATGTTATAGTGTTGGCATTAAGCGGTATCATATTAAACAGTTGCACTATCTGAGAACTGGGACTTTGGGAAAGCTTGTTACCACTCAAATTCCAGTGAAGACCAATAAACGTTGCCAGGAAGCAGTCAATGGAAAGCGGCTGTTGTAGTAATGCAAAGTCTTCTGCAAAGATTATCGAAAGAGGTGGAGAGTAGTGAAAATCTGGGGAGACTTGACGTCACCCAGACTCTAAAAAAATCCCGCTCTTTAACAATTACACCTCGAACGCACAGACAAGTTGTACAAACATAAACCGGCAAGAGTACTTGAAAACGAGAATCACAAAATTCTATGGGACAGGGACATACAAACTGATAAACCCATTCAAGCAAGAAGACCAGATGCCGTAATAATTAACAAGAAAGGAAAATTCTGTCAAATCATAGACTTTTTTGTCCCAACCGACCACAGGTTGAATATCAAAACAAAAAAGGGAGAAACGGAGCAAATACATAGAGCTAGCCAGAGAGCTGAAAGGGATATGGAAGATGAAGAAAATCAAAATAATACTTATAATAGTAGGAGCACTAGGAATAATCCCGAAAAATTTTGAAAAAAAAATGAGATAAATTGGAATCAGAGGAATTTCTGGAAAAATACAACGAACAAGAATAATGAAAACAGCTGAAATATAAAGGAAAACCCTTGAATGTGGAGATTAACACAGACGATCCAAAAGCGTAGACCAGACAAACTGCTACAGAGACAAAACATGAAGCGCTATATGGAACCAAGAACATTGAAGCTGCATACCTATAAATTCTCTAACCCCACCCCATCTCCCCATTACCACATCACTCTCTCCTCCCCCCCCCCCTAAAAAGAGTTAAACCAAATAGCCAAATACCCAATGAGGAAGGAAAGAAGGAAGGAGTGAGCACTGACCAGGCCTCCACTATATAAGTGCGAAGAGAACTGGGACCTTGGGGAGGCTTATTGCCACTCAAATTCCAGTAAATACCAATGGGGACTGCCAACGAGAAGTCAATGGCAAGCAACTGTTGCGATAATTCAAATTTATTTGCAACTGATATCGAAAGAGATGGAGAGTACCTGAAAATCTTGGGAGACTTGATGTCACTCAGCTTTCAGGGGACACCACAAGCTGTATTCAATGAGATCTTTGATAACTTGTGTGAAATATCCTTGTGAGCCAATAATAATAATAATAATAATAATAATAATAATAATAGTGAACACCGCACGTTGTTGACAGAAATCATTGGTAATGGTATGCGTGAAAACTCTTAATGAATAATAATAATAATAATAATAATAATAATAATAATAATAATAATAATAAATTAAAAACTGAAACAGAGAAGGCTAACAAACTTCTCCCACAAATCACAACAGATACAATCACAGACCTAAACAATCTAATTTACACAGGAGCCAAGATGGTATGTGTGAAGTTCGAACCAGAAAAAACAGCTGGGGAAAGATAATATAATACCTGAGAATGTACAAAATACCGGCTAATATAACTAATCTGATAGAAAATGCAATGAAAATATGGAGACTCCAACTGACAGCTGATGGACAATACATAACTGAAATCAAAATACAAAGAGGGATCTCCCAAGGTGATTTCCTATAACCATGATTGTTCATTATAGCCATGATGACCCTGAACAATATCCTAAGAAAATGCCAAGCTGGATACAAGTTAACTAACACAGAAGAAAGAATGAACCACCTAATGTACATGGATGACCTGAAACTGTTTGCAAAAACAAAGACAGAACTAGAAACACTAATAAACACGACCAGAATCTTCAGCCACGATATCCAAATGGAATTCGGTAAGGAAAAGTGGGCATGAGGAGGGAGAAACTAGAAGCAACAGAAAGCTTAGTACTGCCCAATCACACATAAATGAGGGCACTAGGTGAACATGATAGCTACAAATACTTGGGAGTGCTGGGAGTAGATGTCATCAAAGCAACGGAAGTGAAAGAGAAAATAGAAAATCAATACAAATCAGAAGAACAAGAAAACTCCTCGAAACTAAACTAAACAGTCGAAACCTAATTAAAGGAATAAACATTTGGGCAATGTCACTAATAAGATACGCTTATAAGCTGGACCAAAGAAGAACTAAGGAATCTCGACCAGGACACTCATTACGATGTACAATGCACTACACCCGGAGGATGATACTAACCGACTATATTTGAAAAGGAGAGACGGAAGAAGAGGGCTGGTTAGTATAGACGACTGTGTAAATAACAAAAAAAATAGCAAAATACATAATGTAGAACACCGAAAGAATAATTGCTGCAGCAAGAAACAAGAAAGAAACAGATAGAAAAAGAGACGAGGAATAAGACAAGGAAAAAATGGGAATAGAAACAACTACATGTACGATTTATAAGGATTACAAGAGACTAACGAAAACACTTGGAAGCCTGAGCAGGGAAAGTGAATCACTAATAACAGCTGCAAAAGATAATGCAATTAGAACCAACCACATCAAAGCCATGATCGGCAAGACACAAGAAAACAGCAAATGCAGACTGTGCGGACAAAGAGACGAAGTAATAAACCACGTAATAAGTCAATGCCACAAACTAGCTCAAAAAGAATATAAAAATAGACACAATAGAGTGGGGAAAGCAGTACATTGGCAATTATGCAAACAATTACATCTTGAATGCACAGACAAATGGTACAAGCACAAACCGGCAGCAGAACTTGAAAATGAAAGTCACAAGATTCTATGGGGCATGGATATATATAAACGGATAAATTCATCCAAGCAAGAAGATCGTATGTCATAATAGTTAAGAAGAAGGAAAAGTCCTGCCAGATTGTAGATTTTGTCGTTCTAGCAGACCAGAGAGTGAAGATCAAGGAGACTGAGAAGCCGGGCAAATATACGGAACTGGTTAGACCGCTGAAAGGGATCTGGAAAATGAAGAAAGTAAAGATAACACCCCTAATAGTGGGAGCGTTAGGAACGATACGGAAAAACTACAAAAAAAGATGTGAGAGATTGGAATCAGAGGGATGAGAGAGAAGATAAACGAATTTCAATAAGGAAAACTGCAAGAATATTAAGTAAAAACGCTGAATGTGGAGATTAACACCACACATAAACTACACACAAGCTAGGCACAGAAACGGCTACAGATATAAAACACAAAGGAACCTCACATGGAATCATGAAAACTGAAAGAGTATCATTGTAAAAATACCGCCCCCAATTATTACTTTTTTGTGTGTGAGTGTGACCATCAACGGGCTCCACACCAAATAATGAGGGTCAAGGAAGATAGAAAGACCAAGGAGATAAAACACTAGTCAGACCTCCACTGTATGCGTGCAAAGAGTACTGGGACCATGGGGAGGCTTATTGCCACCCAAATGCCAGTGAAAACCAATGGTCGCCGCCAACAAAAAATCAATGGTAAGCGGCTGTTGCGATAACGCTAATTCTTTTGCAAAGGTTATCGAAAGAGGTGGAGAGTACTGGAAATCTGGGGAGACTTGTTGTCACTCAGACTCCAGGAAACACCACGTTGTTCTCAAAGAGCAATCTTTGATGATAGCTTGTGTGACTACTCCTAGTGAGTAAATAATAATAATAATAATAATAATAATAATAATAATAATAATAATAATAAGCAGAAGAATGATTAAGATACAACGAATAAAATTAATGAAAATAGCTGAAATATTAAGAAAAATCCTTGAATGCGGAGACTAATACACATAGATCACAAGCGCTAGCCAGACATACAGAAACTGTTACAGAAGTAAAAAAAAAAAAAAAAAAAAAAAAAAAAAAAAGTCACAACACATAGAATCAAGAAAACTGAAACTGTATAATTGTAATTTAATTCCTTAAACTCCAAAAATAAAAATGGTCGGCATCAACTGACATCATTCCAAATAGTATAAGAGGATCAAGGAGGATGGTAAGGCCGAGAAAGGAAAGCACTAAACAAACCTCCACTAAGTGTGCTAAGAGGACTGGAATTTTGGGGAAGCTTATTGCCACCTAAATTCCAGGACAGACCAATGGTCGCAGCCAATGAGAAATTAATGGAAAACGACTGTTGCAATAACGCAAATTAATTTGCAAAAGTAATCGACAGAGGTGGAGAGTACTGGAAATCTCGGGAGACTTGTTGTCACCCAAACATCACAGGTTGTTCTCAAAGAGAACTCTGATGGATTGCCGTATGAAAATTTCTAGTGAGTAATAATAATAATTTTACTTTTAAATCCAACGAGTTTTTTTTTTTTTTTGTGTTGTTTTTTTTTTTTTTTGTAGGTACATGGTAATCCTCCTTGCATCCTAAAAAACATTCAAGGATTATCATTCAATCCCGGGCAACCTTGGGTATCCCTGCTAGTATATATATATATATATATATATATATATATATATATATATATATATATATATATATATATATAAAGAAAACTATAGTGTTCATTCAATACAGATTGTATTATGATGAATTGAAGCGCTTCTACTTGTGAGGTGCAAAAGTATTAATGTTTTTCGAATTCAATCTAATGTATTTGTTTTCAATGATTCCGCACTGACATTTACTGTTCGACGTGGAAATACCAAAGGGCAAAACAATTCGACTTTTGTTACACGGAAATTAATGACAACTAATAACGAAATTGGATAAAAACAAAACCGTTTTTTGTTTTATTTATTTATTTATTTATTTTCTGATAATTATCTAAGTAAGTCGATATTGTTTGTAGCTCACAATTTAATCGACTTTTTTGCCTTCAAATTGATCGATGGGAAACGGACTCAAAGTAGTTCTATACACGGCGACAGCTGTTAACGATCTGCTATTATAATACATATTGGATGTTTGTATTCTTTTAACTACTGTTCTAATCGAGTGTTATTTTCATAGCGTTTCGGTCGATGTAACCTTCGACTTTCTTCAGGTTTACTTTGTCGAACTCGAGAATCTTTCTGTCGAACTGGGAAATCTGCACAGAATTTTAAACAGAATCCATGTTCCGTCAGCTATAACTAGGTAGACGTCACAGGCAATGCGCAATTAACTTCTGAGTGTCGTCTGCACTAAGGATTGAACCTTAAACCTTCAGACGAGTGTAACTTATAACTGATATTATCAAGTACTTATTCCACGACGCGGTAGATAATTCTAATAGTAATTTTTGGAGTAATTTTTATCTTGTAGATAATTCTAATAGTAATTTTAGGAGCCTTTAACTACAGGGTCGAACGATATAACACTATATATATATATATATATATATATATATATATATATATATATATATATATATATATATATATATATAGGGGGAACGATAAAAGTGTTGCCCTAAAGAAAACAGCACTACAGCTTAATTTTTAAACTTATATTGAAAAAATCAATTCAGTTTACTTGATTATGTAGTAGAGCTGACATCTGTTCAATGTAGCCGCCTTCAGCCTCAATCACCGTCTCTATACGGGTCCGGAACTGGGAGTATGCCTTTTCCACAAGCGTGGGCGGGAGCTCGGCGAATACTTGGCATATGGAAGTGATCAGCCTGGTTTTATTGACCAAACGAAGTAGTCCAGTGAGTTCAGATCGGAGTAGAGGGGGGCAGAGAGAGAAGCGTACAAAGTCGTAGCACTCCTGAACCAAACCTGGATTTCTTTGGACTTTTGGGCCGGCACTGAGTCCTGCCAGCAGCTACCTGATTGCACCAGAGGATCACCACACTCTTCAGCACATCCAGATACACTTTGGCGTTGACTTTCAAGCCAACTTCGGAGATGTGAGGTGGCATGATGTGGCCCTAATTTGGATCCACACCATAACCGTGGTCGGAAACTTTGTTTTCGTCATCCTAGGCATGTTCATGTTATTCGTGGCAATGCATCGATGCATTTTGAGGGTGCTGGCAATGGTCCTATTGTCAGTACTTGGATCGGTAAAGAGCATGAGTTGTACTGCGATGCATCTCCGATCTCGCTCGTTGTACATTGTGTCACTTTCAGATATGATGGAAGGCACCAATCGCTCTTGGGATTTATACACATCATCATTATCATCATCATCATCATCATCATCATCATCATCATCTTCATTATCATGTAGTCTGTCAGCCTTGATGATGACTAGTTGGGGCCTCAGTGCTTTATCCTTCGCTTGGCTACTAACTTGCTTGCACAGTGTGGGTGTAGTATCTGCTGCGCATCAGATAAACACCCTCTAAACCTCCAATGCTCATGTCCAGTGGAGCGAACCCACGACAACTGGCAGCAGCGGAGGCTACAGCTTTTGTGTCGAAAGTAATCTCAGTAAGGTAGACAGTCGCCCTATCGTGTCCGATACTATGCCTTTTTTCTGAATGAGGTTCCATAGCCTTTTAAGGAAAACTGCAAGGCAGCAGTAGGATTTGAAGTCAGAGTTCCCATCTCTTAGCCTTTTGCTGTGATAAGGCCCACAAGGCAGTGTTGTTTGATTTGGGGGATGGTTCCCCTAGTCTTCGCCCAACGAAGGGCACCCACAAGACAGTGAGGTAGGGGTTGGTACTGTGCCAGGGCATGTCCACTCATCGGTGGGCCATAACACACTACCTCTGGGGTCCCCTACCATTCCGAGAACTCCTACAAGTTTAGCCAGCTAACACCGCTAGCTAACATGGTGAAAAGGGAGCAGCTATGCATAAGTCTTACCTACCAGTACATAGCCTCTCCATCATCAAGACTCCTACAGTGCCTCCACGTTGGCCACGCACGCTTACTGGATTTATACACAACTGGGCAACTAGTAGATAGTCTGCAGCAAAAAAAAAGAAACCTAATTTTCATCAAACGGAACTGGAATTATGTTGTCTTTTCTAGGGCGACAATTTCATCGTTACACCCTGTAATTTTTTTTCTGTTTTTTTTTCAAGATACGTAATATTACTAGTTATCACCATATGGCGCTAGTTATTAGTATATCTATTTAATTATATACCTATAAAGATAATATTTTTCTTGCTCTGACATTGATATTTAACGTCTAAATGTTCTATTTTAAAATGATTCAAACGAACTTCTTCATATACTCAGTCATGGATATGCGAGCAACTTCATGCAGGTTAATTCATTTGCAGATTTATTTGAAAAGCTAACGTTAATTAATTAATCATTCATTTTTATAGTCTCTTCTTAGATTATTGGTTTCATTCAACTATTAAGCTTAATTCTTTTTATGCATAATTTCTACATTGTGAATTTAGAACGAAAACCTTCTAGCACACTGACATGTTTACTTGTATATTTACGTGTGTGTGTGTGTGTGTGTGTGTGTGTGTGTGTGTGTGTGTGTGTGTGTGTGTGTGTGTGTGTGTGTGTGATTTTCTCTGTATGTGTGCTAAACATATCTTTCTAAATATTGGTCTACAGACTTGAAACTTGGTGTATAGGGTATTTGGAACAGTTTCGATTTGGTTTTCAACCTGTAAAAATAGCTGCTTCAGAAGGCAGAATTGAGATAAAAAGGGCTGAACCTAGCAGGCGTAAATAGACTAACTTCTAAACATGCGTACATATATATTTTTACCTTGAAGTTGATTTTCTTTGTCCATGTGGCGTTAACTCAGACGATAACGACAGAGGCTGAAGTGCTAAATAAAGATTACGGCTGGAGCGTTGAATGTTTTGGTTTCGATTTCAACTGATGGTACCAAAGTCACTTTATATTTTTGAAATCATTACTATATATATTAGGTACAATAACATAATCAATAGAGATTTTATTCTATAATAAATACGAAATATGGATAAATTAAAAGGTCAAATAATCAATGGATGCACTGACTAAAGCTGCTTTCAGGAACGCCAGCAACCACCGCAAAAGAGTAATAAAAATGCAAGAGAGCTATATGCCCAGTCTGTTAAATTCAAAGTAGCTGATCAGCGGCTTGGTTCCCACCAGTTTTGGCAAATAACAAATAGGATCCTGAACAGAAGTGTGCGTTCTATCCCAACCATTATCAATGGACCAGAGGTCATCTCCTCAGCTTCAGACAAGGCCAAACTATTTGCAAAGAACTTTGCAGCTAATTCTACCCTATGCGACGAAGGCCATCAACTCCCCATATTTCCTCCTATAACACAGAACACGCTAGGTAACATACAAATATCTGTGCATGAGGTCGCCAAGCTAATCAAGAACCTTGATTTCAGTAAAGTAACAGGCTCTGACGACATCCCAATTATAGTGTTAAAAAAGCTTCAACCAGAACTTGCTTGCATACTTACGAAACTGTTTAAACATTGCCTTAAGGAGAAGTGCTTTCCGACTCCCTGGAAGACCTCATCAGTTTACCCTGTATTTAAGAATTCAGGTGATAAGTCATCTCCCTCTCAGTACAGAGCAATAAGTCTCCTGTGTGTTATGAGTAAGTTGCTGGAATCAATATTAAATAGAGAAATAGTCAACCACCTCAGCAAAAATAACCTTCTTAGTGACACACAATATGGTTTCTGTTCTGCAAGATCTACCGCAGATGTGCTAACGGTTATATCTCACAGGATTAGTGAATCTCTTGACAAATGCTTCCTTTCTAAGGCAATTGCTCTTGACATATCAAAGGCCTTCGACAATGTATGGCATAAAGGCCTACTTCACAAGATTTCCAGCTACGGTATAACTGGAAATGTTTTCTCAATCATTAAATCATTTCTCTCCGATAGGCTCATAAGAGTAGTGGTCGATGGACAAAAATCAAAGGCCTGCAGTATTAATGCTGGAGTCCCTCAAGGGTCAATCCTGGGCCCAACTCTCTTCCTGATCTACATCAATGATCTCCCTAAACACATACTTAAATCATTCGTTGACATCTATGCTGATGACACGACCATCTAAGGCAACACATCAAAGGCTGTAAATGATAAAGTTCTCTCTGATTCTCTCTCCTCTGATCTCGAGCGCGTGGTTCAGTGGGGGAAGACGTGGCTGATTACCTTTAATGCATCTAAAACCAAACTCCTATCTTTACATCATCAACGCTCTGATCCCCATCTAGCATCAATTGAAATGGATGGCTCTCGTCTAGGAGAAGCCCCATGTTTTGATAAGCTTCTGGTTTTGTACTTTACTCCTGATCTGAAATGAAACACGTACATCAAGCCTGTTGCCAAGGTCGCTGGAAAGATGGTGGGATCCTTCTACCCCTCCAGAAAATATTTCACTATTGATGCAATTCTCTATCTATATAAAAGCCAAGTACGTCCAAGAATGGAATACTGCTGCCATATCTGGGCAGGAGCTGCTTAAAACAGCCTATCATGCCTTGACAGAGTACAAAATAGACTTCGTGGCTTAGTGGGGGATGCCCTTTTCTCTACCCTGCAACCTCTCTCCCACAGAAGAGATGTTACGAGCCTATCCTTGTTTTATCTTTATTTCCATGGCAGGTACTCGTCTGAACTCCAATCTCTGGTCCCCCCTCGCCAATCTTTCACGAAAAACACCCATCTAGCTGAATCCACTGTGAAAAATGTCCCCCACTATTTATCTGTGCCTAAATCAAAACGTAGATTCCATGAACAAAGCTTCTTTCTTAGAACTTCACGCCTGTGGAAGTCTGTTTCGTCTGGCTGCTTTCAACCTGACTACAACCTGGATGTCTTCAAGTCAAACGTAAACAAATTCCTGATGAACCGCCCCCTTAAGTGAACACTTCATTAAATCTCCACACTAACGTACGGTACTTGCAATAACCCTTATCCCTGAGTGGCTTCCGGGCCTTGATAAGTGGTGACCTCCGTGTAAAAAAAAAAACTTTAAGCGTATTTTACGATTGAGCAACGCCAGACGGCTTGTTAATATTATATATATATATATATATATATAATTTTTTTACTATAATAATTAAATACCTACAGACACTAGTGTTTCATCCTTTCGGGAATCTTCAGTGCAGGGTGTCACGATTAATACCAGTCGAACGATTCGAACCACGCCACAGGAGACATCTCTGACTCGATTAGCGAAGACTATATCAAATCGACTACCATTAACCCCGTGAAAAAACGTTGAATTTAAACATTTTAATTTTAAATGTTCATTTACGTCAGTCAAACAGTGATCTACTCGTTATACGATGATCTATATATATATCTATATCTATATCTATATATATATATATATATATATATATATATATATACATATATATACATATATATATATATATAGTCTTTAAATATTTTACCATTTAAAACCATATAAAAAAATATATATTTTTTATATTTTTAATCATTCGTTGGAAAACTATTTAGTCAGTAAGTCATTTAATAACTTACAATCACTGCATCAACTTGTTTTCTTAAATTCACAATAGTCCTAATGTTGTTTTAGTGATCATCACTTGTCTACTATGAAACTGTTTCCGGAATTTAAAAACAAAACAGTATATTAAATCATGGCTCCCTAGCAGTGTTGATCAAACACTACCTCTCTTAATCACAAGAACAAAAAGTGCAGATTTATGCAAACTTTGTTGTGGCGACGTTTGTACTCTTTTTAAGCAAGTATAGAACACGCACTAAAAATGTGTGACACTGTTTCAAGAACGGTACAATCTGCACTTATCAGAACAATCTTTTCAAAAGATGTTTTTATTGCATTTGTATTTAGTGCCTGTTCCTGAGCAGCAAATATAAAATCACATTTAAACAGAAAATTCCACGTGTCCTGACATTTTTGTGTCTCGGTATTTAGTTTAAACTAACCATGAAGTTTCGTTCTCATCAACTCAGTCAACTTTTCTGCTTCGATTCTTACCTTGTACTTCTGCTTATCTTCCAATGAATCTGTATCTAGCTCTTCCTATTTCGCCACTGCTGTTAGCTAAGTAGTGCTGAACACTTGAAGTTCTCTTCGCATTCTTTAATCGCAATCATCCTCTTCCTTCTCTTCTTCCTTGTAATATACAGCCTAGGCACATTAGAATGTTGGTGAAGTGCTCCATACTTGACTTACAGTTTCCATGTGTTCCTATCCAGCTTTTTCATATCTTCCTGTGTCCATCGTACAAAAGCTGCGCTGTATCGAATTACAGAAACCGCCCATGAATTGATGGCTGTGAACAGATTCTTATCATTCGATCTAGATTTCAAGGGCAGTTTGAGTCTCCTCCTATACACCTCTTTTGTCTTCTCTTTTATTTCATTGCAAAGCATCGTATCAAGTTCAAGCGCCTCCAGATACTTGTAATCTTTCATGACTCCCCTCTTCCTTCGTTTAAGACAAAACTACTGCACATTTGAAAATTCCAAATTACATATTTATGTCTTCACTCCACTTCTGTACAGTTCGAATCAGAGAGTCAGTTTCCTTTTCTGTTCTGCCAAACAATTTCAGATTGTCCGTAAATAACATGTGACTGATTTCGGTTCATTCTTCCCCAGTTGGTATCCCATATTTGTCTCTGTTAGTACATGTGTCAATCGTATGCGTGCTATTATGAATAGAAATGGCGAAAACGAAATCTCCTTAAAAATACATCGTCTGATGTTGACTGTCCCTAATAGTTTCCCATCTGAAAAAAGGTTGGTTTTCCAACTGCTCATACTTTTCCTTATGAACTCAATTATATGTTCAGCTGCCCTTACCACTTTCAACGTCTTGAGTACCAACAAATGTAGCACCATATCATAAGCTTTCTTGTAATCTATCCAAGCCACATTCAATTTTGTTTTCTCCTTTTTTCAATTTGTTACATAGCGTTCATTGAGGAGCACCATTTAAGTTCTCACTAGGGTTATCATCGAGGTCTTACTAGGGTTATCATTGAGGGGCACCAAATTGACGTTTGTTACATAGGTTCTTCATTGAAGGGCGCTTTTTACGTTTGGGTGTATACACTGTATAACATAAAAGATTCCGTGTGCGTATGATTGTCTCTAATATAAATGGTTGTGTGTTTGATTACCATAAAGGGAATCGTGTGTGTGACATGTAATTTCTGAACCTACCTCTGCTTCTTCGATGTTGGACCATCTGGGAATTTCTCATCCTGGAGGGAGGCTTGATACTTGTTTGACGAAGATTTATCACTCCAAGACGATGAATGTGTTTTATAGTTTTTATTTCACTTTCCCCAGAGGTCCTGCAGAAGGTGGAAGTGAAATCTGCTTGTGTGGGTTCTTCTTCACACACGTCAGCGTTCGTCTCCCCCCTCCCCAGTGAAGGGGGGGAGACAACAGAAAGCCGTCTGTCTTCTTCAAAGACCAAATCAAATCTCATCGATCTACTGATCACGTCATTCATACGTAATTTGGTCAGCTGACCTTCGGTTCTGGTAAACGTGTCTACACTCCACGTTTACTCACCTCTCTCTCTCTCTCTCTCTCTCTCTCTCTCTCTCTCTCTCTCTCTCTCTCTCTCTCTCTCTCTCTCTCTCTCTCTGTAACATTCCTTCCCCCCTTTTTATCAAAATGTATGGCGAAGGCATACATTTTCTACTTCCCACATTTACTAAGAATGGGATATATATGCTCACCCCACTGGCAAAGAAAACTGTCATACCTTTATTCAATATACTAAGTAAAATAATATCAACAAATAATACCATGTGGCGCTAATCCTTGCGCCCTCGAAGGTCAACAACTCCCTGTGACCCCATGGTCTCTTCATAATTTAAATCAGAATTTCAGGAGCATCCTTTACTCCCGTCGACACTACGCGTGATCGATAAATTCTCGGCAATCAACCGAATAATAAAATCGAGGTCCATCTACCTCTTCAAAACGGACTATCATCGTCCTTGGCTTTACAGATCAGCTTTTCTTCCCATAGGTAGCACACAAAAAAAAATTTCCATCCCAAGCCTTATCCTATTCATCATAAGCCTACTCTTATTACTAGTATTTTGTGGGAAACAAAAAACCTCTTAACATTCCATATGGTGGGTAGCCTTCTATTTTCCTAAGTACTTGCATACATATTTCATTCATCTTCTCTTGAGCGATTCGTAACATAATGGCCACGTCAGCCATTGCACCCCCTCTGCCCCTTACACCATGTCAGAGGGCATTTCATTTGCTCCTTGAAGTTGATTACAACTAGATCCGCTCACGCTGGACAGAATACATTCCGTTTACTGCTATGTCAGAAAAAACTTTCTTTTTTTTCCAAAGTCGGTAAGCGCAACCTGCCTTGAAGACACATAGCTTCACGGAAAACATCGGATTTCCACACATGAAGTACTCAAAGTTGCTCCATGTTGATTCTACTCGAAATCAATAGAAATCACGATAAAAAAAATAAAATTCGAATCATTTCTCGAGAATAATGAAATTAATGACTACCCATGTAATTCAACACCTCTCCAAAATTCTAACATGCTTGCCACAGAAATTAAATTCCATTCACGCCCCACTTTTTCTTTCATTTCTTCATATAGTTTATTTAACCCTATATTTATCCCTTTTTTTTCTACCTTACTTATGTGGTCAAAACGTCACTCATGTCGAATAGAACATTTATTCTACATTTCGAAAATTAAAATTAATACCGACTGAACCTTTGACTCTTCCGAAACTTTTTTTTTATTACACTGTTTAAATCTTATTTCTTTCTCTTTTTCCCTATTTTATTATTACTATTATGATTATTAATTAATTAATTAACAACACGTTCTTTCTTTTATTAATCATTCTTTCAATAGACCCCACAAGCAAAGATTTCACCTCCCCATTCTGCGAAAAAAAAAATACATGTCAAAGAACAAGAAAATTCTGCCAATACCGTTTGACAACACATCAATTACATAAAAATAATAAATTAAAAAATACAAAAATATCCTATAAGCAATCACAAAGTCCCATCTCACTAACAACAAAATTCCAATAACAAAACACAGATTCGTGGAAACCCATTTGACCACGTCATCAACTAGGTCGGCTGCATAGTGCATCATCTTTTACCATTCCACAGAATTCAAAATTAAAGAAAAAATCACAGTCGTTTACAAAAAATACCTAGACATTTACAATTAAAATACAGTCGTTTCTAAAATAAAATAAAACGACTCACTTATAAAGTCTCAGACAATCCTAACACTCGATGGAACTAAAATTGTCTATGTCAGAAAAAAAATTTCTAAGAAATAAAATCGTACAATTAGTGAAAAAAGGAAAAAATCACATTTCAGAACCTATCCATTGTTTTTCATCAAAAGTACATATTGTTTTTCCTTAAAAGTTACACTTAGTTCACAGTTTAAAAATGACACAAAATATTCATAACACATATTTGTGATTTACGTGTTTATCTTTTGGTAAAGGCACACTGACGCACACTTACTACAGTCATATGTTCTATTTCTTTTTTTTCTTTCTGGTTTTCTCACTGGCTGTTGTTAAAAATTTACAGAATAAGGCCATTATTTGTTTTTCCCTTCTAATTTTGACATTAAGTGATATTTTTCTTCGTTCATAACGAGATAATTCCTAATACAATAAACATTTTTTAACTATTTTCTATATATAAAGTTTTACATCTGTGTGTCTGTATGTCTTCCTTTTCTTTCTTCGTGAAAAGGTTGTACGTGTGTATTGCTTTTCTTTTTTTCTTTTTTTTTTCTTAATTATTTTTCTAATTCGCCTAGTGTTTTAATGGACCCTACGTTGTGTGTGTGTTGATTTGTATTTTTTTTTCTACTGTTCTTTCTTTTTCTTTTATTTTCATACATTTTATTGTTTTTCTTGTCCTTTTTTTTTCTTTTTTTCCCCCCGTGGCAACCGAAGTCCTTTTTTTCTTCTTTTTTTCTTGTAAACCCACCCTTGCTAGGTGGTATGGTCAGTTACGACACCAAATTGAATATGTTATGTATTGGTATCATCGAGAGTTCTCACTAGGGTTATCATTGAGGGGCACCAACTTGAACGTTTATTACATAGTGTTCTTCATTTAGGGGAGCCATTTTACGTTTGGTGTATAACAAAAGATTCCGTGTGCGTATGATTGTCTCTAATATAAATGGTTGTGTGCTTGATTATCATAAATGGAATCGTGTGTGTGACATGTAATTTCTGAACCTACCTCTGCTTCTTCGATGTTGGACCATCTGGGAATTTCTCATCCTGGAGGGAGACTTGATACTTGTTTGACGAAGATTTATCACTCCAAGACGATGAATGTGTTTTATAGTTTTTATTCCACTTTCCCCAGAGATCCTGCAGAAGGTGGAAGTGAAATCTGCTTGTGTGGGTTCTTCTTCACCCACGTCAGCGTCCGTCTCCCCCCTCTCCAGTGAAGGGGGGGAGACAACAGAAAGCCGTCTGTCTTCTTCAAAGACCAAATCAAATCTCACCGATCTGCTGATCACGTCATTCATACGTAATTTGGTCAGCTGACCTTCGGTTCTGGTAAACGTGTCTACCTCCACGTTATCTCACCTCTCTCTCTCTCTCTCTCTCTCTCTCTCTCTCTCTCTCTCTCTCTCTCTCTCTCTCTCTCTCTCTGTAACAAATTCTTTAAAATATATTTATCAATCGATAGTTGGTCTGTTGTTCCTAAACATGTTTTCCTCTCGCCCTTTCTGTTCCACTGGTAGTTAACCATTTACTTCATAATGGTCATATACTTTGGAACTTATTATCCCTGTCAGTATCTTCTAAAGCAAGTCCAAACAAGCAAATGGTCTATAATTGTCAATATCTTTTTCTTTAGCAGGATCTATCATCATTATTTCATTATAAAAATAATCCTTCGCACTACACGCCATTTTGGTATCTGGAAGAATCTGACACAATCATTCAGAGAAACAGCAAGCCTTTCATGGATTCCTGTGAAAGCTCGCAACCAATACCCATGAATTCCATCAGGTTCGGGTCTTTTCCGCTTAGACATGATCTTCATTTGTTTTCTCAAATCTTCAATAGAAATATAGATATCCTCTTGTTTATGCTCTTCCAGTGTTTCACTTACCCTAGCGACCCAGTCAGCATCAACCTTGGGGGAAGTCTTTCCTAACCATGTACTTGACCAAAATGTTGTACCCTCTTGAGAGTTAGGAGCCACTGTTTTGGTTTCACTTCTTTCCAGATTTCTAAAGAACATTGACTACTTTGCTTTGAATAACTTGTCGTTAAACTGCTGGATTCTGTTATCATACTAATCTTAATTTTGAAAGCTTTTGCCAAACTCTGCTGCTTTATCTCTACCACTATGGTATTAAACACCTTGGCTTTCAGTTTGCATCGTCTAACCAGTTCTTCTTTTTCTCTTTGTTTGCATTTTTCCACTGCCCTTTTAACTATGCCCGAATTCGACCTAGAACTTTCCTTAATCTCTTCAGATTATCTTCAAATCTCCTTCTCCAATATTGTTTTTTTTTCTATTTTTTTTTTTTTTATTCTTTCGTTCTTACCTTCTCACTAAACAATACAGCTTCTACCTGCAAAATGAAAATGTACAAATCCCAAATGTGTTGGGCGGCCTTTAGACTTCTGCTATGATAGTTATTATTGTTTGCAAAAACCCTTGATCTTGGAAGTTTGAAGCCAGTATTGAGGGAAACTCTTTGGAGAAAGCATCGCATTTGTTTTCAGGGAGATGTTATAAAACGAAATAAGGATTATTATTATCATTATTATTATTATTATTATTATTATCATTATTATTATTATTATTATTATCATTATTATTATTATTATTATTATTATTATTTACTCACTAGGAGTAGTTACACAGGCGATCATCAAAGTTTTCTTTTTGAGAACAACTTGTGATGTTCTCTGGTGTCTGAATGACTAGAAGTCTCTTCAGATTTTCAGTACTCTCCACCTCTTTCGGTAACCTTTGCAAAATCATGCGTTATCACAACAGCCGTTTACCATTAATTTATCGGTATCAGCGACCATTGATCTTCACTGGAATTTGGGTGGCAATAAGCCTTCTCAAGGTCCCAGTCCTCTTCGCGCTCACCAAGCGGAGATCTGGCTAGTGCTTTCTTTCCTCAGTCTTTCCATCTTACTTGACACTATTATTTTTTTTTAATTACATTTTCACCCCAAACAAGGCACATTGCCACTTTGATGTAGGGGGCTACTATTAGGGACATAAGCTACAGGGGTACTATGTGGGGAGTTGCGTAGCAAGATGTCGGTTCACCTAACACTTGAACTTCTGCATGTCAGTACAGTTGAGGAAGCAGGAACGCGAAAGGGAATTCGAAAGTCTAGCGGTTCTGAGGAAGAAACTTCTGGAGTAGAAGGCTCGCTTACATCTAGGGATCTCAGCTGTGTAAGGGTGGGATTTTGCTGCTTGTCAGGTTTGTCGGGGGTATTTACGTTGAGGGGGTACAAGGGCTTGCAGTTCGTCGGAGCATTCACCGTTAAAGTACTTGTAGAACAGGCAGAGAGATGCTACATTTCATCGATGGGACAGAGGCTGAAGCTTAGATGACAGTTCAGGACCTATCAGGTTGGCGACTCTCTTTTGAACCTTTGCTAGGAATGAGAGACTAGTAGCAGATGTACCAGTCCAAACATGATAACAATACTCGATACATGGGCGAATGGTGGCCTTATAGAGGTACAGGATACTTTCGGGCGTTAGTAGCTTTCTAGCACGGTAGAGAGAACCTACCTTTTTCGCAGCGGTCCTGGCAATGCTTTCGATGTAATTTTTCCAACTCATGTTTCCTGTGAACGTTAGGCCGAGGAGTTTAAAAGATGTACTTTCAGATAAAGTATTTGGCCATCGCTATAGGTGGTAGAAAAGGTTTATCGTGGTTATTGAAGGAAACAAGTTTAATCTTGGCAGCATTGAATGTGACCATCCATTTTTGTCCCCATTCCACTACAGATTGGAGGTGGTCCTCTAGTGTTTCTGCCATTTCTTTAGATATGTGGTTATTTGTTTTCCTGTCGTGCCTGTTGCGTGGTGTCATCAGCATATATAGGTAATTTATGAATATTAGGAATAATAGAGGTCCAAGGATAGACCTCTGAGGCACTCCAGCATTTATATCATATTGTTTAGATGTACGACCGTCGAGGACAACCTGGATTTTTCTCTTATCTTCACTAGGAGCAGTCACACAGGCCATCATCAAAGATTTCTCCTTGAGAACAACTTGTGGTATTCTCTGGAGTCTGAGTGACAACAAGTCATTGTTGATGGATTTGCATTATCGTAGCAGCCGCTTACCATTTATTTCTCATTGGCGGCGACAATAGGTCTTCACTGTAATTTGGGTGGCAACAAGCCTTCCGAAGGACCTAGTTTTCTTTGCACTCGTCTAGCGGAGGTCTGGCTAGTGCTTCCTCTTCTCGGCTTTTTGTATCCTCCTTGATTCACCTTGCTTTGGTGTGGTGTCAGTTTTGAATTGCATACACACACAAAAAACAGTTTTCGTGATTCCTTTGTGTTTTTCTTTTCTGGCATTTTCTGCGTGTGCAGTTTGTGTCTGTAGTTCATGTGTATTAATCTTAGCATTTCAGGGTTGTCCTTAATATTTCAGCAGTTTCCATTACTGTTATCCATTGTATCTTATCAACCGTCCCTCTGATTCCGATCTCTCCCATTCTTTTTTCAAATATTTTCGGTATTGTTTCGTTAGTGGAGTTTTCCTGCTGTTTTTCATCTTCCATATTTTTTTAACCCTCTGGCCAGTTCAGTATAATTGCTCCCTTTCTCCGTCTCCTTGATTTTTACTCTGTGGACTGCTGAAACGGCAAAATCTACAATCTGACAGGTCTTTTCCTTTTTGTTAACTAGTATGACATCCGTCTTGCTTCGATGAGTTTATTGTGACTGCCGGTTTGTACTTGTACTATTTGTCTGGATGTTCAAGATTCGTTTATCTGCATATTTGCCAGTGTACTGCCTTCCCCACTTGATTGTGCCTATTTTTATATTCTTTTTGGGTATGTTTGCTGCATTCATTTATTATGTGGTTTATTGTTTCGTTTCTTTGTCCACAGAGTTTGCATTTTCTGTTTTCTTGTGTCTTGTCGATCCTTGCATTGATGTGTTTGGTTCTAATCGCGTTATCTTGTGCGGCTGTTATTAGGGATTGAATTTTTCTGTTAAGGTTTCCTTTTTTTAGCTAAATCTAAGTGTTTTCGTTAGTCTCACCTTTTGTAATCCTTATGGATCGTCCATGTAGTTGTTTCTCTTCCCATTTTTCTTTTATCGTCTCATCCTGCGTTTCTTTTCTTTTGTTTGTTTCTTCTGTCTCACTTGATGCAGTAATTATTCTTTTAGTGTTTTGCAGTGTGTATTTTTCTAATTCTTTTTGTGTTATATACACAGTCTTCTATACTAACCAGCCCTCTTCTTCCGTCTTTCCTTTTCACATAGAGTCAGTATCATTCTTCTGATGTTGCGCATTGTTCATTGTCATGAGTTTCCTCGTCTTCTGGTTAAGATGTCTTAGTTCTTCTTTGAGCCATCCTATTAATGGTCCAGAGTATCTTACTGGTGACATTGCCCATGTGTTTATAGCTTTAATTAAATTTCTACTATATATATATATATATATATATATATATAGTTCAGTTTCGAGGAGTTTTCTTGTTCTTCTAAAGTATTCTTTTCCAATTTTTTTATTTCTACTGTTTTGACGGTGTCTGCTTCCAAAACACCCTAATATTTGTAGCTATCATGTTCATGTAGTGCTCTCACCTTTCGTTACTTCTAGTTTCCCCCCATCTCATGATGAGAAGCGCACTTTTCTATGCTGAATTCCATTCGGATATCCTGACTGAAGATACAGGTTGTGTTTATTAATGCCTCTAATTCCTTCTTGGATTTTACAAATAACTCCAAGTCATTCATGTTCATTCAGTAATAGTGAACTTGTATCAGGCTTGGCATTTTCTCAGTATATTGTTAAGGGCATTATAGCTATGATGAAAAGTAGTAGGTTTCCATTGGTCACAATTTTCTTCGCACTTGCTCAGCGGAGGTCTGGTCATATCTTTGCCCTCGGTCTTTCCATCCTCCTTAACCATCCTCGGCTATTGGGCATCACTTTGATGGGGGTAGTGATTTCTTGTTAATTATTACGGCACTCGGTCTTCTTTCTTAGATGGGCTTATCTCTTTGTATGTCCATGTCCCATAGGATTTTGTGTTTCTCGTTTTTAATTACTATTGCCGGCTTATGCTTGTACCATTTGTCTGCGCATTGAAGATGCACTTGTTTGCATAATTCCCAGTGTACTTCCCTTCCCACTTGGTCGTGTCTGTTCTTGTATTCCTTTTGGGCTAGTTTATGGTTTATCGTTTTATCTCTTTGTCCATAGAGTCTGTATTTGCTGTTCTCTTGTGTTTTGTCGATCTTTGCTTTGATGTGGTTGGTTCTTATCGAGTTATCTTGTGCTGCAGTTATTAGAGATTCAGTTTCTCGGTTTATGTGTCCTTTTCGCATCCATGTCGTTATTGTCATCTTTTGCCATCCTTACAAATATTCCGTGCAGTTGTTTCTCTTTCCACTTTTCTGTTCTTGTCTTATCCTTTCTTTCTCTGTTCTTTTTGTTTTATTGATATTTTTTTAGTGATTCTCGTACCATAATTATCCTTTCAGTGTTTTGCATCATGTTCTTTTTAGTGTCATTCACACAGTCTTCTACACAAACCAGCCCGTTCCTGCCGTCTTTCATTGTCACGTAGAGTCAATCAACATCGTCCTTTGGGTGTAGTCCATTGTGCATGGTCATGAGTTTCCTGGTCTTTTGATCGAGCTGTCTCAGTTCTACTTTAGTCTATCCTATGAACAGTCTAGAGTATTTTACTAGTTACAATGTATTTATACCTTTTATTACGTTTCTGCTATATAATTTAGGTTCCAGAAGTTTTCTTGTTCTGAGGTATTCCTTTCCAATTCTTTCTTTCATTTCTGTTACTTTGATGTTGTCTGCTTCCAGAACTTCCAATATTTATAAGCGTCTTATTCCTCTAGTGCCCGCATCTTCGTTTGGTTTGGTACTTCCATGCCTTCTGTCGTCTCCAGTTTTCCCTTTCTTATAATTAGTAGTGCGCATTTTTCCATACAAAACTCCATTTAAATATCCTGGCTGAAGATCCTGGTAATGTTTAGTGTCTATAGTTCGCATCGATCATGCAAAAAGTTTCAGATCGTCCATGTACATTAGTTGGTTCATTTTTTTGCCTCTGTATTAGAGAACTTCTATCTGGCTTAGTACTTTCTCAGTATATTGTTTAGGGGCATCATGCTATGATGAACAGTAATGGTGATAGTGAATCTCCTTGGAAGATGCAACTTTTATGTTAAGTTCTGTTATGTATCGTTCATATATATATATATATATATATATATATATATATATATACATATATATATATATATACATATATATATATGCATACATATATATATATATAGAGAGAGAGAGAGAGAAAGAGGGGGAAGAGAGAAAGTGTAACAATACATTGAGAAAATAAAAATATATATTAATGTGAATATATTTATTCAATAAGGATGATACGTTCTTACTTACCCTACATTCCAATTGATGTATTATTCATAGCGAATTTTATATTGTCATTTATTTATTTTATTGATACTCTACATAAGCTCCAAAACAGTTTGTTGAGCTTTGCATTATCCTGATAAGTGTCCTCTTAAAGAATCGATCTTATCTTATCCTTATAACTCCCTCACACACACACACACACACACATATAACTACAGCCCCTTATTAACCGGATCTCATTTAAAACCGAGATAATATACTAACAAGAAACTCAACACATAAACTATAAAATAAGAAAATTGAAATTAAAAATTAAAATAATTCACCCTTAACAAATCTGTACTCACCTTTAACAAATATATATATATATATATATATATATATATATATATATATATATATATATATATATATACTAAACCTCAAAGGAGAAGAAAAAGAAAAGAGCAAGCAACAACAACTGCTCCTTATGATAATCGGACGCACTGATAAAAAGCGCTTAAGTAGAATATAGCCGAACAATAACATTTAGGCGCCATTTTGTACAACGTGCCGGTTGAAAAATAAGACCACTCACTTGAGTGCTTGAATAATGACTTGCTATCAAAATATGCATACATGCATATATATATATATATATATATATATATATATATATATATATATATATTTATTTATTTATTTATTTATTTATTTTTCTTCCCTGATCTTTCTTATTTATATTTATGTCTCGGCAGTAGAGTGAAAAGCATATCTTATTTTTCTTTTATTAATATTATTGGAATTTTTTCCTTTTTTCCCCTTGTACACATTTTTGTGAATTATTCCATGGATTTCTGCCTTTGGATTATTATGGACCATCTTCCAATTACGGGATTTCCTTGGATTTTACTTGTGCAAATGGAAATTCAATTAACTTTCTTGAAGTTATATTTTTGGATTTTACCGTCACTGGATTATTTATCTTCCACCAGACTATCCATTCACGTGTAATCACCCTTTTCTTCACCATATTCCCTCTGCTTCACTTTTTTGTTATCAAGTAAGATCTTTGAATTACTTGTTGTTTCATCAAATACTTTTGCATGCAAAATCCGATCCCGCATTTTGCTAATTCCTACGTTCTAATGAGAAGGAAAGTATTTCTTCGAAACTCCGCAGATTAAGGACTATTTACTTATCTAGTGTTTCCTTTTCAGATTAAATATGTTTTAACTCATTTCAAAGTGTTTTTAACATGTTTTATTAACTGTTTGCTCGTATATATATATATATATATATATATATGTATATATAGATTTATATATATGTGTATATATATGTGTGTATACATATATGTATATATATATGTGTGTGTATATATACATATATATACATATATATGCATATATATACATATACATATACATATACATATATATATATACTAGCAAATGTATTCTTCTTTGTATTATTTTTTCGTATTATGTACATCTATATCAAAAACACTTGTAAACGTTTGTTTTTTTTAATTTTAAAATTTTTTATTTCCATACTGTGTCACGATACATCTTCTATCATTATATGTGATCAGTTTTCTATAATAGTCAACCATATAGGATCATATACGTGGCCAAGACACACATACAGACCTTCAGCTTTGTATTATATATATCTATCTATAATATAAAGCTGAACGTCTCTGTGTGTGGGGGGGGGTCACGAATAGGCTCCTATATGGTTGACTATTTTAAAAAACTGATTACATATAACGATAGAAGATGTATCGAGACACAGGAATGTGTATGTTTGATCTGGGAGAACGGTTGTTCATTAAAAAATGTGGGGTCTGCGTTCGCGCCTGGCCTCTATAGAATGGAAATAGGCACAAACTTTAATAAAGACTTTTCATATCTATCTGCGTAAGTATACTTTGATAATTATGTTTCAGTTTGAAGAAATATGGTATAATAAAATTATGGGGTGTTCGTTCGCGCCTGACCGCATAGGATGGAAATATGTCACAAAGTTTAAGAAGGTTTTTTTAATATAGATCCACAGAATATTAAGTGTTTCAGTGTGAACAGGTATGGTATAATAAATTATGGGGGGGGTTATCTATTTTATTTTTACTTTCATCATATTTTGCTTTGATTTTGATACCCCCAAATTCGAAGCTATCTCTTTACAACCATTCATTTTCATAACCTATCATACTTTCATAAATCAGAGTCTATTTTCTGTAGGCTGCTTTTGAACCCAGTCAACGACGGGTACTCTTGCTAGTATATATATATATATATATATATATATATATATATATATATATATATATGTGTGTGTGTGTGTGTGTGTGTGTGTGTGTGTGTGTGTGTGTGTGTGTGTGTGTGTGTGTGATAATCTACTCCGAATCTTTACTTTTATATTTGGTCTTTCTTTCTTAACTGTCTCTTTTTCCATAACGCAATATGTGATGTTATCACATATTACATCAAATATAACATCAATATGACGTTATATGACATCATATATGACGTATCAGATGTGGTTCGTTATATTCCAATGATCAAAAACAATCCAATCACAATTTTTGTTTATTTTTTATTTTGCCAAAATACCTATAGTATCTTCGCTAACATTATCGCGCTTTTATTAGCCGATAACGAAAAGTTTTATCTTTAGTCTATTTGGTTGCTCGTCAGAGACGATCAAAGAGCAGTAACAACTGATACTGTTTTTCGTTGTGGATTATGAAACGCTCGTAAGACGATAAAGTATAATATAGAGACATACGACGAAATAAAAGTGTAACAAAAATTTGATTGTGAACCTTTTTTTTTTTTTTTTTGTCATTGGAATCCAGCCAACCAGTACACACACGCGCACACACGCGCACACACACGCACACCCACAGAAACACATACACATACACACCCACACACACGTAACATTATTAAATTTATATTAATTTAATTGGATTCACTATGAATTTTTTTTTTTTACTATTGAAAGAGCGATAGATAGATAGATAGATAGATAGATAGATAGATAGATAGATACGAAGCAAGCATACAGGAAGAGAGGGGAAAAGTGTCGCGGTTTGAGTTTTGTTCCGAATCTTTCTTCACTTTTAAAGTTTTAGTTTCACAAAAGACTTTTGCATAAAACTCCACAAATATCAAACTTTGAAATGAAATAATAAGTTTTAAATTTACGAATATCAAACGTCATCGACGCCAAATGCAATCGTTGTTCGACGCCATATTTCTCTCTGGCGACGTCTTTTATTTTGTGACTCGATTAAAATGGTCCAAGGGAGAGAATTCGTTGCGAATTATCGTTTCGTGCCTCCCAGCTGACGACAGGGGAGAATTCTTCGATTCCACCGGCTTTGAAAATAATCGAGTGAAGCGAAGGAAACTTTACATCGGAAATGCCGCGGATAAAGTCCCAGGTTACTTGAAGTTTACTATTTGTTCTTTAATACGTACACACACACACACACACACACACATACACTTTTTTATTGTTTTGTTTGCTGGAAGTGTTAAAACAGTGAACTGAACTGCATATGGAAAAGCGCGAGGGTCTTCATGTAAGGTATCAAACTAAACTACTCTCCTAAGAGAGTAGCAAAGATGGAGATTAATAAATACATTATTGGTTAGATAAATAGATAAATTGAAACATGTACTTACAGGGAGATAGATAGACCGTGGCGTTTATGATATGAAAATATAAAGTTACGAATTTTTTTTTTATTCTTTTTTTTTTTTTTTTTGCTTTTGTTTTTCATTATTTTTTGTTTTGTTTTTATTTTGTTTTCGTTTTTGTGTGCTTTTCGTTATTAGAGCGAAATTCGAAAATCAAAGTATTGAATTTCAAATAAAGGCAATGGTATTTACTCAGTTGTAATGTCACACACAGTAATAATGAACATATCCAAAAAATACGTAAAACGATACCGGTAGAAAATTAATTATTAATGAAAATAGTTTTCGTAGACAATTAGCGAACGTTAAGTTTCGCTTAAAAAAAAAAAAAAGGAAACATGTGAAACTCAGTTGGACTCGTAACATCTAAGGCTAATTTAGCAAAACTCAATTTTCGCTAATTGGAATCGAAAACTATTTTCATTCATAATTAATTTTCTACCTTATCGTTTTTCGTAATTTTTGGATATGTTCATTACTGCGACATGACAAGCAGATACTATTGGTTTTACTTGAAAATCAATATTTTGATCTTCGATTTTCGTTCTAATAAAGAGAAGTACCGATTTTGGGGAGGGGTTGTTTTGTTTTTGTTTTATTTTATTTGGGTTTTTTGGGGGGGGGGTGTTTTGGTATGGGGTGCCTCGTTTATTACTACGAAGTTTTTTATTATTGTTTAAGATGGAAAAAAAATCATTTATTGCAAACGTTTAATTATTTTGATGTTTATTTTTGGGGAGAAGTAAAAAATAAATAGGTAACTAGATAGATGGATAGATAGACAGATATTATGAAAGGAAAAAGGTTTGTATAGTGAAAGGAAATCCATGCATGTATATACCTGTGCGTGTGCGTGTGTGTCTATCTCATTCTATTTAAACTATTTATCTATTATTTTCCCTTGAAATTACATGCGTATCTCCCTACGAGAGTCGTTCCAAAAGTAAGGCCTCATACGTTTTAATTCAAAAATTAAAACATTGAAGAGCTACGACGACATGAGTGGTGCCATTAAAACGAGCGAAATTGTGTTCCAGAATTTATTTTTCTACACAGTCACCTCTTCTCCCAATGCACTTTTGTCAGCCTATTTTTATGGGTAGGTCGTAAATATTTGCATTTTGAAACAGATGTAGTAACACGAATTTAGGTTAAAATGGCGCTGGTAAAAATGGCACCGGTAAAAATAGCAAAAGTGAATAACTAGGTAAAAATGGCACTTTAAAGCATTCCGACATATTCCGCGACACATTTCAGTAAAGGTGCAGCATCTTTCCACCCTCAAAAAATCTTTTAAAATGGCAATTAAAATAGGTCTCCGGGGGTGCTGAAAACGAAAATAACGTTTAAAAGTCCAAGAAACAAGTAGTTTCCAATATGTGAAGAAATTAATGTTTCAAAAGGTGAAGGATAACTTTTCTATATTAATTTAACGTAAAATGAGCACCCGCGTTATGGTCACCTTTTTGTTTGGGGGGGGTCAAGGTAAAATGAATACAATTTAATTTAAAATGGGTAATTGTGACCTGGGAGACCAAAACCTACCTGTAAAAATGTTTTCTATGGGGTTTCGGGCGTGCTGAAAACGAATATCGCATTTAAAATTGGGACCAGCTAATAGTTTTCACGATATTGAAAAGATACTTTTCTACAGGTTTCATGTAATAAAAATATGCGCGCTTGCGCGTATAACAATGGCTACCACTTATAAGATAAAATATCACATTTTAATTTTCTGCAAATAAGTAGTTTTCTGGATATTAAGCAATGTAATTCTTTATGTTATGAGTGGTGGCCATTATTGTATGCGCAAGCTCGCGCATATTTTTGCCAACCCCCATCCCAACAAAAAGGTGACCATAAATTTGGTGCTCATCTACCCTAAATTAATATAGAAAAGTGATCCCCCACTTTTTTTTTAATATATTTTTTTCACATCTTGGAAACTAATTGTTTCCTGGAATTTAAAACGTTATTTTCGTTTTCACCACCCTCGAAAATGTATATTAGTCGTCATTTTAAAGGATTACCGAAATGTCTCCAGGAGTATGCCGGGATGGCCACTTTGGACCATTGGAAAAGTATAGTAAAGCTCCCATTCCTCTAGGTTAAAATAGAGCGATACCGCTACCCCTAAAAGAATTAAATAAATATTTTTTAATAGGAATATACACCGTTTTTTGTTTGTTTGTTTGTTTCGTGTTTTTTGTTTGTTTGTTTTTTTGTTTGTTTTTTTCTTTTTTCATAAGAACTAATCAAGGTCAATAATGTTTTCTGCTAGTTTGAGCGATTCTTTTAGCAAACCAGTGTGAAATGTATTTGTGGAGATAGAGATAAGGAATATAACATTTAACTACTTTCTCTTTCTTTCATCATAATTTATAACCCTAGCCAAGTCAGGAGTCATTACCGCCGCAGGACTGATATTTAAATTATGCTTGTTTTCTTTTTTATCTTCTTTGTTTCTGCCCAGAAAACTTGTAATTTTTACAAACTATTAAGAGACCACTCATCAATATTGAACCCAAACAACTAAGTATATCAATTTGGGGGCGGTCTCAATAAAGAATGATTTTAAAAATAATAACGTCATTATTTAAGCATGTTCTATACTATTCTGCATAAGTGGCCGGAGCTCTAATAATAGCTAAAAAAAAAACTTTTCACGACAAAGAAGTCCTAATTACTAATTATGGAAAAACGTAAACAAACAACAACAAAACAAAAGTATTGATACTTTCATAAATATTAGCAAACTAGAAAAGTACCCAATTCAAAGTAAGCAGCAAACAGTATTTCATCAGATTCAGTTACTGATATTAAATTTTATCAGTAATATAACTTCCAGCAAGAGTATCAATTTCCCATTTCAAGTTTATTTATTTATTTATTTATTTATTTATGAAATTGTTAGGTGAAAGTACAGAATGGTTAAGAACCCCCCTCTTCAGCTTCTGCAGATTATTCAGAAAGCCATTCTTTATATAGAGGCGCAATTATAGATTAAAAATATAAATAAGACAAAATACTGGAAGAAACCCACCCAATAAACGTTATCATAACATTTATTGGGTGAACTTATACCAGTAATTTGTTTTATTTTTATTTTTAAGTCATTATAGAGACTCCAAAGATATAACCGTATTGTGTCGGTCATTTTTTCTTGTTCTTGACATTTGTAATTTGTAGACAAATTTTGGCAATTTGTTTTTAAGTAAAAATCTTTTTTATCCAAGAAAAGTAAAAGCTGTGGCCGCCAGGGATTAAATTATTGAATTTAGTTTCTATTTTCAAGACATAATATATTAAATTAAATTAAGATAAATATGGCAATATAAAATTTTAATTAGGATTTCTTTCATATTATTATATATAAATAATTATCATAAAATAGTTATTAAATAAAACATAATTTTTCTTTTCAGTGCTTCTACAGAATTTGAACCTAACCAAACCGACTTTTTCTAAACTCAAGCTAAAGGACTTTCAACTAGAGAAATAGGGGGATTAGCTCGCATTTTTCAAACGGTGCTAATTTTTTGTCGTCAAATTGCCATTTTTACCTTATTATTCACTTTTGCCATTTTTACCGAATGGTTATCTCAGAACGACATGGGTTCCTTTGGTGAGTAAAATCAAATCGCTAACTTGCGTTTTTCTTCATAATGGAGTTTCTGAGACCCCCCTTCTCTTGCAGAAATTCTAATTTAATAAACTTTTCTTTTCTTTTCCTCCCTTCTTCCCTGTCTCTTTCTAAGGTCAGTGAGCTATTTGTGTTCCTAGATTTTAGAAATTATCTTTCGACACTTTTGTCTATAACATTGTCTACTGACCTCAGTTACCCTAGCTGTAACCAAGCTCGTCAGGCTCATAGGCCAAACCTGTTAATCGAATAACTCCATTCATAGGAAATAATTATGTTTGCGTTTCTCGCTATATTTAATAAATTTGTAGGTTTCTTTTCCCTGTTTAATCTGACAATATCGTCATATGTAAGAATCTACAAGGTCACCCGGCGTTGTCCAAGACACAAATATCGTTATAATTTCACAAGTGTAGCAAAGTTTACACTGGTGAAATTATGGATAGCTTTTTAATTTTGCAACTCCATTTCCATTTGCAATTCAAAAGGTCACGACTAATTGCGGGGTTAGATTATTAAAAGAGATTGCTTTTAACTAATGCCGACCAAAGTAAAGGTCACACCGTGCATTATCCGATATCCGATAATTAGGCTATCTGTCATACTTAAAAATGCGAATTCGTTTAATAGATCAAGTGCCAATTATTGTGGCTGCATATTTTACGTACGTAAAATGAAAGGTTTGATTAGCAAAAATGCAAAGCAATGTGTGGTTAGCCAATCAGAATAGCCACCTCGAATAGAAATTTTCTATAAAACAAAATTAACTTAGATAACTTAGAGATCCAGTCAAATAAGCTGTTGTGGTGGCACACATTCATTTGCATATATGGATAGTAATTACACATAAATACGAAGACTCAGTTAGTCTGAGTGTGTGTTCACCAGAAGCCACCGAAAGCCGTCGAGAACAGATATGTTTCTCCAGCAAAGACTCTCTTATTTGACACCATTATGTAAATATCCTGTAAATATACCTTTTCGCCATACACTTCTTATTTGATCTACCTTTGTTTGTTGAGTCGGCATTTGTATTGCTTCCTACGTTACTTGTTTCAACCTGCAAAATTAACATAAGCGATGAATCGAAGACAATAAAAAAGAAAACTAAGAAGAGGATATTTATTTATTTATTTATTTATTTATGGATTGTTATCCTCATCTTCATAGTTGTTGTTTGCCACACAACTATGGAAGCAGTAATTACTGAGGATAGAATTAAGAGACTCAGCATTCCTATCCCGTCCTAATTAACCATCTGACGAAGGTCAGAGGAATAGTATTCTTCCGGCATTTGAATATATAGTGAAAACGTCGTGAAACAACAACTACGAAGATGGGGATAACAGTCAGCAAAGAAATAAATGAATAAATACATAAGTGAGAGGTGGTAGTTCGCTTAATATACTAACGTGGCACTATGTTAAAGAGATAAAGAGACCCTCTAGGCGGAGATCTTGAGCTCCCCACAATTAAAAGCCTTCTACCCGTATTTCCTTCTTCGAGAAGAGACAAGTAAAATCAACCCAATGCCGTTATCGTCGCGAAATATCAGCGCACACCAGAGAGCTATGTTGTTTATGCAATCGAGGTTGACGGTTGAAAAGGGTCAATGTGGCTGACATGGCTTCGCTAAAGCGGTTTAAATTCAAAACAATCTCTTGAAATTTAATAATAATAATAATAATAATAATAATAATAATAATAATAATAATAATAACTAGCGGCACCTGTAGAAAATTCTACAGCGGATTCTTTCATATGTAATATATTGCTTCTGCACATTCTGTGGATGTTCAGCATGAATGAAAACACATCATATTATTCTAGCCCTTTTGTTAAAACTGTATCGCTCCCTTACTAAAATAATAACTTTGATATATTGTATGAGATGATTATTTCATTACAAACACACCAATCAATTAATTCACATTTCATCATTTGTCATAATTCTTGGATATGTTATTAATTTCGACAATTATTTTTCATAATGTAAACCCACATTATTTCTCCCTCCCTTGCGAAGATAAAAACTTTGATATATTGTCTGGGCTATTCATTTCATTCCAAATACACCAACCATTGTATAATTTTTCATAATTCTTAGAAATGTTACTAATTTCGACAATCATTTTTCATAATCTTGACCCACATTATCACCCCACCCTTTACTAAAATAATAACGTTGATCTATTGCTCGAGCTGATTATTTCATGCCAAAGCACCAATCAATTTCCTCATATTGCATCATTTTTTTTTCATAATTCTTGGATATTTTACTAATTTCGGCAATCATCGTTCATAATTTTCACTCACATTATTGCCACCCTCTTACTAAAGTAATAACTTTTATATATTGCTTGGGCTGATTATTTTATTACAAACACACCAATCCATTAACTCACATTTATTTCTTTTCATAATTCTTGGATATGTCACTAATTTCGACAATCAGTTTTCATAATATAAACCCACCTGACTGCCCAACCGTACTAAACTAATAACTTTAATATAGGCCCTGGGCTGATTATTTAATTAAAAACACATCAATCCATTTAACCACATTTCATCATTTTTCATAATTTTTGGATATATTATTAATGTCGACAATAATTTTTCATAATTTAAACCCACATTATTGCCCCCCACCTCTACTAAAATAATAACTTTGATATAATGTCCGGGCTGATTATTTCATTACTATTACGCCAATCAATTAACTCACATTTCATCATATTTCATTATTCTGGGATATGTTACTAATTTCGACGATCATTTTTCATAATTTTAACCCATGTTACCTACCACTATCTAAAACAAACACTTTGATATATTATTCTGGCTAATTATTTCATGCCAAACACACCAATGAATTAATTCACATTTCATCATTTGTCATAATTCTTAGATATGTTACTAATTTCGAAAATCATTTTTCATAATTCAAACCCACATTATGCCCCCCACACACAGTACTAAAATTACAACTGTGATATAATGCCTGGACTGATTATTTCATTACGAACACACTAATTAATTAATTCACATTTCATCATTTTTAACAATTCTTGGATATGTTACTATTTTCGACAATCATTTTTCATAATTTTAACCTATGTTATCTACCTTCTCTTACTTAAATAATAACTTTGATATACAATTCTGCCTGATTATTTCATGCCAAACACACCAATCAATTAACTCACATTTCATCATTTTTCATAATTCTTGGATATGTTACTAATTTCGACAATCATTTTTCATAACTCAAACCAAATTTATCGCCCCCGCCTTACTAAAATAAGAACTTTGAGATATTGTCTCGGCTGATTATTTCATTACAAACACACCAATCAAGTAACTCGCATTTGTTTATTTTTCATAATTCTTGGATATGTTACTAATTTCGACAATCATTTTTCATAATTTTAACCCAAATTATCACCCCCCCCAACCATACTAAAATAATAACTTTAATATATTGCTTGGACTGATTATTTTATTACAAACACATCAATCAAGTCCGGGTATTCTCATAGTATATATGTTCCACCTATCTTATCCAAACCCGGGTGACGCCGCATATTCTGCTAGTATATATCTTTCACCTATCTCATTCGATCTCGAGCGACACTGGGTATTCTGCTACTATATGTTTTCCACCTATCTTATTCAATACTGGGCGACGCTTTCTGCTAGTTATATTTGCACTTATCTCATTCAAACCTGAAACTGACTTCATGTTCGCCATCTCACTATTAAAAATGTAAATAAAATAAAATAATGTTTAAATCGTAAACTGTTTCAGACATTTCTGGGACTGACTTTATATTCCCAACCCACTGCTAAAATATACATGAAATAATTAAAAGAGACATTTTCAGTGCATTATATAATTAATCAGAAGGGCATTTTGTAATTAAATCAGTTACTTTTGTAATATTAAAACTTTGTTACATTAAATATAGTACCTATTTACAATGCCTCCCCACGGGACAGATTTAGACACCAGGGTCGTTTTTTTAACGCGGAGAAAAGGAACAAAAAATTGTCTTAGTCGTAAATGATTTCTTCTCCACTGAGAGAGAAGAAATTGAAATGTAGCGTCTGAAAACAGATACTACACTTTGATCTTGGCCAAAAGATCAAGAAAAACAAATAATTTTATTACCTTTGCCTCAACAGCGATACTAATTATTTTCTGTGTTCATATTTTCATTTTTGTTATATATATATATATATATATATATATATATATATATATATATATACCTTTAGTTATATATGTATATATATATATATATATACCTTTAGTTATATACATATATATATACATATATATAATAAATTCCACAGCCAAACAACGTCGCAGCCCACAAGATCCATGACAGTCAAAGAACCGGAAGTCCAAGACTCGAGTTTCGCCCTCATTTGGGCTCATCAGTTAGACACATCCGAACTCAGGATTCGAAACCCGAGCCTCTTGCATGCAAGGCAAGCACTCTACCAACTGAGCAAACGCCCTGCACACAAGAATTCCAATTAACCAACACAGATCAAGCAAACCGCGCCGAAATCCGACTGTGAAATGAACCTACTTCGTCTCAACAAGGGACGCGGTCATCCAACCAACTAATAACCCCAAGCTGTTTGGCTGTGGAATTTATTATATACAATCTCTCACATTCTGAAAAATCCTATCATAAGTTGCTCGCTTGGTTAGTATTGCTGGATGGCATCGTCCTTTCGAGTTAAAACTCCTACTTGTGAGACATCAGCTCAGGGCGAAACTCGAGTCTTGGACTTCAGGTTCTTTGACTGTCATGGCTCTTGTGGGCTGCGACGTTGTTTGGCTGTGGAATTTATTATATACAATCTCTCACATTCTGAAATATATATATATAGTACTTTTATTATTGTTGTTGTTATTATTATTGTTTATTATTGTTACTAATATTATTATTATTTTTTTCGATATGTGCACGTCCCAAAAAATATGTCACACGTAGCCTTTGAACATTGAACGACATGCGCAAAGCCGTTGCTCGTAACAAGAGCCGTTTAATTATCAAACGTCTTTTCTTTTAACTGTATTGAGCAGATAATTGGGCCTCACATCAGTGAGGCGGGCCGATACGCGAACAAGCTGTAGAGAGGAAGGCCCCGAAACGGTGCGTATTCTCTCCTGATGACCCAATATTATCTATAAGACGAAATACTCCCCAAACATGACTACATAAAAGATATGCTATGAAATACCCCCCAAAAGCACCATCCTATAAAACTTAGACGAGGAAACCCCTAGAAAGACGCTTTATCTCTCTCTCTTGACATTAACTTTATCCGAAAAGAAAACAGCTAATAAACATCAGTATATACAAGCCTATAAGGTAAGCTGTTTCTCTCAAATACAACATCTTCTTTGTTTTAATGGAATTTCATAACAATTAAATTTATTTCATACAAATGTTCAATTCCAGCACTAAGATCCCTGCCACTAATACCGCCTACTGACACCAAGAACTCGGAGAATACTATCAAGTAGCCAACGACTTGATGGTGAGATGAGGTGCCTATTGTTTATCGTGTTTAACACTCGGTAAGCTGGTGTACCGTGTTCTCACTACAAGGACATAAACAAACGACCGGTAAACGACCGTGTCATGCTAAGCGCCTATTATTGTGTCTGGAATAGATGCATCTACTATGTACACAATTTTAAAAAATTGATTGGCAATAATATAAAACGATCGGTGATCGATTAGCCAATCACAATCGTAAAATAGTATAAAAATGTGAAGTGATCTGTGGTTGGTTAACCAATCGCAATTGTAAAATAGTATAAAAATGTAAAATGATCTATTGTTGATTATCCAATGACAATCGTAAGATAGTATAAAAATACAAAATGATCTATGATTAATTAGACGAACACAATCGCAACATAGTATAAAAATGTGAAATTATCTGGGGTGGGTTAGCTAATCAGAATAGTCTCAGGTGGAAATTATCTCCAAAGTAACTCAATCCAAATCGAAGACGATCAAATAAAAAGAATCAGAAAAAGTCGCACAAAATAATTTCTTCTTAAGGAACAAACTCACAAAGAAAAGGTTCAAGTCTAAATCAGTAAGACTCTTCAACTTGTTTTTTCTCCACGACCAACAGCAACATAATGTTTATATATATATATATATATATATATATATATATATATATATATATATATATATATATATATATATATATAATATTGTTATGCTGATGTGATCCAATAAATATTTGTTCACGGTGAGGTTTTCTTGTTTTAGCTGGACCAAACATTTGCACAAGTCTCCGAATCAGTTGCGTCAACTCTAATGTACCGTAGACCGTTTCAACGTGGCGTGGGCACAGAACCATTGATAGAGAAACCAGCCGGGACGCATGTGGTCGCCATGGCATGGCGAAGTAAAATTACTGTTATATAAACATACGAAAGGCGTTAAGTAGATGGATAAGATTCCATGGAATGGTTTTCATTAAACAGCGGAAGTAAATTAACGTAGATTGGCAGATACCATAAAAAATAAATTTATCAAGTGTTAGTATGATAGATAGATAGATAGATAGATAGGTTTGGTCGTTTTTTTACGGCATATCAACCCTTTTTAGGTTATTTAATGCTGAATCTGCTTATTTTGGGAAAAGTTTTTATGCTTCCAGTTGGTTGTGTCTCCAAATATTTATTCATAGTTTTTGCTTTGGTTATTTTGTAGAGGAAATTTGTTGTTTTTTGTACCGTTTGTTGGCTTTGCAGAACATGATTGAGTTTTGCCAAGTGAAAAGAAAAAAGCGACATTAATTTGGATTCTTCAGACTACTGTTCTCATCTTGAGTATCATTTTCACGTTTCAGGCGATATAAACTCCGACCTTCTTCAGGTTTATTTTGTTGATGTATCTTGTCGAACTCGGGAATCTGGACGGAATTTCGAACGGAACCTTTTTATTTACTTCACAGGGGTAGCATGCTCTTGTTTCGTCAACCAAGACTGAATAGAGGTTATAAGTAATTCGCAATTTTATTTTTAGGTCCCCCACATTGAGAATTGAACCTTCAACCTTCAGAGGAATATCACTTTTAACAACTGAATTTTTCCAAGTACTCTAACCATTGCACCACATGTCCCTACAGATTCCGAAGAATCATAACAAATATGAATAACCAATCCTCATCTAAAAAAAAATACAGAAAAATAATGCTATCAATGTTTGGTGCATTTTTAGTCAGGAAGACGATATTTTCAGACATCTGGTAGAGCTAGTAAAACTCAATAAAGTCCCATAAGAAAATTCAGACCCACGTTCTCCACTTTGCAAGACAGGCATTCTTACCAACTGAACTATGAAGCCGAGATAGATAGATAGATAGATAGATAGATAGATAGATAGATAGATAGATAGATAGATTATGCTTGTTTGATTTGATGTATTTGTTTTACGGCACATCGACCTTTTCATGTTATTGAATGGAAAATACAATAATGTTGTCAAATGTTTCAATTTCTTTACATCTTCAAATATTTTAATGTTTTGTAGAGAAAAATTGATGCTTTTGTTGCTGATTTTACAAAACATGATTGTGTTTTGCACAGAGAAAGGAAAAACAATAACACCATTTTTTTGTGCATTTTTGGTGAAGAAGACGGTATCTTCAGACAGCCTCATCTGGTAGCACCAGTAAAATCAGACGGAGCCCCGTATGAATTCAGACCCTCTCCTTCCAGATTACAAACCTCTCGCTTTTACCAACTGAACTATGAGGCTGATAGATAGATAGATAGATAGATAGATAGATAGATAGATGGATGGATAGATAGATGGAGAGATTGTATTACGTCACTAATTCTTCGATCACATCAGGTTACTTTTTTTATTATGATATTACTTTTATTTGCCCCAAAAAAAACACTCACTCTTTGCTTATTCAGACTGTCTTAAAAGTTTTTTTTATAAGATACAAATATTGCGAAAATCCCAACCGCATTTCTGCATTTCACTTGGCACGCCGTCACTTAAGTCCATTGGTGAGGAAAACTAGAGACACCGTGAATCATTTCTGTGATAAACAGGTGGTGACTGGTATTATAAATAAGTTTCCTTCTCCTGGACTAGTTGCTCTATAAACTTTCTACTTGATAGATTGCGTTACTATTTATCTCAGTAGGAAGGTAAATAGGTTTCAGTTGCCTACAACGCCGCCTCGACCGGAGCTCACACAAACAACGAAAGTCCGGATCTATCAGGCACTTATTTGGGCACTCCTTTTCTACGGCTGCGAGACTCGGTTGATGAGAGGGGCGGATATCCAACGGCTGGAAGTGTTTCATTTATATTGCCTTCACCAAATTCTACGGGTTCTTTGGCACTATTTTGTTTCCAATACTCAAAACAGGACGTGATGCAGGATCATCCCCCTCTCAACCAATCTCTTTTAAAGAAGATGATTTGTTGGTTTAGTCACGCTGAACGCCGTAACCCAGGAGAGTTCATTCATTGAGCAATTGCTCCAGAACGGTTTCAAGATTGACAAACACGCTCGGCGGGGGGGGGGGCAGCTGAAGACGTGGTTAAACACCATCAAAGCCGACGTCAAACCTAGCTTTGATCTACAGATCTATGGTGTTTGCCGCTGGTCCAGGGAACTGGTTCATCGTGACTATCTTAGCCGTTGCAGATTTTCGTGTGCGGTTTGCGTCCATCCGGGACGCTGTGTTCTATGGGAGAAAACGGTGCAACCCCTTTTGATTGAATGTCGCATTGTCAAGTGAAAGGTATAATAAAAATATTTTTTTACTACTACGTTCATTAAACATTCTACCAATTGTAGCATTGCGTGGGGAATGTTTCTATTTTCGTTCTTTGTCTATTTCTCTTTCTTTCTGTATAAATATAACAATTCGAAAACCAAGCAACATTCGCACTCTTAAATTTTCTTACTTGCACTCCTCTCTTCCGAATTTGTGGCCGCGGGCCGCCATCAGTGGACTGTTTTTCTTGTTCTAACTGATTATAAAAACTGTTTTCAAACCGATATAAATGATTGTACATTTAAAGCAATTCAATTTTTTTTAATTTATTCGAATTATTTTATGCATTTCAGTAATTAAATAAAAATCCATTTAATTTAATTTATATATTTTAAATCATTCGAACTAATTTTGATAAATTTTAATTAAAAAATCTTTCTTGGAAAAATTTCACGTGACTTTTGTTTTAATCATGACTGTTTGGTGCAGAGAAGGCAGTTTATTGATAGTGGCCCAAGGTCACAAATTCTGAGGAGGGGCGTGTAAGCGGGAAAATTACATATCACTTATTATTGTGTTGCTTTATCTTGTGCGACATAAGGTAAAGTAAGGTAAGTATTGCATAAGTTTCTCAGGAAGAGAGAGATAGAGCCCCAACCAAAGTGAAACGTGTCATTCCGGATCTTCTTTAATTATGTCATATCCTTACATGTTACATGTGTTATTTAATTTCTAATGAAAATTTCCTCTTTTTTTTTAATTTAATCTGAATTCCGTTTTTAACAGATGCACAATCAAATATTGCGATAGTTAGATATCTTCAGCGGCAATTGTGTATAGTTGAACTCTATATGTTACTGCGTATTTCAACTCATCATATACTGTGTCTGAAGTAACTACAAAAAGTTCGCAATTTCGAAATAGCTTTAATTTCCATAAATCTAAGAAGTCGCAACTTTAATGTCATCCAAGTTCTTGTTTGGGCTATTGGTATAAATTTCAACTATCCCTTTTTACGAGTTATTTAGAATTTAATAAAATTAACCGGTTGAAACTATTTTGTAAATTCTAATTTTATGGTGTTACAATACATATTCTATAACAATTTAGTCTTTAGTATACACGTCGAGATGCTAACTTCGAACGATTATTTAAAATTATATCATGTTTTCTAGCAAAGGATACCACCAATGCAATCGCCTATCCTAATTTGTGGCAGGTACGGAACGCTGAAAATCAAAGTTCGTTAAACATACTTTCTTATGAAAGACTGGAAAATAATTCTGCAAACATCATGCCGAGAGAACGATAGATTTATTGAGTCGCACAGTACCTAATTATATCATAGCACGTGCTGATGGTATCATAGGAGAAAAGGAAGAAATAAATAAATAGTGTTTGTTAAGCCAGGACCTGATAACAGGTCTGCTATTTTCATGTCTTATTCCAAGACTTACGATGATTATTCTCCTAGTAAAACTTTTTAATCTTTCTTTTTCGTCATTTATAAGACCCATTGCGCTTTCTGTTTTTACTTGATGTTCTCGATCTCTCTAAAAACGTTCACACGCTTGAGGTTATTCTCTATCACTACAAATATATGCCCATATATGGAGTATTATTGTCATATTGGAGCTGGTGGATCTTTGTCTCATGTGAAGGTTCGTGATAAAGTGTGGAAACATGTCTGTAATTTACATGACCCTCTTTCTTCTTCTCAGTACCTGGTCTCTCACAGATATAACCTTGCTAGTCTCAGTCTTTTCATAAATACTATTAATGCATGTATTTTTCAGAACTGACTATTTTTGTCTGATCTTCTTTTGTTCCAGCTCATTAAACTCGTTGATCTATTACTCTCCGTCAATTTGCTGGTTTGATACCTCATTGTAATATAACTTCATATTCCAATACCTTCTTTCAAAAAAGCGCATGCTTGTGGAACTCTGTTCCTGCTGACTGTTTTCCTTCTATCTATAACCTTAGTCTTTTGAAAACTACGGTCAATAGGCATCTCCCGTCTTTTCGATAATCATCTTTCGTTATTGTTAACTCCTTACATCTAGTGGCTTCACGCCTTGTCTTGAGCGTATACCATATATGAATACCTTCCCCATCACGTAATTACTTATACCATATTCATTATATTTTAAACCACTTGGTAATAGATTTACAAGTAATAAGCAAGTAAACTGGGAGCAATACTAAGGATTATTTGGGGTCCAATGAAAATACTTTTAAGGACAAATACAAAAACTATACGAGTTCCTTCAAAACTGAGTTGAATTCTGAAGTTGATAAAGTTCTTTCTTCTGTTAAATACATTAGGTAATTACTTAAAATAATATTTATTATGAATTAAAGTGATCAATATTAGGTAACGCTCATAAATATATACCTAAGAGAAGAAATATGATTTGTTCACTTTGGAATCATTCCATATAGTAATATCTAGTGAGAGCTTGCTTAATAAAAAGTATGAAATTACATGAAATTGTCTCCATAGAAACAGATATATGCTAGCCTATTTCAAATCCATATATGTGTGACAATTTAAAATAAATTAATTATGTATATAGTAGGCTACAGAATTGAAAAATAAATTTTATTAACGATCTAGTATTTAAATACAGGTGCATTAAAGTTGACTTAATAAGGAGCCAAATCTGGTTTGTAAGCTTTAAATTAATACTAGCTGGCAGTCCGGCGTTTTCCGGTCGTAAACAAAGCTTAAACGTGATATTTTAATTTATACAGATTGCGTATGTATTATTCTAGAATCAATCCTCTACTAATTATTATATATTACGAGGAATAATTTCACCGGTGGATTAATTCGCAAAAAAATAAATAATAATGTTCATCAAATTCTGTCTGTGTTTATTTGGGCTTGGCGAATACCCTGGAAAAGTCACTTCTGATTAATGTTTATTTTTAAAATATGCAAACGAAGAAATGATGCGACGATTTTAAATGGTGCCTCTTCTTTTAATTGAAAATTGAACTCATTAATAAGAAAAAAATTGAATTAAAATGGTGAGGTACACCCAGACTTGAACAGAGGGTCATTCGATTTGTATTCGATTGCTCTACCACTAGGTTATATCTCCAGATTATAATAAATCTATGTACTAAGTAGAAATAATTCGCTGAAATTTTATTATCTCCCTTGATGGTGTAACGTAAAATATTCCTCTGTAAAAATTCCTGTTTATCTATAGGTGTGAAAATCTATCGGAGTGTATGGTTAAAAATCATCAAAATAGAAATGCAAATGAAATTGTAGATCAGAATACTAATGTTCATTTGTAGGGGCTTCTAAGTCCTTTAGTTGAATCTTATTTAACATAATTATTTGAGTTAATATTTATATTAACATAATTATTTGCTTATTAATTATCACTGTAGATTTTAGATTTTAAATCAATAGATTGTTACATAATTATAATTACTAATTATCTGTGTATCTAGTCACATATGTGTTAGCAATTGAATCTAAATATTTCTAGGAAGGTTTTTCTATATTTTCCAAAAGTGGAATTATAGCCCATGAACAATGCATGTAAACCCCGAAAAGTAAATTTTATTTAGTTATAATTCTTTTTGTCTTGTGCTAGTAAGATGATAAAGATATTTTTAATATTCTGCGTCTGTTAAGTGGACTATGATTGAAATTAGATATCACACCACTTAATGAAAAGTAAGATGAATTTATTTACGAAAATGAAAAAATGTGTTTTAAATAGCAATAAATTTGTTTATTGTAAGTAGCTTTATACGGCACAATCACGTTGACATACGGGTTCTCGCCAGATCACCGAAGTTAAACAACGTTGAGCATGGCCAGTACCAGATGGGTGACCATTTGGGAAGGTGGTGCGCTGTATTTACCGCGAGGTAAAATACCAGGTTGAGAAACTGACGCAGTCTATTCTTTTTTTTTTTTTTTTTTTACACGGTGGTCACCACTTATCAAGGCCCGGAAGCTTCTCTCGAGGGTAGATGAGATTCTCTTAAGCCGTGGTAGGCACCCCATTTAGTGATGGCGTCACGATGAAAAAATACCCTTGATAGCTCTGGCGAAGCATCAAGTATTCAGCTACCGACAAGATTTGAATTGCACTACAAACTCGTGTAGTGGGTTCAATCTCGGCTGCGATCACGCTGAAAAAAAGTAGCTTTAGTTTCGTAACTTATGTTTCAAGATTCGTCGGATTGGCTTATGAATAGAGTTGAATTTTATGTTGATATTTTATCATACAATGTATCATCTGGGCTTTCACTTAGCTTTTTTTATTTTAATCTAGAATCTAAATACAAAAGCTTGGAAGTATGTTTCCGATGTTTTCGAACTCCAATATGGTTGCGTGAGAAGTTTTCCCACGTGTCGTTTAAAACAATTATAGATTTGCGAGTGCTGCCTATAAACACTACAATAAGTGTTGCTTGTTTAATATATGTTTGTGCAGGGACGTTACATATATCCATTTCCTTTTATCTTTTTTCTCCAAATACTTTTTATTCCACGCAAAAGAAAACTTTCTAACAGTGTTTTAAGAAACATACATTTGTCTGAGAACTTTTAGTGATCCTCCCTTATTCAACAAACATGTGTAAGACGTACTATAAATGATATATTTATGTGTGTGCATTAAGTACATCGTTTGGGTAGGGAATAACTAATAGTATACATGCTCTGAATTTAACAATATTCTTTTATTGATCTTAATGTTTGTTACGATTTGAAATATATCATTTATATGATACATACTTCAACAATTTTCTTATGATTGTCATAATGTACACACACGCACAGACACGCATACTTAAATAGATATTTACACATTGTAACTTATGCTGTTCTCGCTCCTACACACCCACTGTCTCTTTCTCTCTCTTTCTCTTTCTCTTTCTCTCTCTCTCTCTCTCTCTCTCTCTCTCTCTCTCTCTCTCTCTCTGTATATATATATATATATATATATATATATATATATATATATATATATAGCGAGAGAGAACAAAATAAGTTTAAATATGGTCATAGTTTGACGGAGATTTAGTTTAATGAACGTTTATTCGACACTTCTATATGTACATTGTGAATGAGTGAGAGAGAGGTGGAGAGGAAGAGAGAGATGGTGTGTGTGTGTGTGTGTGTGTGTGTGTGTGTGTGTGTGTGTGTGCACGCGCACGCGCGCGCCATCCTCGGAATGATGCAGATTGACAAGTGAGGTGATGGGGCTGGTGAGGGAGAGAGCAGGGGTTCATGTCGCATCATAAAATGTTGTAAACTTGTTGCGAATACCACCGGGAATATAAATGCCATCATAAAAAAAAATAAGTGGGGAAGAAAAAAAAAATTGTAATCCAATTCCCTGGTAACAGTTTTATTGACCCTCCCTCCCCCACAGATGCGATCGCATTATTATTGATAAAGAAAAAAAGGCCGATTAATTGTATGCGCGTGTAGGTATGTAAGGAATAGAGAGACACGGGGAAATGTATGTATATATACTAGTTAGAAATATGTTGAGTTACCTTATTTGAGTCAGATAAAAAGCTATCGGTAATATGAATCCCCTCTCGAAGGGTGAAGTTATGCCTGGGAGGAAAGACTAGTGGGACCGAACTGAAGTATACTATGTTTCTGAATTTTTTATTAATATGAGACGCATTCTAAAAATAATGCGTACTATATTTTATTCCGCCCGAATTGATCATAGAGGAATGCAAATTGCATTGTTATGATGACTGAACTAATTCATGACCTAAACGTTTCATCTCTCTGTTGCAGATATTGACGATATGAGACCCTTGTCATGGACGTGCATCAAAAGCAGAGATGCGTCATTGAATTCCTACCAAAAGTGCATTGAGAATGGTGACTATGTAGAAAAATAAATTCTAAAACACAAAAGGTCGTTAGTTTTAATGATGCTCCTCCCGTCTTCGTAGCTCTTAAACATTTTAGTTAAAAAAAGTAAATAGGAGGCTTTTCTTGTGGAACGATCCGCGTATGACGAAGCGCACTCTCGACGCCTATGCACAGTTATCGTTAGGGCTATGACAACAGAATATTCTTTTCATTGTTTTGACTCTCGAGTATATATCCGACAAAGTTAATCAATCGAGAACCATATCACGCTATATAAAAGCATATGATATCACTGGATACAGTCAAAACAGCGAAAAGAATATGCTGTTGTCCTAGCCCGAGACTTTACATTTGGACCAACGCCCATGATTTGTATTCTTGGGATAATGCGATTGCTGTTCTCATTTTGAGTGTTATTTTCTACGTTTCGGCCGATGTAATTTGCAATCTACTATGTATAGTTAGATATATATTGTTAGAGTCGGGAATTTTCTGTCAAACTCGAGAATCTGTATGAACAAAGAAAACGCTTTTTTAATCCACGTGGATAGTATGCTCTCATTCCGAGTAGAAATCTTACATAATTTGAAATTGTATTCTTATTATTAATCGCACTGAAGATTGAACCTTCAACCTCCAGAAAAGTATGACATACAACTGAATTTTGCTTAGTACTTTATCCGTTGCGTCACGGGTCTTTAAAGGTTCAATCCTCAGTGCGAGCGATACTTAGAATATAATTGGAAGACGAGACAACAGCATGCTACCCCTGTGGATTAAATAAAAGGTTCCGTTCGAAATTCCATGCAGAGTCCTGAGTTGGCTAGAAAGATTCCCAAGTTCAAAAGATACACTTTTTTTTTTTTTTTTTTTTGCAAGGGTGTCACCACTTATCAAGACCCAGAGGCCACTCGAGGATAAGGGTTAATAGGTATACATTAGTCATTGTGATTTTAGCATAGTAAACAGTGGGAATTTTGTAACTTGGATTACTTAGGGGGACGATTCAATTAGAACTTGTTCACATTGGACTTTTCTTTTTTTTTTCATAGGTATCAACTCATTATCAAGGCCAAGAGGCCACTCAATGATAAGGGTTAAAGAGTGTACAGTAGAAATTGGACAATATAATAATCATTAGTAATGAAAATTTGTTAAATTTGATAACTTATATGGAACGGCTCATCAAGAACTTATTTACTTTAGACTTGAAGACAACCATGTTGTAGTCAGCCGGAAAGCAGGAAAACGGAAGACAATTCCACAGGCGTGCAGTTCTAATAAAAAAGCTTTGTTCATGGAATCTACGTTTAGGTTTAGGCACAGATAAAGAGTGGGGGGAATTATTGATAGTGTTTACAGCTAGACGAGTGTTTCTTGTGAAAGTTTGGCGAGGGGGAACCATAGATTGAAGCTCAGTCGAACACTTTCCATGAAAATAACGATACATCAGAGACAAACTCGCAACATCTCTTCTGTGAGATAGAGGTTGCAAGGAAGAGAAAAGGACATCTCCTACGAGGCTACGAAGTCTATTTTGAACTCTATCAAGGCAGGACAAGTCCTTTCTAGCAGCTCCTGCCCAGATGTGGCAACAGTATTCCATCCTTGGACGTACCAGGCTCTTATATAGATAGAGAATTGCATCAGCAGTGAGATATCTACTGGATCGATAGAAAGATCCCACCATTTTTCCAGCGGCCTTGGCAACAGATTTGATGTACGTGTTCCATTTAAGATCAGGAGTAATGGTCAAGCCCAGAAGCTTGTCAAAACTTGAGGCCTCCTGAAGACGAGAGCCATTCATTTCAATTGATGCCAGATGTGGATCAGAATGTTGATGATGTAAAGAGAGAAGCTTGGAGAAAGTCGGAGCTTACATCGTCCGAAAAGTTGTAATGTAACAGCGTGGACGACTATATGCAGGTGCATGTGAAATGACGTAACATGTAACAAAAAACTGTAAACAAGAGAAGGAGAATGATCACGGGAGAGACGTGAAGCACTGAACGAAATAACGTTCGTGATCACGTGAGAGGCGTGAGTGACGTTTGAGAAGACGATCACGTGTATGACATCACAGCGGTAACAAAAGAATGAGGAGATTAATGTGGTGGTACAACAAAAAGTTGAAGTTCTTTGCTATTCTTTATCTCTTTTGCGACTGACGCTATAACATGGTGGTTCCCGGACAACGTTACACTAAGACAAACACTTAAGAGTAATCGGAATAATATAAATGTGCAACGTTGTTGTTCTCTCTAACTGAAAATTAAAACTTCGATACAAACTTTCCAGGTGAAAGAAAAAATTATTTGTTTTCATAGTTTACCACAACCAGTCGTTGACGTGTATTTAACATCAGTATGGTCTCTCTTTCTGGCCGCCACGTCGGGCGACATTCAATACACGGTATCAGATATGCTGGCTCTCATTATACGACACCAGAAATGCTGGCTTTCAATACACAGCACCAGACACAGTTGGCTCTCAATATACCTGAACCAGACACACTTGGTTCTCATTGCACTGCACTAGACACAGTTGGCTCTCGTTGCACTGCAACTGACACAGCTGGCTCTCAATACGCAGCACCAGAGACAACTGGCTGTCCATCGAAGAGGTAAGAGGAAGAGACATTGCGTGCTTGCCGAGTGTAACTTCCTATTCTCACATGGTTCTCTCTTTTCTTCTTTTTCCTCCTCCTTTTCCTTCCCATCTTTATGTGCATTCCATTCACGGTTTAAAATGCTGACTCAGCCCGTGAGTCGTCGTTTAATGGCGGACCTAGATGACGTTACATAAATGAACCATACCTAATTCATGCAACAAAGTCGAACCGCTTTATAAACCAAACTTTAGTATTGGAATGTACCAAAAATTTATCGCCTATAAAAAAGAATAGCCTGTGGCAGGAAGATGCGACACAAGATTAGTTTAATGAGAGGAAAATCATCCCCCCCAAAAAAAAATATATGCGCACTATTGAAGAGCACCAAATCTAAATATAAAAAGTATTTTTCCTGTGTGCGAGAAAAGGAGTTCCCTATGGACTTCCAAACAGTTGGGCCGATTTATTTTAGATTTCACACAAAGTGTTTTGTGTGTCTCGAAGTGATTTTAGATAAGTTTTGTGTCGAAATACCTCTAATAAGTATTGAAAATCGATCATCGAAAAAAGAAGAAAGTCCAAATTTGACCAAAATTAACACCCTTATACAGCCTAACATCACAAGTGCATTTGAGAAGATTTATCTCCGCACAAGCAGAAGGGCCCGACGTATAAAAAAGTAGGTTAGTTGATAAGATAGACACGCGTTCAGAATGTTTCTCTTTATAGCACAATTGAACCATGATACTTGATTTTCACATTTTCACTTTAATTCAAGCCATTATATATAAAAATTATTTTATAAAATCAGCAGTAGGTTCTCTACGGTGCAATATAAACTACAATATATTGTGGATAAAGTTACTGTAGGGAGGTATGTGAGGCTTCCTCCCCGACTATAGCAGGCAATCAACCAATTTGATTGAAAATGGACGATTTCTCCGATTTTGATGATTGTAGAAACACTAGAAAAGTCTCTAAAATCTGATAAAAGACAAGGATAAATTGGAATTAATGAGAAGACAGATTATACAGCAATCATAAAAAAGCTGAAATCTTAAAATCTTCAGATGAAGAAACAAATCTACGTAAACTATAAAAACTGCAAGAAATCTCATAAAATGTTCACTCACCCGACTCCCAAAAACTTGGCATCAGCCTCGGTTGATACTACACAAAATAGCTGTGCAAGGTCAAGGAGAATGGAAAAAAAACGAGGAGGGGAGTACTAACCAGATATCCACTAGAAGAGTGCAGAGAGTATTGAGACATTAGCGAAGCTTAGTGCAATCAAAATCAAAGAGAAAACCATTGATTATTACAACAAAAAAATCAGTGGTAAATGACTGCTGCGATAACACAAACTTATTTTTCGAAAGAGGCGAAAATGTGGAAATCTGAGAAGACTTGTGGTCACTCAAATTCCAGTAAATATTACCGGTTACTTTCAGTGAGCAACCCTTGATGACGAACTGTGCGATTAGCAATATATATATAATATACAGAGACACTTATGACTCACTAAGCCCCTGACCTAATACTAATAAAACATCCATATCACTTTAAAAACTACTAACCTTTAAATGGCACGTGTCAAAATTTTAACCCAATTGGATTATTAGTTTACACATTACAGTTATTAAAGTGAAACGAATGTTGCAAAATTTCAAAGCCTTGAAAAATTTGGATTTCCTGGTTTGAATAAATCATTGTTTTCTGATGTGAAAAAATACTGTTCAAGTAAAGCAATGTCTTGATAAGTATTATTCGGCCTCTGTTACTTCAGAAACCATAGTTAAGAGGTTTGTATGCTGACTTCAAACGCAGTAGTCCAGGCACAAATGATGGTAAAACGCTCGCCACCTTAATTGGAGAGTTGTCTCAGAATAAAACGAAAGTAAATTGAAGAAAGCAGAGAATCTGAAGAAATTAGAAGGCAATGAATTCACCGTTTTGGTATGAACATTTGTCAATGAGAAAGTTGGGTTTAATGTGGGTTCCGCGTTTATTCGCAGTTGATCAAAAAGCAACTCAACAGAAATTGAGTTTTCGTGTCGATACGTAACAATAGATGAAACATGGATTCACGATTTCTCTCAAGAGTTAAACCAGCTGACAATTAAATACACAGCTGCAGACGAAAGCTCCCCAAAGCGATGAAAGCCACAAACATCACAGATAAGGCTCTATTTTGTGTATGTGTCATATATATATATGTGTGTGTGTGTGTGTGTGTGTGTGTGTGTGTGTGTGTGTGTGTGTGTGTGTGTGTGTGTGTGTGCCCTTTTGTTATCCCAAACAAGTATATTGAAATTTGGAACGTAACGGGCTACTATTTGGGATCGTGTCTAACAACAGGAGACTGTGGGGAGTTAAACAGCGATATGTCTATTTCTATTGGATTTAAACTTTAGCAGGTGAATAGAGTCAGCGAGGTAGAGAAAGGGAGGAAATTCCAAAGTTTAATAGTTCAAGAGAAAAAACTATCGTCGAGGGGTCACAAAGTCAACAAGTTCATCAGAACATATTCTATTAAAGTACTTGTAAAACAAGCACATAGATGCAATATTGATGCTATGAAACAGCGGTTGGAGCTTGACTGATAGTGAGGGACATTAGATTTGAGACTCTTTTTATTTCTTGACTCTGTCAAAGAGTGAGAGACTTGTGATAGATACACTAGCCAGATGCAACAGAGTAGACATTCAATTCAATCATACAACTATATTTATTTATTAATTATTCTGTATTATAAATATATTTACACTAGGTATTTTATCCAGTTAAAACGGGCAAAAATTATAGTCTGTTTTATTTGTTTCTTTATTGTACTACATTCACCTTAGGCGGGTTAAACCGGCTCCCTCCGAGGGATGAAGTGTCAAGATGAATACTGTTCATCGATTACCTCAAAAAAGGAGAAAAAGCATCAATAGCGATTATTTTATAGCATTATAAATGCATTCGAAAGAAGAAATCGCTGAAGAAATGCTACAAATGAAGAAGAAAATTACTCTTTTCACAAATCAATCGAAAACTACATGAATTGCTTCCATATTCTTCCTATTTTCCATATATGGCTCTAGACAGCGACTAGTGTTTGCAGATCTAAAAAGGGTCCAGAAGGGAGTTTGCAAAATAATATCGGAAACTGAGGTGCATGTCAAAGGCATTGACTTGTTGCTCCGTCATCTATAAGTGAGGTTACAGTTTTCCTTTTGCTAATTAGAATACATGAAATCTATTGGGACTACTGTCTTTATCAACAAGATTAACTTTCATATTTTTGTAAAATATAGGAGAACAAGAAAATCCTCTTTTTTCAACATATTAAAACAAGTAAGGGGAATTGCCATGGCGTTGAAAGAAGGAAGGAGGGACAAAACGGAAAAAAGCGAGAAATACTGCTAGAGGAGGTTTAAACATTGTTTATAGTGTGTTTTTTTTTCTTTTCGATAAGTTATCCCTATTGTAGTCACGTAAATTCTTTCGATAAGTTATCCCTATTGTAGTCACGTAATTTTTCTTCGATAAGTTATCCCTATTGTAGTCACGTAATTTTTTTCGATAAGTTATCCCTATTGTAGTCACGTAAATTTTTTTCGATAAGTTATCCCTATTGTAGTCACGTAAATCCTTTTCGATAAGTTATCCCTATTGTAGTCATATAAATTTTTTTCGATAAGTTATCCCTATTGTAGTCACGTAAATTCTTTTCGATAAGTTATCCCTATTGTAGTCACGTAAATTCTTTTCGATAAGTTATCCCTATTGTAGTCACGTAAATTCTTTCGGCGTCGAAGTTGTATTCGTGTTCGACGAAACGTTTGCTTATTCTCAAAGCAGAGAAATGAGAAAAAAAAAGTCGGAACTATTTACACATCCTGTCTTCTCATCCTCCGGCTAACATTCACGTTTGTGGTGATTTCAATGTTTACAATGTTGAATGGCTAGCCCACTCAAAAAAATAAACGATGATGATTTCCCATGAATTCTCTATCACCTATGACCTAACTCAGATTGTTCACGAACCCACGCGTGTGTCTGATACTAACGATCAGTATGCAAGCCTCCTAGACCTTTTCTTACAACTTGCTCAGAGCTATAATCATCTTCCGTTCTGTCAGCACTGGCATCCTCCGAGCACTCGGTTGTCTCAGTTAAAATAAAAACAAAATGAAATAAGTATACAGATACTCTATAGCTGAGTGGGATAGCTTCCGTACATTCACATCAGATATTCCTCTGCGCTCCATGTTTAAAATGAACGTGTCCTTTATAGTAGCAATCCTGATGTAATAGTTAATTGTCGATATAGACTGCTTCATACCCTAAAAAATCCAGTTAGTCCAAAGTAGCTGAGCAACGGCTTAGTTCTCATAAGTTGTGGCAAATAAAAACAGGGTTTTAAACCGAAGCGTGTCCTCTATCCCAACCATCATCAATGGATCTGATGTAATCTCATTAGCATCAGACAAAGCAAAACTCTCTGCCAATATCTTTGCAACAAATTCTACCATATGCGATTAGGGCAGCCTAGCACTCGTATTTCCTTCTGAAAACACACTATGCAACATACAAATAACTGTGCGTGATGTTGCCAAGCTTATCAAAAATCTCGATCCCAATAAAGCAACGAGCCCCGATCGCATTCCAATTATAGTGGTCAAAAAGTTTAAACCAGAACAAGCGTACATACTTAGAAAGCTATTTAAACCTTGTCTTAAGGAGAAATGCTTCCCAACACACTGAAAAGCCTCATCAGTATTTAAAAATTCAAGCGATCGGTCATCTGCCTCTCAATGCAGACTTATCAGTTTCCTGTGCGTTCTAAGAGGGTTACTAGAATCTGTGTTAAACAGAGAAGTGGTCAATCACCTCACCAGAAATAAGCAGCTCACTGGCATGCAAGGTGGTTTCCGTTCTGCTATATATACAGCTGATGTGTTGACAGTAATATCTCACAGGCTTAATAGATCTTTCGACGTGGGCCATGTTTCTAAGGCATTTGCTCTTGATATATCAATTGATAGAATGTAGCATAAAGGCTTACTGCGCAGGATCTCCAGCTACTGAATAGCTGGAAATGTCTTCTCGGTTATTAAATCGTTCTTCTTTGATAGGTTTATAAGAGTAATGGTTGATAGGCAGAAATCAGAAGCTCACAGTATTAATGCTAGCGTTTCTCAGGATTCCATCATGGATCCAACTCTATTCCTGATCTTCATCAATGATCTTCCAAATCACATTTTTAGATCATTCGTAGACATTTATGCAGACGACACTACCATCAATGGCAACAATTCAAAGGCCGGAGATTGCAAAGATCTCTCTCATTCTCTCTTCTCTAATCTTGGAAACGGTGTGCAATGGGGGAAAAGGGTAACTGGTTAATTTTAATGCATCTAAAACCAAGATTCTCTCTATCCGTCATCAATACTCTTGCCCCTATTGAAATGAACGACTCTCGCCTTGGGGACGCTCCATGTTTAGACAAGATTCTTGGTCTGGCCTTCACTCTTGATCTGAAATGGAGCACATACATCAAATCCGTTGCCAAGGTTGCTGAAAAAATGGTGGATCATTCTAACACTCCAATAGATATCTCACTGTCGATGCAATTCTCTGTTTGTGTAAGAGCCAAGTACGTTCTAGGATGGAGTACTATTGCCACATCTGGACCGGAGCATTTCTCTTTCTCACAGAAGAGACATTGCGAGCCTGCCCCTGCTCTATCGTTATTTTCCTGGCAAGTGTTTTACTGAGCGCGAATCCATGGTCCCTCCGCACCAAACTTTCACAAAAAACACTCGTCAAGTCCAAATCACTATCAATAGATCCTCCCTCTCAATCGGTGCTTGTGTGTAGACGTGGATTCCATGAACAAAGTTTATTTTCTAGAACGTCCCGCGTGTGGAACTGTTCTGCTTGCGTGTTTTCCAGCTGACTAAAATACTGACGTCTTCAAGTTCAACGTAAACAAGTTCTTATTGAACCGTTCTCATAAATCCAATTACACCAAATTTCCACCACTACAAACGATTACTGCACTACTGTCCCAATGACTACCGTACACACATTAACCCTTATCCTCGAATGTCCTCCGGGACATCATATTTTGTAATCTCTTTTTTTCATGTTCTTCAAAACTAAAATCAAAACCAAACAATTATATATATGTATAACAACAACAACAACAACTAATAGAATGAAGATAACAGTTTGCAAAAGAATGAATATACAAACAGTTTCTACTACAAAACAACAAAACCAAGCGCCATGAATAAATATTTGAAAATATAAAGAAATTGATCATAAAAACCTTTATCAAAATTATCAGATTCGGCGTTAAATAACCTGCATAAAGATTAATATGTCATAGAACAACCAAACCAAACACCGTAAATAAATGTTTAAAGATATACAGAATTTTAAACAAGGCAACTTTTATCAAAATGACTGGATTCAACATTAAGTAATTTGAAAAGGGCTGATATGCCGTAAAACAAAACAACCAATCATCTCATGATAATCTTTCCCGATTCCGCGGACGTTCTTCCTCTCTCTCTCTCTCTCTCTCTCTCTCTCTCTCTCTCTCTCTCTCTCTCACACACACACACTCTCTATATATATAAACATCTACATACAATACTGTTTCGCTGTATCACAGCTTATCAGTGCGGCTAGACAGGCAACTACTTCAAGCCAGGATCGAAACCTGACCGCCCAAATGACAGTCAACGCTTCTAAATCATTACGCTATACGGCTGCTGTTGTGTGGGTAGCGAATGAACGATTTTAATATATATGTATATATATATATATATGTCGCTTAACCTCGAATGGCTTTTCATCTTGATACATGGCCACTCGTTAGTTCAAAAAGTCTTTGCTGTAATGAGATGAATTATTTCATTCTTTTAATATATCCTTTGTATTCTTTTTATTTCTATCTTTGTTTTCATTTCTACTCTTGCTTTTTATCCACTTTATATCAATCATGTATTCATTACTTTTTTAATTCTTCGATTTTAGTCAATATGAAACTACGTACTTATCTACTTCTCTACCCAGCGAGCAAACCATTAACGACCTTCCTCAAATGAGGTAACTCCCTCCCCTCCACAGCGAATCGCTTTTTTTACACATCAGTTCTCTGGCGGTCCACCGATAGAAAAGCGTCCGTCGGCCATTAGTCGACTCTTGGCGGTCCGCTGGTAGCGAACCACCTGATGAGACTTAAGTGATGGTTCCCTAACAAGCAGCTAGATATTGTCTGTCGGTCCACTGATGACAATACCCCTCATGGCTTAATTGTAAGCTATCTAATTCCTTTGTATTAGATAGATTCTTCTGACTACTGTTAACTTTTATTCTCACAACATTTCGGCTGATGAAACTTTCGACTTTCTTCAGGTGTATCTTATCTAACTTGTGACTCTTTCTGTCAAGCTCGGGGATCCGCACGGAATCTTAAATGGAACATTTTATTTATTGCACGGGGGTAGAATGCTCTTATTTCGTAAACCAAAAAACCAGGATCCTGGTAACGACTTTCTATGGTACAAACAATTACATCAAATATGATGGCAGGGTATTAGGTTTACGTGGAAATCGCTCCAGATGGAGCCATTTGATGTAAGGAGCTTACAAGAACGAACGATGATTGTCGAAAAGACGGGATATGTCATCTTCAGAAGAATAAGGTTATAGGTAGAAGGAAAACAGTCAGGAGGAAGAAGGTTCCACAAGCATGCGGTTCTTGGAAAAAAGCTACTGGAATAGGAAGCTGTATTGCAATGAAAACAACGAATTGATGGAGACCATTAGACCAACGAGTCAAACGAGCTAGAATACAGGAACCAGGGAATAGATGAGACAAGTCTGAAAAGCACATGTCATACTAGTATTTATAGAAAGGACTGAGACTAGCAGATTCACATCTATGAGAAAGAGAGGGTACAGAGAAAAGGGGAGGGAGAGGCCTGTTGCAAAATTTTTGTTATATTTAATGGGGGTAAATATTAGTTTGTTGCCAACCATAGCAAAGTGTGACACAAGGTCAGACAGTGGGGATCTAAGCAAGCTCTCTTAAAGAGGGGAACTTTTGCAATTACAAAAATAGCCTGAGTATCTCCATCGGTATTCCCCGGTCGGGGCGCCTCAGGCAACAAGCAATAAATTTGCGCCACCCGAAAGCCGGATGGCAAGGCCTGGGAGGGCGGACCTCCTGAGTAATACCTAGGCGATGTACCTCAGTCCGACAGGTACTAGACCGGTTTCCGGCTCCATACCTGTCGGGTTGAGTGTCAAAAACGAATCCTTGACGAGTACTTTACCCAGTCTCCAAACCGCCGAAGAAAGAAACTCGTCCCCATATATAATGAGGGTATGCTCCCTGAAAGTTGGGATATTCTATTTATAAACGCTGCTGATAGGAACTGACGAATCAAATTAATTAACGTTCTGTTATCAGCCAATCAGAAACCAGATTTGCTAGATAAAAATTAAATTTTTTTAGCAATCCAGCACATCATTTTTTCGTGCCAATTCGAGGGGGATTTTTGTTCTTTGGCTGCAAAATTATAAAGTCCAGAACCTGTACAGAACCGCTGCTCACCGAGAATACGTCATCTCCAGGACTTGTATCTACCCATCGGAAACCCTTCTGATATTAAACATGACTTCCAATATAAGAGGTTATGGGCTTTTACTATGATGGATCAGAATCAAAATTTGAATTGTGGCAAGTAAGACTTTTTAGGATATTTACGAATCCAAAAGTTATACAATGTAATTCAAGCACAACCTGAAAACAGAAACGACTCTGAGTTTATTGAAAAGAATACAATTGTCTTTGCGGAATTAATACAATGCTTAGATGACAGAAGTCTATCTCTCGTAATGCAAGAAGTCTTGGACGATTTCTGTAAAGCATTGAACATATTAAGAGAGCATTATTTGTCGAAAGGAACTACCAAAATTATCTTTTTAAATACTCAACTTACATCTCTTAAATGTACGGAAGCCGAAACGATTACAGATTATATTATAAGGGCCGAAACAACAGCAAATTCACTAAAAATGGCTGGCGAAGTTATTAGCGACAGTCTGTTAATCCCCATGGTTCTTAAAGGGTTTCCGAGTGATTTAAATCGGTTTATCACCGTGATAATTCAGAAAGAAACCCCATGACTTTATTCAATTAAAGGTAGCACTTAGGAGTTACGAGGAGACTAAAAAATTATCAAAGAAAAAAAAACGAATCTACAAATATGATAGAATTTAAAAATGCCCACTTCAGACTCGAAATTTGATATACAGAGTAATGAGATTTGGGAAAATCGATGTGATCGGTTTTCGGCCAGAAATTTGGTTGTTAAGGGGTCAAAGTTCAACGATTTGATTTGTTGAACTCTACCAAACTCCTCCAACCATTTTCGGTCTAAACGCTTGAAATTTTAGATATCGGTTCCTTGGACATGGATCTAACTTAATAACTTGATTTGAACCCAAAACAATAAATGTTAAGGGGCTATAATAGGGGTCAAAGTTAAAACAAATTTGACCTCTGCGGTCTCTACCAAATTACTCCGACAATTGCTGGTCTAAACATTTGAAATTTTATATAAAGGGTATTCAGAGATAGGGCAAGCTTTTTAATCGGTTTGGGTCGAAAATTTGAGCTACCAATATATAAATATATGTATATATATGTTTTTATGTCTGTCTAAAATTTTCGACAGAGTTGACGGATTTTCACAAGATCAGTATTGTTGTCAAGCTCGACCCTTCAGACGACAAATACCGAGAAATTGGCTAAAAACGTCAATTTCTTCACCCTCAACTGGGCACTTTTCTACCGGGAGGGGTCGCTTTTTTTTCACCAATATTTTCGAAAGTTATCCCTTCTTTTCGATTGTCTAGCCTTTATTTAAACCTAATTCACTTTCGGTTTGGCGGTGGTCGTAACAGCAAAGACGTCACGTTTTCCCCCGTTATTTTCCTCCTTCGCGGTATGGGTTCGAGCCTGCCTTCCTACTACCACTTTTTTTTTGCTCAACACACACCTTCAAACTCCCAGGCAACGCAGGGCACTCATGCTAGTAAAATATAAAGATACGTAAGCCTGAAAATTTTAGAATGCCTATAATGTTAACTTACTCCTCGGCCTCTCTAACTGGCCTTAAATTAAAGATGTAGAGAAGCAAGTCATTAAAAATATGAAAAGGTCTTTATGTAATTGAAAAAGAAAACAAACAAATAAAAAAAATGGAGAAAAAAAAAGAGAATTTCAAAAAGTTTTTTAAACGGTCGCATGAAATCAGTTAGATGCCGAGAGAATGTTTTCACACTGTTCCAGGAATTATGTTAGCAATTTAAATCTCAAGCTTCCAGAATTAGCGTCATAGCATTTAAACTTATTACATTAAGCATTTTAAAATATGATTAGTAGTTTCATACGTAATATTAGTAATTATAGATTTTCGGTTTCGATGAAGATAATTTCGAGTTTTCTTTATTTTTTCAATTAGTTTCGGGAGGTATTATTTTAATGTTAGAAACTTACTGAAAAACATAATCTCCTAAATGAGAAGGAACGACAGAGTGTATTGGTTGCATTAACCATGAAAGTTTCTTCAAAATGATGTTTTTTTAAGGTAAACATCTAATAAGTACGTGACTAAATATGCAGCAATAACATAATTTTGCACACTTGTTTGTTAGTCATAATACGAAATAATATTTTAATGTCTACTTTTTGAAAAGTAAAAAATGACCAACTGAGAAAACTTGATATTTGGAACTTGAAAAAGTATATATATATATATATATATATATATATATATATATATATATATATATATATATATATATATAGGCTTAAAATTTGCCTCCTCCCTTAAAACTTGCATTCACGAATATCCGCGAGTAAGAACTAACAGATGATGTTGAATTATTTCTCCTAGCAAACACCCAAAATATTGGACCCTTACGGAAAATGACGTTTAAAATTGAAGATATGTAATACTCTTTTCACATAACATACATAATAATCCATACAACTTACCGACATATTTCTGTACGCATTATTCATCCATCCAAACAAAGATTTTTTTTGTTATAAACCATTCTTGTTGTATGATTACTATTTCTTGTTTATTTCGATGTTATGTAATCACTAGTTTAGGAGTTTATCGATTAAATATCCCCACACAGTCACACATACATGCAGTTTATTTATATTGATTGAAAGATGGGTTTTTTTTCTTTCGGTTTTCGCTTATTTTATTGGAGATTGAACTTGGCAATCCGGGTTTTAATGCAGGCTCTGATGCTGTCGAAATATATGCATTTTTAATTTCAAACTTTTATTATCTAATGGATTACTTTTGTTATTTAACTGACCTCTGATGAACTCGGTTGTAATCATATAAAAAAGTGAAATGGGGCTTGGGAAACGAAAAGAAACACACTTTGCCTGTTTGTTGGACGAGGGTGGTTCCAGACATGGATGCGTTGTGCGCACGGCACATCTGGCATGTCTCCAGTGTCATTGGTCAGACACATAATGTTATAAGAACGTGTATTAACAAATGGTTTTATTGACAACACTCGGAAGCAATCATTTCGGTTTAGGCTTGCCTTACACTGTACAACTCGGCTAATTGTGTCGATCATTAAGTTATAGCGCGGACATTTCATTTTTTTATCTCCGTCTGACGTCATTGAGTCAATTTCGACGAGAATTAATTGATGGGAACAGATCTGGCATTCATTTAATAACACAAATATAAATATTTTGACGGATAAGAACAAAAGAAAGACAATCATTTCTAGTCTCTCTTCCCTCTTTCTTGCTCTACCTCTCTCTCATTGACTTATATTTTATCTTCATATATATGTATATATATATGTATATATATATGTATATATATATATATGTATATATATATATATATGTGTGTGTGTGTGTCTTTGTTACTCTCTGTCTCTCTGTGTCTTCCGAATTTTTCTGCCGCTTTTATTGTTTCTCCCTCATCCCCCTTATTCTCTCTCTCTCTCTCTCTCTCTCTCTCTCTCTCTCTCTCTCTCTCTCTCTCTCTCTGTATCTCTTTCTATATCTCTCTATTTTTCATATCTTCTATATGCCTCCCTCGCGCATTCTTTCTTAGCCTGTGTCCCTCTCTCCGTCTCTGTCTCTGTCTCTGTCTCTGTCTCTCTGCCTCTCTGTCTCTCTGTCTCTCTGCCTCTCTGTCTCTCTGTCTGTCTGTCTGTCTCTCTCTCTCTCTCTCTCTCTCTCTCTCTCTCTCTCTCTCTCTCTCTCTCTCTCTCTCTCTCTGTTATCTTCTTTGGTCCTCTCTATCTCTCTATCTCTTTTTCTCTCTCTGTCTCTTTAAATCGTTCTGTTTCTGTTTCCTTCTCATTCTCTTTCTCTTTCTTTCTTATTCTCTGTAATTCACCTTATCCCTTATTGTATCTCTCTATCTTTGAATTTTTCTCGTTCTCTCATATATATAATATATATATGTGTGTGTGTGTGTGTGTGTGTGTGTGTGTGTGTGTGTGTGTGTGTGTGTGTGTGTGTGTGTGTGTGTGTGTGTGAGAGAGAGAGAGAGAGAATTAAAGTTAAATTCTTTGGATTAAAAAATATATAAAATATATTCAAACTGACAATTTATTCTTTGAAGCAAAGAATATATGGAAAAGAATTATATTTATTTCCTTAATCCATGAATTTTCAATAATGGCTTTATCGGCAGAGGAAATGAAATACAGTTAGCAAAAAGATCATACATATATTGGAAATGTAATTACAAATCATTTAAAAGGCATAGAAAAAAGATACCATATAACATAGGCAATCTAACGTTGAAGTGAGTTTAATTATTCGTGGAATATTTTTGTCGAGGCGGACGAATCATAATCCAAGGAGAAAATTGGAGGCAATAGAGCAATCCGTAACATTTGAAAAAAATCCAGAGTAGAGGTAATATCCAGAATGTTGTACAGTCTAACAGTGCAAGTGCATGTTAGAAGTTTTATCACCGTACAAGCATAAGAGCTCGGCATATAAAATCAACAGTAGATTCTTTGGAAAGACAGGGGCGCGTTCGAAATTAATGTTTGTGTTTGGAACACAACTGAAAAATGATACTTTACTTTTTAATTTTAAACTTTTAATTTAATCCGTTATATAAAAATAATGTTTTAAAATCACCAGCAGGTTCTCTACAGTTTAATGTAGACCAAATCACTAGAGGGGGGGGCGCGTATGAAGCTTTCTACTGTTGGATCGCGTTAGGTCCCCGGCTAAAGCAGGCAATCAATCGATTTGATTGAAAAATGGTCGATTACATTGATTTCGATGACAGTATAAGTATTGAACGTGTCGAACATTCGTTGATCCTCATTCAACTCCGGGTAACGTCGGGTCTCCCTTCTAATTTTCTCATAAAATCAAAGTAAAATGAAGGGTAGTTATGATCATACTACTTGCTGACCATACGGTATGAATCTGAAGATTCTATTGTTGGCGTTGGTTTTAACTGATATTTTCCTGGTCATTCTTTAGAATTCTTTCGAAAAAGACATGGAATACTTACGGGAAAATTGCAAACATGCTAAGTGGAAGTGATTTTTGTGGAAAGAACTGAACTCGAACGTGGAACGCCCAATTCATTACTCATTTGACTATATCTCCTTTGTATCTTCTTTTGTATTTAAAGAAATTATTATAGAGCTATTTCGTAATAAAACTAGCACAGTCATATCTTTCTGAAATTAAGATAACAAAATTCGAACTTTTCTTTTGTCTTTCTTTTGTTCTTTTGGCGTTGTCCTTTTTATTTTTATTTTTATTTATCTTATTCAGCTTAGTCAGCTAATATATAAAAGACTATATGTCTGTCTGTCTGTTTCCATATTTTCACACTCTATCTCCACTGAAATTAAAAGTAGCAGAGCAGCGTTAGAAGCCTCAAATGATAGGATTTTTACGACCCGACCATTTATGGGTCTTTTACCGGTTAAAATAGTTTTAAGGTGTCAAAAATGGGTCAAAATTGAAAAAATTGTTATACATTTTGAACATTCATCTTAGTTTATTTTAAATTTTTATTCAGTTTATATATGTGCCACGTTGGTATGTTGGTAACGTCACCAGCTTTGAAAGGTGCGTTTGTCTTTCGGTTTCGATTTTAGCTGATGGCACCAAAGTACTTTTTTTTACTTTTGAAATCACGATTCTATAATAATATATACGAAATCTGGACAAATTAAAATATGATATTTTTGCGTATTTTACGCCCGGGCAAAGCCGGCCACCCCCTCGCTAGTCTTAACTATAGATCATCGGTTACCCGACTAGGGTATTAAGACCATATGTCAAGGTTTTGATCTTCTTCAGTCGAAGAGAGTCAAGTATCACTAGTTGCAATGCGCATAATGTTTTATGATTTTGTCTTTTCCCTTCTTATTTTCTTTTTCTTTTTTCTTTTGTTTTATGGTGTTGTCTTATTTTTCTTCTTTTTTTCCTTTCACTTCTTTGTTCAGTTTTATGTTTTTCTACCCTTTCTTTTTTTATCTGCTTTTTTCTTTTCTTATTTTTTTCCTTTTTCTTTTCTTTTTACTTCTTTCTTTCCTTTTCATTTTCTTTATTCATGTTTATGTTTTTTCTCTTTCTATTCTAACACTAATCACCATTATATTATATAGTATTAAAAAAATAGTCCTATCATATTGATCAAAAGTTCATCGATTTCTACATGATAGAACGATAAAGTCGTCGCCTTAAAGAAAACTACAATAAAGCTTTATTTTAAAACTTTTATTGAAAAAATCAATTCAGGTAACTTGATTATGTAGTAGAGCTGACATCTATTCAATGTAGCCGCCCTCAACCTCAATCACCGCCTCGATACTGGGAGCATGCCTTTTTCAAAAGCGCCGGTGGGAGCTTGGCGAACACTCGGTGAATGGCGGCGATCAGGCTTACTTTGTTGTTGTGTGAGGTCATGTTGGTGATGTTTTTGACGTATTTCAAAAGGAGGTCAAGGTCGATAGAGGAGGAGGAGGGCCGGTGAGAAAAGAGTGCAAAGTCGTAACACTCCTTCTAAAGCCAAGCCTAGGTCTCTTTAGATTTATGGGCCGGTGCCGAATCTTACTGCCACACCCAGGGTCTGCCAGCGGCCACCTGATTTCAATAGGGAATCACCACACTCTTCAGCACATCCAAGTACACTTTGGTGTTTACTTTCAAACCGACTTCGAAGATGTGAGGTGGCATGATGTGGCCCTCACTTGATTCCACGCCAAAGGATCATAACCGTGACTGGAAATTTTGTCTTCATTACCCTCGGCACGCCCTTGTTATTTGTGGCAATGCAGCGATGCATTTTGAGGGTTCTGGAAATGGCCCTGTTATAATTTGGATCCGTAGAGAGTTGTACAGCAGCGCATCTCTAATCTCGCTCATTGAACATTGCGTCACTTTTATACGTGATAGAAAACTCCTATCGCTTTTGGGATTTGTACACAACTGGTCAACTAATAGATGGTCTGCAACAAAAACCAAAAAAAAAGAAACCGGTTTTTATCGAACAGAAATAGAACCGTGTCGTCTTTTCTGGGGCGACAATTTTATCGTTTCACCCTGTATACGCATTTCAAATCCGATTTTGTCAATTCCTCAACGCACTTCCTTAGTTTAGCGAAAATATATCAATGAACGATGGCCTCTAGAGATCGATTGGATGGAGATGGAATGGTTAGTTGGAAATCAAATTTAGGGTGATCGGTTTGCTTTTCTTGAATTCAAAGCTTGCGAGTCATTTCCCTAATGCGGTTGATTAACGGACCCTAGAGACTTAAACAATTCTCCTTATGGCTTGACTTTATTTATTCATAGCATGTAAAGACCTGTTCGTTATTAAGTGGCTAATATGTTCATTCAAGAGCTATTAACGCACTTTCAAGCATGTTAAATACACAGAGGATTTATTCTTCAGTTGCCATTTTCGGACTAGTCGAGGTTCGTATTGGCATATTCTGGCAACCGAGAGACTAACTTGTCTTTTAGCAGACATTTCTTGGTTGAAATTTGAATGCAACTATGTTCTATTCCACCAGCCAAAGAAACATTATTCAACTATCCTGCTTCTCAGTTGAATACAAAATAGTAGCATTCAAATCCGATGTAAACAAACTACCGTTGAGCCGTCCCCATGAATAATCAAATTCTACCCAATTTACACCATTAACGATTACTACACTATCACCTAACATTCATTAACCCTTGGCCTCCAGTGGCCTTCGAGCCTTGATAAGTGATTATTACCAAGTAAATAAATATAAATAAACTTCACTATTATGTGAGCCACCGTTTTTTTTCTCTTCGTCCATAGAGCCTACATTTAGTGTTTCCCTGTGTTTGGTCTATTTCCGCTTTGATATACTTAGTTTTGATCGCGTTATTCTGTGCAGCTGTGCAATAGCGTTTTAGAAAAGTGTCCTTTTCTAAGTCATGTCGAGGTAATTCTCTTCTGCTGCTATTCTTACGAATCAGCCATGTAGTTGTTTCTATTATTGACATTTGTTTCTAATTTCCCTGTTTCCTGTATTATTTATCTTGATTGTGTTTCTTGATACAGTGATCAATCTTTCAGTCCTTAGTAATATATGTATTCACATACGTATATTACTAATACACGCATATTTACACTATGAACATATTGACCTACACATTTGAAGCCTTGCGACTATTTACTAGACTTTCTTTATCAAACACGTGTTTGCACTATAAACAATTAAAAAGCATAATAAAGTTTGTATTCTTATCTCTTGTATAAAAATGTTTTGTTATAAAATTTTGTTTTTTTCTTTATTTCCATTTACAATTTATTTGTTTGTGTTTTAGTTAACACTTGCTTCTATTCTCTTAATATTTCATTAATTTTATTTTTTATATGTATGCCTACCCATTTATATATATATATATATATATATATATATATATATATATATAAATCTGTAGAAAAGATTTAAAAAATATTGACCTTCTGTTTTAAATAAATAAATATTAAGCTCTTATATTGAATTTTTTTATAATCGAGCACTTTGATAGAACTCTTTCCCCAAAACAAAATATATATATATATATATATATATATATATATATATATATGTGTGTGTGTGTGTGTGTGTGTGTGTATGTGTGTGTATATATATATAAATATATATATATATATATATATATATATATAGTGGCACCAAAAAAAAGTCTCACTTGTTATTTTTTCAAAAACTGAAAATTTAAGCTAAATTGAATGTAATGGTTAAAACAACCTATACCTCATTTGATTCATTTCTCTATAATTTTACTTGTTCATATCTGAGTTTTTATTTAAGTGTCTTAGTGTTCACGTCAATTTAAAATATTAACTTCAAATCGAAAAGGCAAAAAGAAACTCTGCACAATAGAATACTGTTATTTAAATGTAACGTTAGAAAATTAATGCAACAAAATACAACAGGAACGCAATGAACTAGTTAATATTTAGCAGCATAGTTCTTCTGTAATTTGACAGTCTGAAATTTTGGGGAGCATTCCTTGAATTAGTTTGGGGTAATACTCCGGTGAAAGGGCATCACACTTCTCTTTAATTTTTGTTCAAAATTCTTCCAGAATTAAAATTTTATCATTGCATAGCTGTTGTTGGTACGTTTTCGATAGGATTGAGGTTTGAAGATTGTGCATGCCAATTCAAACAAGGAATATCATGTCCTTCAAGGAACTTCCTGATATCACCAGATGTGTGAATGGGAGCATTATCTCGCATGAGATGGGATTATCATCCAAATTTCGGCCAAAGTAGAAAATGTTCAGTCAGCATATTATTGCAGTTGGTCGAATTAATTCGACCTCGCAAGCGAACTATAAGCCCTTCACTCTTAGCACTAATAATGCCCAACCCGAAAACTGCACCTCCACCCTCTTGCAGCGTTGATACTGTGCACCTAGGATTAAATTTTTCGTCCTTCCTTCGACGGATGTACTGACTACTATCACTGCTTAGCCTATTGAATTTGTTTTCGTCGCTAAAAATCACTTTTGACCAATATGAAGAGTCTTGACCTTTATTACATCTGACGAAGTCTATACAGCGCTTTCTGTTTTTTACAGAAATCATTGGCTTACATCTTGCAACACAGACTCGCAAATTAAATTCCTTCAATCTGTTCTTAGTTGTAGAAAGAGGGCACTTTTTAACAAGATTACACTATTGTTGAATTTGGGGAGCTGTTTTAAATCTGTTTCTGAGGCTGTGAATCTTGATAGTATTGTCTTCCCTGTAAGAAATAACTCCAGGACGACCAGATTTAGGGGCATTACGAACACTGCTGATGTTTTGGTGCTTTTGCACAGTCATTCGTACTGTGTTTTTTATCACCTTTAATTCTGCGACTGATTTTTCGATTGGATAAATCAGAAAGGTGGAGATTAATGACCTCCTGACAATCACTAAGAGAAAGTCGAGCCATATAGACTAAATTGTATACATTGTATAACCCGGAACAACAACAATTACGATTAGAGGCGCTTTTTGCTTGAAAGGTGGATATTTTAATAGGTTTTAAGCTCATTTGTTGCTGCGGAGTTTCTTTTTGCTTTCTTGATTTGAAGTTATATTTTTAAATTGATGTGATAGAGGGAGGGGGAGAGAGAGGGAGAGAGGGAGAGAGAGAGAGAGAAAGAGAGAAACATCAGTTTTGGTTATCGTTGATTGAATTGCCACGCCCCTTGTTCGAGACGAAGTAGATTCACTTGGTTGCTCAAATGGTAGAGCATGCAAGAGACTCGAGTTTCGAATCCCGAGTTAGGATGTGTCTAACTAATGAAGGCGAAAGGAGTCTTGGCCTTCCGATTTGTTGGCTTGTGAGCTGCGACGTTGTTTGACTGTGGAAATAATTATATAATACCTTACATTCTGAAAATATATAGTTATACATAGACAAGTTGTTTCCTCGGTGCTGTTAGACTAGCAACTACCTCAAGCCTGGATTGACACTCGACTGCCTATGCGACATTGAGCGCTTCTAACCGTTACGCTATCCTTAAGATGACTATGCGAAATTACAATAATTAAACATTGTCTAAGCTCGATATTTCGGCTTTTCAGCACAAATCTCAAGCCTCGAGTCTATTATTGTTTATTTCCGGTGAACATTCGTTCAAAAAGCAGTTCAAACTAAACAACAAATATTGTCAGAAACTTTTATTCTGTTCTTCAATATACCCGATACATAAACAATCCTTTGTAAGCATTTCTTCCTATTTTCTCTATTTTGTTTTCTTCCTAAATAAATTCCTTCCTACTCAACGTAGCGATAAATACCCCATGCCTACAGACGATTTTTCGGTTAAGACGAATTATAGAAACCAGTAGAACCACTATAAAGGTTTAAAAAATACAAAGTTAAACTCTTATAGATTTTTATTTGCATTTTATTACGTATTTATTTGAGGACAAAGGTGAAACGAAGAAGCGACTCGTAGCGATTTGAATCTCCAGTGTAATGAATTATTCCGACTGAAATCTGATTGGGAAATTATTTCTGTTTGATACGCACGCGTATTATGGATTGGATTCGTCTGGGGTCATGGTGAAGTTGCAAAAATATGGGGAAAGCAAGGGAGGTTTAAAAGTATGTTTTTCTGAAAATCTCTCTCTATATATATATATATATATATATATATATATATATATATATATATATTCATCTCTCTCTCCCTCTTTATAAATATATATATGTATATTTATCTATCTATCTATATACATATATATATGCGTGTATGTATATAACAACATTGTTTATATATATATATATATATATGTATATATATATATAATTTCATGTTTAATATATATATATATATATATATATATCGTATTTTATGGTAAACAACTGATGATCCTTAAAAACTTAGCACTATTGTGAATCTAAGAAAACAAGTTGATTCAATAATTGCAGGAGATTAAATGACGTACTGACAAATAATTTTGCAATGAATGATTAAAAAAAAATTTTAATTTTTAATTTTTTAATTTTTAATATAGTTTATAAGGTTAAAAACGCCCAAGACTAATATATATATATATATATATATATATATATATATATATATATATATATATATATATATATATACACCTATTTTTCATTTAAGCAAGCATTGTTAAAAAATAATAGAAAACTTGTTTGATTTGCAATTTTTTTCAACTTTTCTTATGATCTTTTTGTATGAAAGCAAAAAATAATATAAGTTCCATATGTAATGCTATATAGTATGACGTCATCACACATATAAAACGGTCCTGTATTCACATTTCTGTTTTTTAGCACTAATAAATTCATCCTTTTGTGCTTCGTGTTTAATTCCATGTAATATGACCAGAAATTTTCTGATAGCATTGCCCATCACGGTTTTAAATTCACTATTGGTGCGTAACGAAGTTATTACTGAGTCCTCGAATGGTTCACTCTGTTACGGAAACAAACTTGAAAGTTCGTCTGCATGTTCGATCTGCTTGCAGGAGAAGTACTCTTCCTTGAAATTGTAATTTAGCAAAATAGTGCCCCACCTACGCAGTCTGGTAGCTGTGATGGCGGATGACACTTTCTTCGACTTAAAGATGCTTAGTAAGCGTTTAGGGTCGGTCAGCAGTATAAAGAATCGTCCGTGTAAATGTCGGTAGAACCTTTTAGCTGCGAAGATAATAGCAAGAGCTTCTTTCCTGATCTGTTTTTCTGTTGGGAGCAGAGATCATGACGCATCGGTTTACTAGCTAAAGTACCCGGCTTTGCCAGATTTTCTTTGATATACGTGAATATTCCGCCCTCATACATAATTATCCTATTGAGTAAACGAAGCATTAATTCATAATGGCTTCTTTTTTTTCAAGGTAGAGGCAGAAGGTGGGTTTTATTTTATAGAGATCGCGCCAGTAGCACTAATTCTCTTTTCTAGTTTAATCTTTTTATTTTTTTAGTCCTTCTTTCAAAATATGATGCTCCTTAATACGATAGCACGTTTGATACCGATTGCCATAAAATACGTTCAAATATATTTAAACTCATTCAAATATTCACATTTATTAATACAAAAAAATGAATTAGTTCCATCAGCTAGAATCGAAACCAAAACATTTCGCGTTCTAGTCGCGTTCTCTACCGGTGTTGGTATCGAGATAAAGATACTAAAGTCTAAATACTTGAAATAATGAATTTTATGTAATCATGGGCAGAAAGAAGTATAAACATGTCGGCTAGTTGAAAAGATCATTTTGCATTTCAACATGTCGATATATGTCTGTATGCGTTATTCATCAACTCAAACAAAGATTTTACTCGTTATAAACCATCCTTGGTGTATAATTACTAATTTCTGTAAATTTCAGTGTTATGTGACTCGTAGTTTAAGAGTTTATTTGATAACTATTTACACTCACATACATATACTGTTTCTCTCTCTCTCTCTCTCTCTCTCTCTCTCTCTCTCTCTCTCCATATATATGTGTGTGTGTGTGTGTGTGTGTGTGTGTGTGTGTGTGTGTGTGTGTGTGTGTGTGTGTGTGTGTGGTGTTTATGAAGGCTGATAGCAATGAAAAATACCAGAAAAGGTATTAACAAAAACAAACAATATAAAACGTTTATGTATAAGCTCAAATTTTTCACTATATGCAATTCTGGTCTCCAAGGGAAATCATACTTTTCAACAAATGTTCATGCCTTTGGTATAAATATTCCTGTGGCGATTTAACAAATAATTTCACGATCCGCTGAGGATTGTACCAGAAATTATTGACCTTCAATATGAATGTTTGCCACTTGGCTCCTCCTTCTGCTGAACTTTGATCTGATAAAACACAAAAGTAAGAATCGTTAGCATTCAACTCTTGTCGTTGATCGCGGTTCACCTCGGGTAGTTTTTTTTCCGCAAGAACCTGAAATTTAAATTAAGCCCAATTACCTTTAACGTCATGGAATTCAACTTTTCGCGTATACCTTTGGACAAGCACACACAAGCGCACATCGATACACGCATACATAAATGCACACAAGCACATATACGCATACACATACGCACATACACACACAAACACACATAAATACTTAGATCTAACATATATATATAACGATACACAAAAAACATATAGTAATACATACGCACACCAAAACATGTATTTCATATAAACTTTATCTTGCACACACTAACACAGAAATATACGTACGCCAACGTGCATGCATACACACACCAACTCACACACGCACCCATACAAATATGCATGAGTACACGACATGCATACACACACATACACACAAATGCCAACTTATCCACACGCAAATACATGTATTTACACACATATGACAACATTTACTCATATATGCACAGACACACACATATACATAGATATAAATTAATATCGCACATATAAAACACACAAATCAGCACATTCACTAATTATACACATAACACACTCAAACCAATACACACTTAGACGAATGTATGGTAGTCCTTATGCGCGACCACATATGCTCCCCAACTCAACACCCATCGCACCAACGCTGTTTGCGTTCGTAGATTTTTCTGTTTCATTTTTTCGTTCTGGTCGCGTCGTCGTCTCTCACATTGGTGCCTGCTGAGGTGAGATAGGCACGTGCAGTAGCTCACAAGTAAAAAAAAAGAAATAAACGATGCAAGATAAAAACACATTCCGTAGATACCAGTTGGATTCTGTACGCATGTGTTACACCTCTGCTGGAAACAGATTCCAAACGTTAACGTCCACATATTTGTCGTCCATTGACGTCATCTTATCTTAGCCACTTAAAGATCTTCCGATCTGATCCAAGCTGCCATCTGCTTTCAACTGTCCCAAGTTGGAAACTGTCTTGAACTGTCGTAAACTCAAAACTGTCCGTAAACCACCCCTAACTGTCGTAAACTGTCTCAAAACTCACTCACTCCTAAATCTGTTGAAAAAACAACTCTAAATATATTGACCTCTATGTTAGGTCCTCTTTCCCAGTTACTCCCACGTCTGGATTAACAATCTTATTTCAGCTGCTTTTGGTGAACAAATTCCTCCTCGATGATTTAATGTGTGACAAATCTGTTCTTTCGGCAGCCTGTAAGATCTCATGCAAACACAACGAATGAAGAGAAAAGAAATGATCGCCTTTTTATATGGTTACTCAATATGCAAATGAGATGCTTCCGGCTGGATATAAAAGAAAAGCCTGATTTTTCAGAAGGGTTGGATTTTGGACTTGTCTATTGAAGTGGTGAATTGTGTCAGCTGTGTGTCGTGGTTTGCAGTAAAAAATATAATAAATTTATAACTTCAAATATTGCAGCATTAAGAATTGATTATATAATGTTAAATTGATTTTTTTAATTCTTAATGCTGCAGTATTTTAAGTTATAAATTTATTATATTTTTTAATAGAATATCTTGTCTTTTTCTTTTCAAGTTTTAACAACTAGTCTTTTTACTTTTCTAAGTTTAATCTTAACCATATTACTTTTCATGCTCGCATTTTTCTATGTAATGTATTAAATACAAATACTGCTTGTCGTAGACTTCGTGATTTAGTGGGGGTGCCCTTTTCTCTTCCCTGCAACCTCTCTCCCACAGAAGAGACGTTGCGAGCCTGTCTTTGTTTTATCGTTATTTCTATGGCAGGTGCTCGTCTGAGCTCCAATCCCTCGCCCCCCCCCCTCGCCCCCCCTCGCCAATCTTTCACGAGAAACACCCGTCTGGCTGAAACTACTTTTCACCACTCTTTATCTGTGCCTAAATCCAAACGTAGATTCCATGAGCACAGCTTCTTTCTTAGAACTGTACGTCAGTGGAACTCTCTGCCGCTTGCCTGTTTCCCACCTGACTACAACTTGGACGTCTTCTGTTATTAAAGTTTAAAAGAAAAAAGTTTATTTAAAAATCCTGTTAAGATAAAATATTTTTTTAATTATTTAAACGACAGTTCCGTTTATTGTTACTTGTATGTGAAAAAGTTTTAAACGTTTTGTTAAAAAGTTTAAAGAAAAAACTTATTACTTATTGTTTGTATTTACGAAATATATCGTTTTTAGTTCATGGAAAAACAAAAACAATGTTTTTAGTTCAATGAAAAATATATATAAAAAATTAAATTCCTTATTTATTTCTTGTACTTTTTTTCCTTTTGTAAAATCATTTTTTTAAAAAAGTTATCTTATTTCCTTACATTTAATATGTTTGGTATTTATTTGTCAAAAAAATGAATATATTTTGTATGAACAACTATGAAGATGAGGACAATAGTTCGCAAAAATGGATATACAGATTATAAAGAATCATCTTAAAGGATTCCAAAAAATAGAAAAATATAACGTGGTGAAAAAATGATACCTTTCAAGTGACTAAATGTCTCGATGTGATTAAGTGTCAATGTGATGATAAAACATGTGATAAATGTCTAGTGATTAATAGTGCATGATTAATAGTCGTGTGATGAAAATTCGGGTGATGAAAATACTTTACACCGTAAGCGAGACACACAAAATAAATAACACACTCGCTATCCTATTAATATATATACATGTTATTATTTAAGAAAACTATTTGGTTCAGAAATCAGAAATAGGACACCCCGGTGTTTTTGCAGTATAATGGTGAATGTGAACTTTAGCTAGTATTAGAAACGGTGCAGTGACGAGCATGACGTAACCCTTACCCTAACCCTCCTCAATTTTGAGTGGCCTTGTGCCTAAGTTTGTTTGTTTGTTTTTTGGGTTTTTGTTTTTTTCAAGAAAATAAAAAATATATCGCTCAATAATATTCACGATCATAAACAAGTCATCCCAGATAAGAAGGGATTTTTCTTTAAATACAAAATGTCAAAAAGTTCGATTAAATTATAATCCACAAGATCCAAAAATTGCCCACAATGTAATCCGATGAGCGATTGTGAAATAAAATAGGATGAATTTAAATGTTTACACAGAACAATTTAACTCGCAAACAGAAACTCTTCGCAAGTCTGCTCCATAGTAAATTACAACATTAATGTAAAGATGTCCATCTAGAACCGTCTATTTGAACTTAGTTCTGAATATCATTCACTCTAATAAACCCTGACGAAAAGAACCTTTGAAAATCCATTATTACTTAAATTTTACATTTTTGATGGGTCAAGAAATATTTATTCAATTTTTATTTTCATCATCAATTTTTCCCGTGTATGTTATATATATATATATATATATATATATATATATATATATATATATATATATATATATATATGTGTGTGTATATATATATATATATATATATATATATATATATATATATATATACTAGCATGGGAGCATGGGTGCCCGGTGTTGACTGGGTGTTTAGAGGTGTGTGTTGAGCAAAAAAAAAGTGGTAGTAGGAAGGCAGACTCGAACCCGTATCGCCAAGGAAGAAAAGAACGGGAAAAACGTGACGTCTTTGCTGTTACGACTACCGCCAAACCGGAAGTGACGTAGACAATCGAAAAAAAGGGGAAGACCGTCGAAAATGTCGGCGAAAAAAGCGACCCCTCCCTGTAGAAAAGTGCACCGTTGAGGGTGAAGAAATTGATGTTTTTAGCCAATTTTTCGGTATTTGTCGCCTCAAGGGTCGAGCTTCAAAACGATACTGATCTTGTGAAAATCTGTCGCCTCTGTTGAAAGTTTTGGGCAGACATGCAAACATACATACATTTATATATTTATTGCTCAAATTTTCCACCCAAACCGATTAAAAAGATTGCCATATCTCTGAATACCCTTTATGTAAAATTTCAAATGTTTAGACCAGAAATTGTCTTTAGTAATTTGATAGAGACCGCAGAGGTCAAATTGTTTTTAACTTTGACCCCTATTATGACCCCTTAACATTTATTGCTTGGGGTTCAAATCAAGTTATTAAGTTAGATCCATATCTATATCTAAAATTTCAATTGTTTATACCCAAAATTCACGGGGGAGTTTGGTAGAGTTCTCAAAGGTCAAGTCGTTGAATTTTTACCTCTTACCAGCCAAATTTCTAGTCGAAAACGGATTATCTTAATCATCTTAAAGGATTCCAAAAAATAGACAAATATAACGTGGTGAAAAAATGATACCTTTCAAGTGACTAAATGTCTCGATGTGATTAAGTGTCAATGTGATGATAAAACATGTGATAAATGTCTAGTGATTAAATCACTATCCTGTATATCAAATTTCGAGTCTGTAGACTGAAAATTGACAGAGTTATTGTGTAGGGAAATGTACATAGACAGACAGAGAGAGAGACACACTTTCTCATATATATATATATATACATATATATATATATATATATATATATATATAGCGTCAGACAAGGCCAAACTATTTGCAAAGAACTTTGCAGCTAATTCTACCCTATGCGACGAAGGCCATCAACTCCCCATATTTCCTCCTATAACACAGAACAAGCTAGGTAACATACAAATATCTGTGCATGAGGTCGCCAAGCTAATAAAGAACCTTGATTCCAGTAAAGCAACTGGCCCTGATGACATCCCAATTATAGTGTTAAAAAGCTTCAACCAGAACTTGCTCCCATACTTACGAAACTATTTAAGCGCTGCCTTAAGGAGAAGTGCTTTCCGACTCCCTGGAAGACCTCATCAGTTTGCCCTATATTTAAGAATTCAGGTGATAAGTCATCTCCCTCACAATACAGACCTATAAGCCTCCTGTGTGTTATGAGTAAGTTGCTGGAATCCATATTAAATAGAGAAATAGTCAACCACCTCAGCAGGAATAACCTTCTTAGTGACATACAATATGGTTTCCGCTCTGCAAGATCTACCGCAGATGTGGTGACGGTAATATCCCACAGGATTGGTGAATCTCTTGACAAATGCTTCCTTTCTAGGGCAATTGCTCTTGACATATCAAAGGCCTTCGACAAGGTATGGCATAAGGGTCTACTTCACAAGATTTCCAGCTACGGTATAACTGGAAATGTTTTCTCAATCATTAAATCATTTCTCTCCGATAGGCTCATAAGAGTAGTGGTAGATGGACAAAAATCGGAAGCCTGCAATATAAATGCTGGAGTCCCTCAGGGGTCAATCCTGGGCCCAACTCTCTTCCTGCTCTACATCAATGACCTCCCTAAACACATACTTAAATCATTCGTTGACATCTATGCTGATGACACGACCCTCTACGGCAACACATCAAAGGCTGTAAATGACAAAGTTCTCTCTGATTCTCTCTCCTCTGATCTCGAGCGCGTGGTTCAGTGGGGGAAGATGTGGCTGGTTACCTTTAATGCATCCAAAACCAAGCTCCTATCCTTACATCAGCAACGCTCTGATCCCCAGCTGGCATCAATTGTGATGGATGGCTCTCGTCTGGGTGAGGCCCCATGTTTTGACAAGCTTCTGGGTTTGACCTTTACTCCTGATCTGAAATGGAACACGTACATCAAGTCTGTTGCCAAGGTCGCTGGAAAGATGGTGGGATCCTTCTACCGCTCCATCTAGATCGTTTATTAGATATAAATCCAATGAGACCCGCAAGATTATAAAAGGGGGGACAGAGCAGGTATATAGTCTGTTTGTTATACAAATATTATTGGTTGCATGTGTGCTGCATGCTTCAGTGGAATCTCAATTAAAAGAGATTACCTCATCAGACCAAAAAAAAAAGACAATAGTGAAACAAGAGTCAGGGTTACATTCGTTTTTTATAAAATATATTCGGGTGTGGTTTACGCCTGAAAGGAAGCGATGTAATCGAAGACAACAAAACACCTTTTATTGAATGGGAAATACTTAGGGAGGTTAAAACATGTAGCTCTTTAACTTCACCCTGTTGTTTATGTTTAGCGGAGAAACATGAGATTATTAGGTTTAAGGACCGTGAATATTATTAAATGTAAAAGTAGAATATGTTATAAACTGCAAACACTTTGGAGGCTACGCTTTAAATAAGATATAAAAAAACGAATAGCGATCCCCTCAGAGTAGTAATACTACAATCCATAACCTCGAACTCCCAAAATCTTGATGAATTAATAAATGAACTAAGGGAAGAGTTGAAAGGACACAAAGTAGCCCCGATACACAACAAATTAATAACCATACTTACTAAAACCGACACATCTCTACTCACCGAAAAAGGCCCAAGAATATAGTAGCATAAATTACTCCTCAACACCATCTCAAACGCTATCGTTTAATAATATTAAATTAAACGAACAGAAGCGCAATATACAACCAACTGGATAAAGGTAAGTGTACTTTGCATACTTACGAATCAAACATCTGAAAACAATTGACTAAAATAATTTATGGGTCTAGCACGTTTATAATTGGAATGTTGATATATACCTACGAGAATTATTATCGTAAAACGTCGTTACATAAGGAAACCAACCACATAATTGATCCCAAACGATAACTAGAGGACTTTTGGAATGGAATGCTCGCATATATATGCACATATATACTATAAGATATATGTTTGCATAACGAAGCATATAAACTTATAAAATATATTTATATTCAAGTATTGAGGAAAAGATAAACAACCCAAATGAAAGATTGGCAACCATCGAAATTAAGTTTATATATCGATATGAAAACCTTTGCCTGTCGAATTACTTCAGACACCACGGTACTTCAGTATACCACGTTAATTTAAATAATATAAATAAGCCTGTATATTCGTTCATGGACTGTTAATTTGACCATGTGGACGTATATTTTATTTTGAAAAAATAAACAAATAAATAAATGAATAAATAAAAACGAGAAACAAATGAACGGATAAAAAGCGATGAATAAAATAAACAAATAAATAAAATGAGCTCATCAATAAAATAGATGCACAGGGAAGTCACCGGCAGAAAAGAAAAACCAACCACAAAGGCCTAAGATAGGGAAGTAACAATGATGAGGTTATAATATTACTTCAGACCAAAGCAAAACCTTAGGCTAATAAACAACCGCCAAATTAAAATGAAACCAATACCTCCCCGCTGCGACAGCTTGACCACACAGATCGTACTTCCCCCTCTTCCTTCTATCCCCACCCCTACTCCTTTTCTTCACTACCCTCCATAACCTCTACTATTCACATTCTTAAACTATACACACCCTTTCTTTCAGAGCGTAAACCACACCCAAATGTTTCATAGAAAACGAATGTAACCCTGACTCACGTTTCAATATCGTCCTCTATTTTTAATCTGATGAGATGGTCTCTTTGAATAGAGATTCCACTGAAATATGTATGCACATATGTAGCCAATAATGTTTGTATAATAAACAGACTATATATATGTGTGTGTTTGTGTGTGTGTGTGTTATTGTTGTTTTTTTTATTTTATTCTTTTTTGTTATTGTTATATAGAAAAAGGGAGGCTTATTTTCTAATTGATATACATGTCTGGTGTGCGTGCAGACACACATATGTAAATTACATGACAACGCCGACAAAAATCATTCTTTCTCTGAAAGCACATTAAGAAATATTAGAGAATAGTTGAATCAACAAAATGTAACAGGGGACTCTAGAAATAGATAGCTAAGAAAGAGATCGGTTCTCTTACGTAAATGACTGCTGATTCGGACAAGTAAAACAGACATTATTCAAAACATAATTTAATCTCAGAACTAAAGAATATGTTAGCATGTATTTGAATTGGAATAACTCAAATCACCACAGCAGTCGCGACGTAACAATTTAGTTCGCCTACTCCGTTGGGTTGTCATTTTCTATAGCCAGGTTCGAATACTTCCCTTACTGGGAAGCTCTATCACGAGTACCAAATTAACGTACGATATGAAAACCTTTGTGTTGTGTTGGTTTGAGTGTGTATATACACTGAATGGTCATACTGCGTATGTATGTGATGAAGGGTGATGAAGGGTTAGCCTGAATGTGTGTACGTGTCACTAAATGTCTGTGATGGTTCTTCACTAATTGAACCCAGCTTATCGTGTTGCAGTCAAGGTGTGTGTGTTCTTAGCATTTTCTTAGTGTATAATCAACTCTTTTCTTTAACCCTTTTAACCTTGTCATTGTCATCTCTTTGTGTGTGGGGGGGGTGAAAACATATAACACGAATACATAAACGTGGCATACCTGGTTCTGCTGGTCAGCTTCTGGAAGATTTTCAGCAATTCTTGGGAAGAAGGATTCTATGTAAATGAAGACTTTTCAGCAGAGATACCAAGACGCTGTGTATTTTAATATAGTTTATTCATTTCCAGGCATTACGTCTAGCAGAGGAGCGATCGACGATCTTTACTTGGGTGGCTAGTTCTTACACGTCCCGCGTTTTAGACGCTCCCCACCTTTGAGAGGAGACCCCTTTCAAATCATCTTCTTCTGTTGACGTCCTCAATCAAACTCCTTTCGTGTCTAGCTAACCTGATCACGTGGTAACAACCACGTCCTCTCGGTCCGCTGTTTTTAGAGTTTCCGGTGCAATTGACCGGTCACCTAGTTTGATGTGACTTTGACATGTTTTTAACAGCTCACACCTCCCGTTCACCACACCAGTCAGATAGATAGATCGATAGATGAGTAGATGAAATGATATATAGATAACTAGATCGATAGATATATCGATAATACATATAGATATATAGATAGATCGACAGAGATATAAATACCAAATAATTTTTTGTGTTCCTAACAACATAACAGTCAGACGTTGAACATAGTGTGTGTGCACGCGCGTGTGGCGTATTATAAAAGATGAATGAGTTGCTGAAATGAATTGATTGGGCGAATATATATCCCAGTTATTATTACTTAGCAGTATTTACAATCGTGAACTTTGTTGATCGAAATATTTTGAATTCACAAACTTTGCAATGAGTCTGTCAACGCGAATAAATAATTCCCGGAAAAGCTCAATGAATATTCTTTAGCAATAATCGAACTGATTCGGAAACGCCGACATGCTCGCCGAAATATATTTTCGTGTTGATAGATTCTTCTTTTTGTTGTTTCATCCCTTTCTTTACAAGTCGAGAAACTGATAAAAAATTTACCATGCAGGTGTCTTCCGATTTTATTCGCCTCTAGACATGCGCCGAGACAATTATTTAAAAAATATTCCATCTACACAGGAGAATTGACATTTTTTCATATTTCATAGAGTGTTCATATTTGCTGCAATCATTTATGAGAGCCAATCACGCTGTTATGCCGTGGAATCAGTCACAAATGAGACACACATGCGCACACGGAGACTTCCGGTTGACGGTTAAATCTGTGTCGTTATTCGGTTTCATTTATCTTTTTTATAACATGTCAAGCTTATTTTGAATTTAATCATCTATTACAGGGATCTCTAAACTCCGGCTCGCCAAAGTTTTTGATTTTAATTTAAATAAAAAATTAATATGTGAGAATAGTGTTAAGATTATTCCTTTTATATTTCAGAAAATGATTTTTAAAATGGGATCCTGGAGAACCAGTTTCACTAAAAAGCAAAGTTAATAAGCAAAACAATATAAAACACGTTAAGGTCTTTTTTTTACGTGTAGCTCTAAAATATCATCTATATGCTCCCCTCCCGTTCTAAAACTTTAGGTTCTAAAACTAGTAGGTTAATAGAAAGTGAGAGTATTTTGCATTCTTTAGAATACTGTTCTCATCTTGGATGTTTTCCCCATAACGTTTTGGTTGATGCAACCTCCAACTTTCCTGAGGTGTATCTTGTCGAACTCGGAAATTTTTCTGTCGAACTCGGGAATCTTTCTGTCGAACTGAAGAATTTTTCTGTCGAACTCTGGAATATACAATGAATTGCGAACGGAACTCTTTATTTAATCCACGGTGGTAGCATGATTTCATTTCGTTAGCCATGATTTGGTAGAAGTGTTAAATGATTTGGTAGAAGTCTTAAATGAGTCGTAAGTAATTCACAGTTGCATTCTGAGTATTGTCCACCACTAAGTTAAGCCATATCATTTTTTTAGGGGTTTTTTTCCTTCCGACAATTATATTTTAAACAAAAAAATCTGTCTACCAATAGAACTAAAATCAATAGATTGAAATGTTGTGTTTTTCTTTTTACAATAACTTTTTTTCTTTAAGTTAAATTAAATTTATAGGGTATAATTTTTTTAATAAAATAAGTTATTTTCATCAAAATTTTATTTTATTATAGAACTTTATGGTTAAATGTATTTCGCCTGTTTTTATCATTAAATTATCATTAAATATATGTTTCCATTTTCTCCTCGTAAATCTTCCGAAAACAAAAATTCTTCCGGTTAGCTTTAGTGCATTCGATTTTTTTCTCCTTTTTTTTTCTTTTTTTTTTAAATGTTCCTTCCGTCTTCTCTTTTTATAACTTTTTATAACAGTCTAATTGTTTTAAGCAAATGCCAGTGAAATTATTCTAATGGCGTAATCTAAAAGGGTTTATTTCGCTTTCCTACGCTCGGTGAATACGACGGGCGGTCATGCGTCGTCCATTGTCGAAGGGCGGTTTATTTTTCAACGTGATTATTGACGAGAAAGTTATTAAACCGTAAGTGTAGCCAGAAGGATGTTATGTTGGAAGAAGAGGCGGGCAGGAAAAGACCTTAGGTGAGAAAGATGGATGCAAAAGAAAATGGATGACAAGCACATAAACGAAGGAAGAAAAAGGAAAGGGTCAGGCGTGTTGTTAGAGAAGAAGAAAAAGAAGAGTAAAGAAAAAGGAAAAAAGAGGGTAAAGCGTATGGTTGAAGAAAAAGGAGGAGAAGGAGATGAGAAGGCAATAAAAGAAAGAAAGAAGGAAGAAAAGGAAAGGGTAAGGCGTGCTGTTGTTGTTGAATAAGAAGGAAAAGAAGAAATAGTAAAAAGATGAAGAAGGGGGCGATCAAAAGAAAAAAAGTAGAGGGATGGGCGTTTTGTTCTCGTTGAAGAAGAAGAAGAAGAAGAAGAAGAAGAAGAAGAAGAAGAAGAAGAAGAAGGGGGGGGAAGATGCAATAGTAGAGTGAAAGAAGAATGGATAATGTTCATGGAATTAAGAGGATGGGCAAGACTGTAAGAATGATGAAGAGGAAAAGATTATTGAGGATGATTATTGAGGAAGATGGGGGAAGAGGAAGAGAGGACTGAATGAAAGTTATTTATCTTTCTCCCACGGCGGATTAATGTGACACAAGGGTCGGAGAGTGGGATTTTAAGGAATTTTGATAGCTCTCTGGCTTGTAAAAAACTCCTTGGCAGCCCGTCGGCATTCCCTGGTAAGGATGCCTAGTGCAATTTAGCAATAAACTAACCCCCCTCGCAAAGAGAGAACGCAAAGCCTGGGATAGGTGGATTTTCTAGAACTGCAGAACCGAAACAAGGCCATTTCAAAAACAAAAGTAAGAGTAGAAGGTTGTGAAAAAGGAAGAAGAGATTTGAATTAAGAAAAATAATTAGAAGAAGAGAGAAAGAAGAAGAACAAGAACAAATTAGAAGAAGAAGAAGAAGAAGAAGAAGAAGAAGAAGAAGAAGAAGAAGGTTATAAATTAGAGGACGAGAAGGATTAACGGAAAGATGAGAAGGGGGTGAAGAAGAAGATAACGAAGTATTTAAAAAGAGGGAAAGGAGAATGAAGAAGAACAAGAAAAATGTAGAATATAAATAAAAAGATAATTATGATGATGATAATTATGATGATGATAATTATGATGATGATAATTATGATGATGATAATTATGATGATGAAAGACAAGAAGAAAATGATTAAGATGAAGATGAAGAAGAGTGTAAATACTCTACTAGAACAAGAGGAAACAGAAGAAGAAGATGAAGAAGATGAGTAGGGGGTAGTAGGTGGACGATTACCAAGAAGATAATGACGATGATGTGGATGATGATGCAGAAAAAGAAGAAGAAGAAGAAGAAGAAGAAGAAAAATGATGATGATGATGATGATGATGATGATGATGATGATGATGATGATGATGATGATGATGATGATGATGCAAAACTTAGTAATATCATCAACAAAGATCGTCATAGACAAAACAGAGGAGGATGTGTGGGTAAGAGTAGATAGAAAGTGTAAGAATCTTGATTACGTTGTTTGACAAAATGGCGGCCGATTCAATTGACATCTCACCGAATTAAAGGTGACAAATCTAGTTGTGTTCATCCGGTAGTTGTCTATTTTTTGTTCTGTTTTTGTTTTCTTTCGAAAAGACAGTGAAAGACACGAACGGTTTATCATCACTCAGATCTTCACACTGGGGTCCACCGCACGAAATACTTGATCCAATCACTTCACAGCATTTTAAACAATCTGATGAATATATTTAAACAAACATAATAATAGTTTTATTCTTTTTACCACAGAAACATCCGTGATAATAATCCTTTACGCATGAGTGACCAGTCATTTGTACATTACGCGCCACAATTTGTTTCAATTTTAACTTTCATTTACATTTTGGACAGTTAAACATACACTCATTTAGTGGCCTTGCAAGGCTACAGGGGAGACAATTAATAAAAAAAAAAAACTAAGCAGAATTCATCCCAAAACACCAAAACTGAAGCTAGCTTGCTAGGACATTGTATATACAAATGTAGGCAAATTTGGGCATATTTTATGGTTTGAAAATATGGGTCTTTTTTTACAAATTGTCATAAAATTTAAATCTAGAATCGTATTATAATCTTCAAAATGCCTGCAAATTTTCATGTAGTTTCCTCCCATAGAACCAAAGATATGGGCATTTCAGTATTCAATTTGCTACAAGTATAGATGTATCCATATTAGTGGCCTGGTAAGGCCACAGGGGAGACAACCGAAGCAGCAATACTTGGGCTAGCCTGCAGGACACTATAAATATAAATGTACGCAAATTTTAGCATATTTTATTGGTTTGAAAATATAGATTCTTTTTTACCAATTGGCATAAAATTTTAACCATAGTGGTATTATAATCTTCAAAAAGCCTACAAATTTTCAGCAATTGTTGATCAGAATTTAACAAATGAAGGCTCGTTTGAAAGGTAATGACCTAAATTTAATAGTGGGCTATGCGACATTTGCCCTTAATGTCGTACAGTAAGGGGATTGCCCATCATCCATAACCTATAGGCACTTTTTACAGCCATAAAATATTGTAATCATAGTCATTTATTTTCCTAGTTTTGCATAACTAATTACGTTATATAAACCCCTCCCACTTCCAAAACGTATGGCGTTTTGTTGCGCTTAAACTCATTTCAAATACATAAGCCCACACCCATCACTTTTTTGATTTAATTCAACTGATTTTGTCCATAGCACATATCTATATTTCTTTCTTTCCTTCTCTTGCTTTTTCCTTCTTTCTATCGCTTCTTTCTTCATATAAATATTTTTTATAATATAGAGATATAGAAAACTATATCTCTATATTTCTCTTGTTTTCTTAATATCCACACATGTCCCAAAAAAGCATATATCCTCTTCCCTTTGCATTTTTAACTTTTACCATCTGAAGAAACAGACAGGAAACCCATCTGTCTGCGAAAACAATTGTAATGGTCTAAATTAATACTTTGAGGTTGTAAAATAAAAATCATACGCAACTCTACTAATGTATTGAGCACTTTTATCCTTTTTTTACCACTTTTATCCCTAAGTATATATATATATATATATATATATATATATATATATATATATATATATATATATATATATATATATATATATATTCCTCACGTTCACACCTATCAAGGTATAACGCAACTTAGACATAAGGGGCTAATATTTGGGCTAAAGGAGAGACTAAAAGATTCCATATACGTTACATTTAAACTTCTACATATTAATACAATTAATAGGGAAAGCGGTAGCAGGAATAAATAGGGAAAGAGGTAGCAGGAATGAAATTCCAAAATCTAGCTGTTCGAGGGAAGAAACGATTAGATTACAAAGTTTTCTGGCATTTAGGGACTTCAACAGTGAAAGGGTGAAATTTTGTTGTTAAGCGGGTTTTTCGGGGATATGTACGTTGATGAGACGCAACTGCAACAAGTTCATCAGAGCACATTCCATTAAATATTTGTACAGCAGGAACAGAGATGCAACATTGCGACTATAGGACAAAGTGGGGACTATTAAATTGCAGATTCATTTTTGGACCTTAGATAAGTCTCTCGCTCTTAGGTTACTGGTAGATGCACCAGCCCAGGTGTGGCAACAATATTCTGTACATGGGCGAATGGTGGGTTTGTAGAGGTATCTGATACTCTCAGATGTGATTAGTCTTCTAGCAACATAGACATAGAGGGAACCCACCTTCATATATATATATATATATATATATATATATATATATATATATATATATATATATATATATATATAATTTCCATAGGTCAAGCAACAATGAAGTTTTAATGAGGTTAATGTAAGAGTGCTATATACCGGAGTACGGCACAATATACTTTTTATTCGCATAAGCATATGTTGCTATACATTCATGATTATATTTCGGTTAGCCAGTTACTAGTAAGTAGAGACCTCTTCAGGCGATATTGATTATACAAAAGTAAAGTTCGTACTTAAAATCTTACAGCACAGAATAATCAACGGATCAAGTCACGTGATATTCAGAAGAAAGCAAGATAACGACGTTTAATATGTTTGAAAAGGAAGAAGCTGAAAAAAGGAAATAATAAAAAGTGTATATATTAAAAAATGAGAGGAAAAAAGATAGGAAAGAACAAAGAAAGAAGAAAGAAAAAGCAAAAGAACTAATAATAATAATAATAATAATAATAATAATAATAATAATAATAATAATATCAGTGATGATAAAAATAGAACAGGCATATAAAATCAACAGTGGTTCTTTGATATGACAGAGGCATGTTCGAAATAGAACCATGACACTTGAATTTTGCAGTTTAATTAAATCAAAGCCATTATTAAAAAATAATTTTATAAAATCAACAGTGGTTTATTTACATTGCAATGTAGATAACAATCTGTTGCAAGGAGACATGTGAATCTTTTTCCGGTACACTGCGAGGGGGAGGGATCCCTAACTAGAACAGGCAATCAATCAATTTGATTTAAAAAAAAAAAAAAATAGGCGATTTCAGCGATTTAAATAACAATAAAAATATGGGAGGGTGGAGCATTTGTTGATCTTCACTTAATTCCGAACAACAGATACTAGTATGTATAAAAGCAAATAATACTACGTTAACTTCAACTTTTTTTCTATTTATTTTCGTTTCCTTTTTTCTAATTCAAAAGTTCGGTGCATTTTGACAGACTGTTGCACGTGGATGTGAAAGTAAAATTTAAATATTAATTTTCGGGATATTTCGTCCATGCTGCTCTTCGTAAATCCAAATTCGCCTTATATTATAAGGCACCAAACAATTTACATATCGAAATCGTCCGTCAAAAATGCTCCAAATTTCGCAAAAAAGAGATTAAAAAAGAAAAAATACAAAAATGTTGCCGTTGTAATTTAACGCAAAATGTTTTATTCATATATATTTATAGATTTGTACATTTACTTATATATGCTCTGGTCAATATATATATATATATATATATATATATATATATATATATATATATATATATATATATATATATATATATAAAGAGAGAGAGAGAGTCTTTTCATTATACAAACATTATTGGTTACATATGTGCATACCTGTTTCAGTGAAGTCCCAATTCAGACACAACACTTCATCAGACCAGAGAATAGAATCGGTTCTGAAGCGCTTTCTAAGGTTACATGGTTTTTATAAGATATTTGGTTGTGGTCTACATTCCGGAAAAAATTGGGATGTATACTTTGTGAATGTGAGCAGTAAGGTTTTTTTAGATGTGGCGAGATGAGGGGAGGGGTGGAGAAGTGACGTTTCCCGTGTTTAAGCTGCCATTAGTTGGGAGGTGTTTGGTAATTCTTTTAACTTGGCGGCTATTTATTGCCCTTGATTTAAAATTTTCCATATCCTAGATTGTTTTTCTGGTTGTATATCCTCTACGGAGAGTAATTTTAATTTTCTTTTGTTATTTTCATTTATTTATATTTATTTATTATTATTTTTTATCTCCCGCTTTTTATTCGTTCATTTGTTTTTAATTTTCTAGTTTTCATTGTAGGGCGAGGGGAGAGGGAAGTACGGTTTCATGTGATTAAGCTGTTGACATTTTTGGGGTATTAGTATTCTATTAGTCTGGCGGCTATTTTTTTTTTTTTTTTTTTGCTTTGATCTAAAGTACTTTTAATTTTTTTCGTCACTGCTACCTATATGCTAGGTTGTTTTATGGTTGTCTTTTCTGCTGACGACTTCCTTTTGACAAGTGTGTTTATTTTTTTGTTTTCTATTTATTTATTTAGTTAGTTAGTTTATTTAGTTTATATATTAATTTATTTTTTATTCCTCGCTACTTTTCATTTTTTCATTCGTTTTTTTTTTAGTTTTTCGAGTTCCTTATTTATTTGCTTATTTGTTTGTTTTTATATAAAATGTATGTCCTTATGGTCAGGTTAGTAGTTATTTTTAATGGATATATCGGCTTATTAATAAGATTTAAATAAATGTGGTGTATTAGTAGTTATATGTTTCTCTATATAGTGATGTTTGGGGTAATTATCGATGCAAATGTATCTATATGTATGTATAAACTTATTTTCGATGGTTGTCATTTTAATTTTATTCGTATAGTTAATTCCTTCTCTAATATTAAAGTATGCATATATTTGATAGTTTAATATGTTTAGTTCTAGGGTTGGATCTTTAGACTATCGACATGTAAATGAGTGCATAAATATCATACATTTATTCTTCTTTGTGGAGTGTTCAGTTCATACAGTTCCTTGGTTAGAGTGTTAAGTTATCATTTTGGGTTAATTATGTGGTTGGTTTCATAATGTAGGGTTGTTTTTCAATAATAATTCCTGTATGTATATATAACATTCCATATTAAAGGGATTCACGGCCCATGGACTATTTAATGAAGCGCTAAAATGCATTCACCTAAACATTGGCAAAATGTGTTGCTGCTCGATTAGTTTATTAAAACGGCGGACGCTTGAGATGGATCTGGAGGGTAGCTAGTTCCTTTATTAGAACATTATAGCAATGATTATATGTTATTATAATGATATTGGAAAACAAATCTGCATCAAAAGGAGGTCACTCTCACACTTTTTTAGGGTTACCAGAGTGATCTTTCTAAGCCAATTTTCGCGAATTTCACCTTAGTTGGCTTACAAAAAATTGAATTTGACCTTTTTTTTTTTTAATAGTTTGGCTTAAAAAATTGAATTTGACGTTCTCTTAAACAGTTTCGCTTACAAAAAACTGAATTTGGCTTTTTTCAAAGCGTAACGTACGGATTAACTAAAAAATCGAACGAGCTAACTTAACTTTTATTGCTGGCGCTAATGATAAAATGAAAGATAATTATCGATTTTAAACTAACGGTAAAACTAAAATTTACATATAATGATAACGAATTTTGGTACAAATAGAATCGGAAAACTGGCCTGATACAAATAGCACCGGTAAAAATTGTACAAATGAATTAATAAGAAAAAATGGCACAAATGAAAAATATCAATGAAAATCTCGCAATGATTTCATCAAAATCTTTGATACAATGCATACAAGGGAGTTAGAAATTTGTCAAATTGAAAAGGAAATCATATCTTCATTTAATGAAATTCTATATTTTTATTTTCAGGAGCGGCTCAGACCTTTATCACTCTCTAGTATATATCATATGAAATAATGTTATATTGTATTTTTTCGGTCTTGACACAAGTGACAAATATATTTGAAAAAATTCATAAGTTTATCAAAATCTTGAACAAAATAGATAAATGGGAGACATTAAGAAGTTTGTCAAATTAAAAAAAAAAAATATTTCCATTTAAAATAGACTTTCCGCTAAATTCCCCCCAAAATAAAAGTGAACTTCTACATTTTAGATGATTAGATGATTTTAGCATCGGAATCGGCAAGTGTACCAGAATCGTGAAATGAGACAAATCGGTAATTGTATCGGAATCGGGAAATTAGAACAGAACCGATAATTGTATTGGAATAAGGAAAATAATGAAATCGTCCTATCACTACTTAGGATTGATCAGAACCATACCGCAGTTCAACAACAACAACAACAACAACAACAACAACAACGCCATTGTTGGACTGATTGTCCAAAACTTATCGACTTATCAATTGAGGATAGTGCAGCGGTCCCATAAGTTCATACTCAAACCATTTTGCTAAATGGGCAGAAAGTCAAAGGAAATAGGATGTAAATAATGACATCTGAAGAAGGCCAGAGAGCACCTGCGCTGAAGAACAGTGTAAATATATCAACGTTGATGAGGTTAATAATCTGCAGCGGAACAATGTAAATGCTATCATAATTGTTTTTAAGACATTCAATTAGGAGATGTGTGTTGGTGAGAGAGAGAGGGGGGTGCAAATCCGATATTCCAATCTGGTTGTGTTACCTCATTGACGAGACACGGAAGATATGAACAGAGGTCTCAAGAGACTTGTTTCTGTATCTAATGCTGGTATGAATGGCTTCCGGGTCGGACGGGGTCAGATGTCAGTTAAGGAACAGGAGTTTAATTAGTGGGTCTACGATACTCCTACCACCCTCTACCGTTAGAGCTATTGGAAGAAGCAACGCAAGATTCTATAATCTCTCTCTCTTTCTCTCTCTCTCTCTCTCTCTCTCTCTCTCTCTCTCTCTCTCTCTCTCTCTCTCTCTCTCTCTGTGTGTACACATAAGATTATGCTACAAATTAATTCACGGGTTATCATTTTGCCAACTGACAAAGGAACAAAGTCAAACACCTTCAATGGTTATAATAATATTAAAATTTGCCAATTTTCGGGAAACATTTTTACTAAGGGATCATTGTTTATCAAAGCATAAGAGCCACTCAAGGATAAAACTTAATGAGTGTCGGTTAGACTAAAAGACAACACTTTGACGATCGGTAGTGACAGAACTTGAAGCAGACCCGCGGTATTGTGTTCCGCAAACGGGCAGTTCTAAGAAAGGAATTCTGTTGATGAATTGTCGTTTAGGTACAGATAGAAAGTAAAGGAAAATAGAGACAGTTATGTGTTATTTGGGTCATCCGTAAATATAAAAGTCTCATTTTCATAGCATATAACTGTTTCTGTGTCTCCTGAAAAATGTCCAAGTCTAATATCATTACAACCATTACTGGCGTTCAACTCCGGTTCCTTTTCACACTACATTCATAGCAAGTCCTTTTCTTGCGTTGATAAAGTGCAAAACCAACTTCAAAATCTCGTGAAGCGTGATCTCTTTCAACAGAAGAGATGTTGCTCGTCTTTTCCTACTCTCTCATTATTTCCAGGGTAGTTGCTCGACTGAGCTACGATCTATAGCCATTCTTTGTAAGCTATTCACACTGAGGACTCACACAAAACTTTCTTCCTTAATGTTTCTAACACTAAACGGAATTTCCATGGACAGGGTTTCTTTCCAAAAACTTCCTACCTGAGGAACACGTTACCAGTGGATTGTTTCTACACAGGCTACAACATATTTATCAATAAATACTTACACATAGACACAAAAGATACTGAAGGGGGTAAAAAGCTTACGAATGTGACAATAGTATTGATATTATTAAGAAAGCAATGTCAACATGAAGCATGTTACCCCAACTCCAACGCCTGACTGAGATAACAATACAGTGAGGCATCTTCCAAGTGGGCTCTCTATAACCACTACTGTTTATCATAGTCATAATATCACTAAAATATATACTTAGGAAGTGTGATAAAACTTTGCAGACATATAACAGGGAATAAGCTACCTCATGTATATGGATGACCTGACGCTGTTTGCTAAAAGAAAAAAAGAACAAGAAAAACCGTTAAAGAATACCAGAATATTCAGCGTATATTCAAAAGAGTACACTGCTAGAGATGAAAAATGGGGAAAACTAAATGGCGAAAAGAGACATTAACAATGTTGACCAGAAGACGAGAAATTTAATAACTCTACACTACACACGAAAAATGAAACAGACCCACTACACATGAAAAGGAACGACGGGGAAGGGGCTGATAAGTATAGAAACTGTGTGGAAGACCAAAAAAAGATCTGGAAAATACATAATACGGAACACTGAAAGACTGATCGCCACATTAAGAAGCACCGTCAGCATAACTAGAAGCAAAAGGGCAAGAAAATAAAAGTAGGAACAGAAACAGTTATATGTACGACTCATAATAATTACTAGAGAAAAGTATCACGAAAACACACGGACATGGTTAAGAAAAGGACTTTTGAACAGAGAAATCGAATCCCAGCTGCACAGAGCGATACGTTTAAAACTAACTAAGGTAAAATAGGTTAACCTGAAAAAAAAAATAGTAACCACATTAAAGTTTAAATAGATACACCACAAGAAAATATTAACTGTAATCTCTGTAACCGAAGAGACGAAATGACTAACAACATAATAAATAAGTTCAATAAATTAACCAAAAAGAATACAAGAACGAAAAGGAAAGCAGTACACTGGGAACTATGCAAAATATTGCATTTCGAACACTAAAATAGTACAGACAACTGGAGTAAACGAAAATCACAAAATCCTCTGGGACATGAACGTACAAACAGATAAGCTTATCCATGCAATATGCAACAAAGAGACGAAACTTTCAGGTCGTGAGTGCATAAGTTCAGTCATCATAACAATGCAGTTTGCAATCTCACTTAATCTGTCTAGATGGAATATAAAAATAGGAGACATTACTTTTGGAACATCCTCGTATTTTAGTATGTGTGTGTCTCTCTCTCTCTCTCTCTCTCTCTCTCTCTCTCTCTCTCTCTCTCTCTCTCTCTAACACACTGCATTTGTACTAATAATTCCTACGGGACTAATTCGAGAGCAAAAATGAAATAATACGAAGCAAGAGTAAAATAGATGTTTTTTTTTTAAACAGAATATTTAAAAACGATAATAAAAAAGTGATTATATTTAAAGAAACTGTTTCTCTAATTACAAATTTTCAAAATTTTAATTATTTGTGTTTTCTCTTTGTCTTTCTCATTCAACCTGGTGATATTAGTTATCCTTACTTCTGTTCACAATGTATCCGTCTTGCAGCAACATTTACGTACATTTACTCATGCTAGAACTTAGCCTACTCTCCTAACGGTGACACGGAGTTCACACTAAGGAAGTGATTCCTTCGAACGGTAAAAATCAAATGACTCTAATTGCTAGACTCTTTGGTTTTGCACTTCGTTGGAATTCGTTTTCCTCCTCACTCCCCAGAGTAAGGAAGTTTTCACGAGAACGTGTGAACTCAAAGTATTCTCAACTAATGAAAATTACTCCAAACCCCAAAATGTAACACGTCCATGTAATAGTAATGAGCCAGTCCTAACTCAAAAACCCCTATGTGACCTGGTCAACAAAATCAGTTTTCTTAAGACTGTACTAGCCGCACCTGCACGAAAGAGCACAATAACATCTGTACAACCATCCTTTTCGCCTCATGTCTTTGGGCCGAGAGAGCCAAAAAGACCCTATGACTCATGTGCAAAACTTCTTCATCTCACATACAAATTTCTACGCATTAACAACAGTCAGACGAACAGAAATGAATAGCTACTCACAGCTATAAACACACTAACAAGAACAAGGTAAATCAACACACATACACACACAATAATACGCTGCCAAATACTCACATACTATATTACTTACATATGCATATTCACACTATGAACATATTGATCTGCACAATTTTTAGCCTTGTGACTACTAACTCAACTTTCTTCAGAGAACACGTGTTTGTATCAAGGAATATTCTCATTATTGAAGGTAACTTTTATATTCTTATCTTATCTTCGGGACCCGTGGCGCAGTGGACAGAGGCTTTGGGTCTCTACGGTTCCCGGTGAGCATTTTCTGAAGATAGCGATTTTAATCCTACCCAGGCAGGTCAGATGATCAGTTGGCCAAAACGTGGTGAGCAATAACAACTATGGAAGAAGAAATTATTGGGGATGCAGTTACAAGATTCAGACTTCGTATCCCGTTGAAGAAGACCAGAGAATGAATTTGCTGAAATATGATGAAGCAACAACAATTATGAAGATAAGAATAACAGTCCTAAAAAGAATGAAATGCGTTGTTATAAACGTTTCGTTTTTCTCCATTTTTCATTAACGAAACTGCCATAAACCCAGGACCCCTGCGCTATATGTGTAAGGCCAGGTACTCATGGTAACTCTATTCCTGCTTTCTTTGTTTCCGCCTATCTATAGCTTTTGCCTTTTTAATATTAAGGCCAATAGGCAGCTCTTATACGGCATAATCACGTTGACGCACTGGTTTTTGTCTGATCCTCGAAGCTAAACAACGCTGAGCTACTAAGGCCAATAGGTAGCTCCTATCTTTGCGACGCTCAAGTATTTTCGGTGCAAATCTATTGTGATCGAATCGGTCGGTATACCCTGGGAGGGATACCTCAGGCGACCGGCGATATAACAATCCCTGCTCCCGAAAGAATTAGTTTAAAGGACTATAAATACCTGGTACCGAATAGAATCTATACGTAACGCTAGCATAAAGACAAGAACACTATGCTAGTCACGGTAATTCATTAAAAATCCACTATTTCATTAGAGTAAATATTCAATATTTTCTCTCAAGCGCGTTGATGCGTATACAGTAATATTACTGCTTGGTTGGTGAAGCTGATTTCTTTTATATAAAATTAGCAGATTTCCCGACTTCCCATGTAACGAATTTCTACTAAAACATCTATCTCCCTACCCCTCATTCTCTATTTCTTCCCCCCCCCCGGTTTCTCATCCTTTTTTTAACCTTCTTTTGTTTCTCCACTCAGCACCCATTCCTCCCTAGCTGGGCAGTCTAACACACACACACACACACACGCACACGCGCACGCCCTGCCACACACAAAATGTCTTGTATGTAGTAGATTCCACGGGACATGAGTCACTATTATCTTTCCAAATTAGTACATAATGGCACTGACCTTCCTTACCCTCGAACGAAACCCGACCCAGTTGATCCTCAGAATTTTTTTTTTTCTAAATTTTAGATGCTATTCATCCAGGGCAACACTAATCAAAAATTTACCAACTTTGTGGGGTTTGTTTTGTATTTTTTTACTTTTAGCTAGACATAAAAACCTGCACATAGACAACTGCCTTCATATAATAGACAATCAAGAAGCAAGACTCGTATTTACGAAGTCGTTTCCCTTAAAACTTAGTGAAATATGTCTATAAAAGTAAGCCGTAAAGCAAAATTAAAAATACTTCACAGAGAGAGAGAGAAAGGGAGAGAGAGAGAGAGAGAGGAAAGAGGGAGAGAGAGAGAGTATTTATTGTTGTAAAATTGGCTATGACTACATATTTGACCAATCATATTGCTGACAATAATTGACTTTTGTGGCCTTTTGTTTGTTTAAAGATCTGATTGGTTAATAATTTGGAACAAGCTTCCCCCTCGCCCTTATTCACTCACAGTACTTTTAGCACCTCCGTCAAAATCTTCCCCCATCTCATTTAGCCGTCACCCCAAACAAACAAACCGTTAGAGTTGATGTTAAGTAAATAAAAAGGGTCAAGGAGTGAAAGATAGCGGGGAGAGTGTAGGAGGGGAGAAAGAAAAGAAAAGCTGTAAAATAAAAGAGAATTAGGAGAAAGAATACCGGAGATTGGTAATAAAAAAGGGGGAGGAGAAAAACGTTTGGTGGTCGTGCTGCCGGGATGTAGAAGAGGAAATGGGAGAAGTCTGGGATGTAAAGATGAAGTATCTAGGGCTTAATAAAGATAGACAAGGAACCCAATACAGTCAGACAGCCCCATTCATTTGATGTACTGCAGTCACTGCCTGTACACAACCGACGCAGACCCGTTTACGAAGGCAGATGCCGTGACTAAGAAAGAACAGCGCTTCTTGAGATAACAATTCTAAATAACTACACTAAATACGAATTGAACTTTTGCGTTGTGGATGGGTTATTTGTATCATTTGCATTCTTCGGACTACTGTTTTCATGTTAAGTGTTATTTTCACAACGCGTCGTTCGGTATAACCTCCGAACTTCTTCAAGTGCATCTTGTTGAACTCTGGAATCTTTTAGTCGAATTCAGTAAGTAGTAATGATATGTATGATATGTGGTAATAAATAGTGATACTGTTGTATGGTGGGGATATATATATATAAACGAGTGTGTATAACAATTTGCTTGTATATATAAGCGTTCGTGTGTTTATGTGTCTATTGTATATATATATATATATATATATATATATATATACTTCATTTACTCAAATAAAATGAATATACGAAAGTATAGATTTATGCGTAAACTTTAAGTATTTACTTCAAAAGTGCTCAATACGTAGGTAGAGCTAGTTAGCAATTTATAAAATATATATGGCCATATATATTTTATAAATTACTATATATATATATATATATATATATATATATATATATATATATATATATATATATATATATATATATATACAGGGTGACCCCAAAAAAAACAGAGGACATTCAATTGTTTTTCTGAGCATTTTACGATCAACGGAGAAAAAAAGGCCAAAGACCTTAGTGTTTTGATGTGATGTTTTGAATATAATAAACTAGTTATGACCAAAGTTTCATTTCATTCGGACAAAACACTAAGAAACGGGGCCTAATTAGAGTTGGGCCCGTTTTTCTGGTGGGGATCACTCTGTGTAACGTGTATATATTTATATGTGCATCTAGTTTTCTCATGTTTGTACGTGTCGATATATTTACCGATATATTTACCGATATATTTACCGATACAGCAACCCCCCCTCTCGAAGGACTTAATTTCTAGGACTATATCTTCCTGCGAGCGAATAGAATCTATACGTAACTCTGACATACAACATTTACAATAAAAGGGATGGACAACAGTTCTGCACCTCACTCAATTGATAAGTCGAGAAGTCAATTAGTCCGACAATGGCGTTGTTGCTGTCGAACTGCGGTATGGTTCTGACCAATCCTAAGTAGTAATAGTTCTTTGTTAACATCAGACTAATCGGACAAACATAGCTGGTACATATTTGGTCTTGTTTGGCGGAAGACTGCAAATAGAATTCATCCCAATGAATCAACAAATCTCGGGTTGTTTTTTTCAGCAACTTTATTACAAATGTTTCCTCATTGGAAAACTGCTCCCTGGTTCTATGTTTCTTACATTTGATAGGCTTTGGACCCCTCGCTCTCCCGAGTGCTTCGAGCTATTACGACCGCAATCTAGCACAAGGGCCCTCAGCTTTATGTCAGAGTTACGTATAGATTCTATTCGCTCGCAGGAAAATATAGTCCTAGAAATTAAGTCCTACATCGCTGATCGCCTGACGAACTCCTCTCGAGGAGTGTCGACGTATTTTTTTACAACAAAATTGCATCGAACATACTTAGATGAATATCACAAATATAGGGTGATACTCTCGTTGATTATAATGTACACATACATATCTATCTATCTATATATATATATATACGCACACACATACACACACGCACACACATACACACACACGCACACACATACACACACGCATATATATATATATATATATATATATATATATATTCTATTATATCTATCTATCTATGTTCTTACGTAAGTTTTCTATCGGACTGCGTCTGATATGTATCTAAAATCGATAATCGAAAAAATCCGATGAAAGAAAGAAGTCCAATTTTGACCAAATAATTTTATGCAACCTAACATTATAAGTGCATTTGAGAAGTTTTTTCACAACACAAGCGGAAAAGTTCAGTCTATGAAGTCAACTGTAGATTTTTTATAAGACAGGGGTGCATTCGAAATGAATGTTTCTGCTTATAGCACAATTAAAACATGATACTTTAGTTTTGCATTTTAAACTTTTTAAGTAAAGCCATTATTTACAAATAGTTTTATAAAATCAATGGTAGATTCTCTACAATGCAACGAAGACTACAATGTATTGTAGACTAAGTCACTACGGGAAGGCATGTAAAGCTTCCTCTCGGTATACTGCAGGGAGTTCCTAATTAGATCAGGCAATCAATCGATTTGATAAAATGGCCGTTTTCATCAATTTCGATGACAATAAAAGTATCCAAGGGTGGAACATGATCCTCATCCAATCCCGGACTACGTCGGGTCTCCCAGCTATTATATATATATATATATATATATATATGTATATATATATATATATAATGGTGATGATAATACTCTCGATGATTTTAATGTAAATACACACACACACACACACACACACACATATATATATATATATATATATATATATATATATATATATATATATATATAATGATGATGGTGATACCATTCGATATTATTACATTATGCAAAAGATAAAATAATTTCCACTTTCTGAGAACCTGCTCTAACTACAACAAAACACGCCATGCATGTTTTAAAGTCGAACACAGGCCTGACGAAGGGAAGAAATCCCGAAATATAGCAAGCATCACGGATGCACCACCCGACTACCCGACGCAAGTAAGAAATCTTACATGTAAAATATTGTATAAAATACATATACGTCACACTCTTGCATTTATCTGCCTTTAATAAACTTAACTATTTTTTATATACACACTAGCCTGGGTGGCCAGCCTTGCCCGGGTGTTTGGATGTGGATGCTGAACAAAAAATAATGAATAAATATATGGGTAGTAGGTAGGCAGGCTCGAACCCGTGACGCGAAGGCGGAAAAGAAAGTGACAGAAAACCTTTTTAACGTCTTACCCCCCCCCCCATTACGGGACCGGAAGTTCGAAACGTTGAAATTAGTAAAGTGATTCCGACCCTCCTTGTAGAAAACTGCCCAGTTGAGAGTCAAGAAATTAAACTTTTTAGCCGATTTTTCGATATTTGTCGTCCGAAGGCTCGCGCTTCAAAATGAAACCGACTTGTGAAAATCCGTTGCCTCTGTCGAAAGTTTTAGGCATACATACATACATACATACATACATACATACATACACATTTAAACAGACAGGTGAAATTTATATTATAGACGATGCTTTAAGTAAACTAATTTAACCTATTATTATTCTTTTAATTTTGGTTCTTGAAATAATTTCAGCGTATTGTGTTTATGGAAGTCATAAACGTAACGAAAAGAAGATGCCTATTTACCAAGATCAGAGATAAGAGGACATAGGCGGCAAGAAGAGAGTTCCGGTTCATACCCTATATATATATATATATATATATATATATATATATATATATATATATATATTATAAAGTTCAATTCACCATTTTTAAAAACAGGTGTCTTTTATTTTCTAAGAGTATATGTTACAGATCTGTTTCGTTAGCAATCTTCAACAAACAGTAAAATATGTTATCACTGTATTTTTTTAATGTAGCAAACTATTCAGCCATTTCTATGGAGAAAACAATAGCATATATATATATATGTGTGTGTGTGTGTGTGTGTGTGTTATTATTTTTTGTAAGCGATTCTGTTGAATTTAAAGCTATGATTGAGTTGCATGCCTTTTGTTTATTTGCGTCGCTTTCTTTTTTATTATTTTGTTATTTACTATTGGTATTATCATATTTAATTAATATCTTTTTAATATTTATTAAATATTTTCAAAAATTATCCATGTATACGTGTTTTGGGGTATTACACATCACGTCTAGCCAATCCTGTTGGAACTTGTAGATATATCAATAAAGCACTACTTATAATTTTTATGAGTGTAATGAAACGTGTGTAAGAACACTTTTTATGGCACAAATATGTTAGTAAAAACTACACCCGATATCCGAAAATTTTTTGTTCTTGTTTATTAAAGATGGTGGTGTTTGATCAACACTGCGTGGCAGCTATTAGATGAAATACAATTTTCTTTTTAAATCCCCGAAACAGTTTTTTATGGGAAACAAGTGATGATCCCTGTAATAAAATCAAGACTAGCGTAAATTCTTTAAAGCTAACTTAATGCAGTGATCGCGAAATATTCTTTAACTTACAAGCAAAAAAGTTTTCCAACTTGCGATTGAAAGGTTCAAAACTTTTAAGACTGTATATGCGTGTGTGCCTGAGCGAGTTCGTGTGTGTGTGTGTGTGTGTGTGTGTGTGTGTGTGTGTGTGTGTGTGTGTGTGTGTGTGTGTGTGTGTGTGTGTGTGTGTGTGTGCATTAGTTGAGTCGCCTGGTAACGCAAATAACAGCTTCCACTTACAGTAGTGTAACACTCTTCTACGAATAATAGTTTTTCTACGTTGCTGGTAACACGCGGAAGCATGCGAATAAAGAAAATGCGTAAGTGCAAAAATTTCTCTTCCTGGCAGTACATCTTTCTTGACAGATGTAAGGTTCCTGATACTGTTGATAACATTTGCAAGTGATCTGGAGTTCCGAGTTTAAATTCCAACGTAAAGACCCTTACGGCGTCTTTCCACGTCTGCTGGAACTTGTAGATACATCGATAAAACACTTCTTGTAACTTTTATGAGTGAAATGCATTTAAAATATCAAGTGATTGACAAGAAAAATAAATAATATTCTGGCTTGATCGCTTGGGGGAGATGTACTTCAGTGAAAAATCGATATTTTTTACAGTTAGGATGAATGAAATTCATAGGTTTATATAAGTGGTCGTTAATGGGCAAAAGTTCGAAGCTCAAAGTATCAACGCTGGTGTGCCAAAAAGATCCATCTTGTACCGAAATTTCTTTTCTTTATCTTCGTCAAAATCCCAAACCACATCCTGAGTTTATTCGCCGACATTTATGTTGACGACTCTACTATCTATGGTAACATTTCAAAGACCACCAACGACTAAGATCTATCTGAGTTTCTCTCCTTCGACCTTGAGTATGTAGTGCAATGAGGAAAAAGGTGGCTGGTTAATTTTAATGCATCCAAAATCAATCTCTTATCGTTTACACCACCAGCGCTCTGATCCCGAATTGGCCTCTAATTGATATGAATAGATCCTGTCTCAAAGAAGTGTCCTGGGACTTTACCTTCACCCCTGACTCAAATGGAAGACTTACATACAATCTATTGCCAAGGTCATTGGAAAAATGGTTACGTCATTCCACCGCTCCAGAAGGAATCTCACTCCCGACTCAATCGTATACCTGTATAAGAGTCAAATACGCACTAAAATGGAGTACTGCTGATACATCTTGAGTGGAATTGCTCAGAGAACTTCATCCTCTCTTTATAGAGTTCAGAATCGGCTTCGAAGCCTGGTGAGTGATGCCCTTTTCTCCTCCCTGCAACATCTTTTCTACAGAAGAGACTTTCCGAGTCTGTCTCTTCTCTATCCTTATTTTACTGGCAAGTGCTCGTCTGAGCTTCAATCTCTGGTTCTCCCACGCCAAATTTTCGCAAGAAGCACTCGTCTAGCTACATTCACTACCAATAATTTCCCCGACTATATATCTGTACCAAAATCTGAATGCAGATTCCATGAACAAAACATCTTTCCGTGATACTCGATTTCGATGGCATGCTTTCCAGCTGACTACTACATAGTCGTCTTCAAGTCCAATGTAAACAAGTTTTTGATATCTCGCCCCCTTAAATAATCAAATTCCACCAAACTTCCACCACTAACGATCACTAAGATGTTGTATTAATGCTCACCTTACACTCATTAACCGTCATCTTCGAGTGACTTTCGGGACTTGATAAGCAGCAACTCTTGTCAGAATAAAAATTACATTTGTCATGCTAGTCTAGCGAAACTTGTACATGTCTGTATAGATATATATTAATATCAATAACTGTATATATTATTGAGCGCTATATATATATATATATATATATATATATATATATATATATATATATAAGCAGGGAGACCTGACGTTGCTCTGAATTGAATATTTCACACTCCTATATTTTATTGTCATCGAAATTTGTGCAATCGCCCGGGAGGAAGCTTCACATGCCTCCATGCAGTAACTTCGCCCAACTAATATGTTATTCTACATTGAACTTTTCATATAAACTTATTTCCTATTAACGAAAAAAAACATTAAGAAATTTACGCGGTTTGAACCATGTCATGCAAAAAAAAACACGTAAACTTTCAAGTCTTATTAAATTCTTTGCAGTTAATGAACAAAAAAAGAAATTTACGTGCGGAGTTTGAACCTACAGATCATGTAATGCAAATAAAAAAACACGCTATCAACTTACCGTCAGTAGAATTTTCACTGCCCGTTGTTCTATTACTGTTGCTAAGCGACGACATGGAGAAAATGGCTTTACCTATGATAGATAAATTAAAATAACGGTTTCCATTATTGATTATCGGTAATTATCGGGGTTATTCTGAGACAAAACTTAACTAAAATCACTCCCAGACTAATGTAGTTCCGTAAATTTTAAAGAAAAGCTTTTGAGCCGATTCAGAGTCTATAAAGAACGAAATCACACACAATCAGACAAAGTTGCATTTATATATATATATATATATATATATATATATATATATATATATATATATATATAGATAGATAGATAGATAGATAGATATATAACAAAAGTGTGGTTTTCAATTATATTTCACCTTATATTTATACCAATCCTTTAATTTATTAAGCTCGATGTAACTACAGAGCATATACAAATAAATGACAGAGTCTATATTCCAAATTCCAAGATGTTGTCCATCATACCATTTATTTTCTTTCTTTATGTTAAAATGTTCAATTCTTGACAGCACCTGTTCCGTAGCGCAGAATAATTCATGTAATTATTATGTCAATTTTGGAATCTAATCTGCCCTGACTCACCAGAAAAAATAGAAACTCATCAACATTTTAACATGCTGAATGAAATAAACGGTTAGATGGACATCTTGAAATTTGGAATATACACTTTTTGTCATTTATTTGTATGTATGTATGTATGTATGTATGTATGTATGTATGTATGTATTTATGTATGTATGAACTTTTTAACAGAAGATCGCGCCCAAGGTCTGCCTATTACACGTATTGTTTTTATCGGACATGTATTGTTTTTATTTATGTATTAATTTATTTAAATTGATTTGAACATGAACAGGTAAACGCAAATTAATTTAATTAGTTTAATTGGACCCATCATCACCGTCGTCGTGATCGCTGGGGAGTTCTTCCGTTTTGGTCGCTCCTTCGGTTTGGGATTTGCACAGAAACTGCAACTCATGATATTTATTGTTTGGACTCTGATGAACGGCGTGTGTCCGGCGCTGTATAACTGGATCTCCAATGCCTTGTAGGCCAAGGTTCTTAAACCAAATGCTAAGAGTGAGATAATCCTGACAAAAACTGCCAGAGAAGCTTAGGCCCTGTCAGCTGCGGCATACATGACCCACCAGCGCGTGGAATATGCTCTGGTACCAAGCAACCTGTCCCAGACATAGACCGAATAGCATTGGGGTGGTGATGGCTCCCGTAAGCCGTGATGAACCCCTCTCAAGCAAATATCTTATTTTAAAAAATATATAAAGCGGAAGACCAGTGCCCGCATTAAGCTGGTATGCAGTTTTACTTGTTGCTGGCTATCTTGCCCTTGCTTGTTGATGGATCTCAAGAGATAGGAACCGAAAGAGAGACTTAGCTGTTGTACAAAGCTAAAACTCTGCAATAACATCTTTGTACAGATACTCCCTCAGACATTGGTCTACAGAAAAATAGTCCTGACAGGCTGGAAGCATGTAATAACTGATCTGCCATCATTATATGTATATATGTATGTATGCGTGTATATATGCATATATGTATATGTTTATGTGAATATGTGTATGTATATTTATATATATATGTGTGTGTGTGTGTGTGTGTGTGTGTGTGTGTGTGTGTGTGTGTGTGTGTGTGTGTGTGTATAATTATAATATTATATTATTTATTCCTGGTTACCGTAAAAATACATGTTAAATGCACAGATATTTTCTCAAGAGTAAAATACACTTGCGGTGGATAATCTATAGATTTTAGCTTTACTGGTATTTTAAAATCAATGAATATTTATTATTTTATAATTATTACCAGAAATGAAAGACTTTGTTTAAAACAAAATCAAATAAAAAAGACAAGTGAATGAATTGTTTTTGACATCAGAAAATAGGCACAATTTTTTTCCGATTCCGATACCCACAAAATTACCGATTTATTACGATTTCTGATTCCGATTAATTGTCCCAACACTATATATATATATATACATATATATATATATATATATATATATATTCATTGTGATTTCACATACTCATCTTAGCAGCAGCAATATAGCGTAACGCTTGAGAGCACCGACTGTCGCCTAGATGATCCTGGCTTGAGGTAGTTTCTAGTCTAGCCGCACTGAAGAGCTGTGATACAGCGAAACAATCTGTATGTGGATGACTATATATATTCTTTGTATCGTCGTTAGACCTCTGGATTTGAAGAGTCGCTACATCCCGACTATATTTGTGTTTACATTCACCGTGTAAACTTTTTTTTTTACAGATAGGGCCGAAGGATTTGGGACCTTTCGCAATGTCGAGCATTGCAGCAGAAGCGGTTTAGGTCAGTACCGACAGCGGACAACCAGACCAGATGGAGCGACAACGAAGTATGTCCAGCAAAGTGACAGTATATGGAATGGTTTGTTTCAGGGAAATTTACTAATTTGTCGATTATTGCTAGTATAATTTGATACGGCCAATCCATAACATGTATTTGCTATCGATCGGAGGGCGAGGGGCGGCGGTCACTTGATACAACGCATCACACCCGCCTCGGCTGACATTTTGCCCTTCTTTCTTAAATGATTAATGGAATAATATTTCAATAGATGCCGCTGTCAGATAGAATGAAATGCTAATCTTTCACGAGATGACATCTCCCATTAAATAACGTAAGAGAGGCACAAGCATCGCCTTATCGAAAGCGGCAAAGCTTTAACGCTGTTTTTGTGATAATTTGCCATACCAAACTGTCTCGTATTCAGACCTTTCTTTCACCCGATTTCTTCTCTGTCTGACCAGGGACGGGCGTAACACGCTCACCCAATTCACGGCCTATATTGTCGGTGTCTGCGTATACGTACATCTCTGTACGTATATGTGTATGTATTTAAGTGTTTTGTGTGAGAAAAAGATAAAGTGTATGTATATGTGTGTGTGTATGTGTACACACATGTACGTGTGTAGATGCATGTGGAAGAAAGAGAGAGGGCGTACGTGAGAGAGGGGAGATAGTGTTTACGTCTATGTCTATTTTATATTTGTACGTGTGTGTATGTATGTGTGCGAGTGAGAGAGAGAGAATGTGTGTGTGCACGCGCGCGCGCGTGTGTGTGTGTGTGTGTGTGTGTGTGTTTAAGAGATAGAGAATTTCAGAACGACGAATGGACACATTGCACGAGAACGGCACTAAAATATTGGACACATTATGAATATTCGAATATACAAGGAACGTTTCAAAAGATTTTCTTCCGCCTGAATTGATTAGAGAGATTACAAATTGCGGTGTTATTATAACTGAACTTATGCATTCATAATGAAACTATTAAGTTTCATTTCTTTGTTGCAGATATTGACACTATCAAACTCCTAGACATCCGAAAATCCGGATTTTAAACCAAGAACTTACTAATTCTCGCTCTTTCTCTCCTTTCACTCCCGCCCCCATTTCCTCTCTCTCTCTCTCTCTCTCTCGCTCTCTCTCTCTCTCTCTCTCTCTCGCTTTCTGTGTGTGTGTGTGTAAGAGGATGTTCAAAAAGTAGAACCTCCTATATTTTTACTAAAAAAAGTTGAAGAGTTACGAAGAATGGCATCATTAAAACGCGCGACCTTTCGTGCTCCAGAATTCTCAATGCCCTTTTGCTAAAAATGCAATGACACATATCTGCTTCTGACACACGGTCATGTTGGGGGTGCTTTCTTAGTGACAAAGACGGGGGAAGAGAGAAAGTTGAGGAGAGAGAGAACGTATGAGGAGAGATGTGGAGACGGAGATGCAGAGAGAGACTATAAATTTCTGTGTAGTTATTGTGGAAGGACGAAATATACTTTTAAACGGAAACACAGAAACGTCTTATCGTCATTCCTCTTTCTTTCTCTTCAGGGTCTTACTGTACATCTATTTCAAAGAGATTGAGATAGACAGAAAGATCGTAACGAAATAAGGAAAGATCAAGGAGCATAAAATAAATTTATATTAACATAGATGATGATGATGATGATGATGATGATGATGATGATGATGATGATGATGATGATGATGATGATGATGCTGGCTGGCTGGCTGGCTGGCTGGCAGTTATGGAGCAACCATATCCAATTATGCACTAGGTTGGGCTACAGCTTCTTTGATGGCTGATTAAGACCTCTGCTGAGGACTATTCTAATAGAAAGGTAAGTCCACTACAGTTGAGAGCCAACAGCATCGCAAGTGTTGTCAGCTGGTATTGCATGCAGTAATCAGTTGTCTTTGGGTCACTGGCTCCAGATTTGATTTCAGGATTTTGTCTCCCTTAGCCTTTCCCATGAATGGGTATGGCCACAAGGTAGTGGAGGTTTTGAGTCAGACTTCTCCTTCTCCTTGCCTTTGTCAATTGAGACAACCCACAAAGTAGCGGGGAAGCCAAATATACCGCCGGACATTTGGTGCCAGAGCTTGTGTTAATGAGAAGCTCCATCGCCTAGTCAAGGCCACAAGTTGGACTTCACCATAATAGAGCAACAGGACCAGTATGGCATTTCCTGAACTCCCAGGTTCTTGAGGATTACAGATTGTATAATACTGTAAACATTAAGTCTAAAAAATATTACTAATATATATATATATTGATAAGGCGGTCCCAAGCATATGTAAATTCAATACGCGAGCAATAATATAAATGGAAATTCTCAATTAAATTATGTAGAATTGTAACAAAATGAATTGTTATAGTTTTACAAAGGAGTACAAATAATTATTAAAATTTTTCTTTATTCCATGGATTTTCAATGAATGATTCATCTCATGGGAGGTATAGATATTTACACCATCATTTCAAATTCAATTTTCAATTTATGTGCTATTAAATAGAATTTATAATTACCCACATCTATTTTGCTAATAACATTTCCTCCGATGAGATGAGCCATTCACAGTAAATATTTTTAGTAATTTTACATAATTTGACCCAGATTTTACGTATCTGTTACAATTGTTCCATATCCATTCGGACAAATTTAAACATATCATTTAAATATATACGGAAAATACTTACTCTTCAGACACCAAAACACATTAGTCATGTATATATGAACATATTCATACTTCGTATTTTGAGGGATCAAACAGGTGACTCACCTCGTTTCTCTTCTTTTATTTATTTATTTATTCATTTATTTATTCATTTATTGATTCGTTAACCTTAAAATTGAGTAAGTGTCCCACTTTCGGATTTCTTATTGTTGGATGACAATTCTACAATTTCCTATTTTTATATTCATTTAATATTTTAATGTATTTTTTACTTTTTATAATTATTTTTCCTTTCTGATTTATTTATTTTACGGATTTACTCCCCATATTCTAATCTAAATGTTCTAAATTTAGTCTCTATTTATATAGCAAACTATTCATTTCTCAAATTGCCTTATTATTATTTACATGTTACGATACATTTGTTGATTTTTTTTCATTTTACATGATATTTTTTAAGAAAAACTATAGTTTAAAGGTTTATTTAAATTATTTAAATTAATATTTATCTTCATCTCATATTGATAATGTAATTGATTTAAATGTTAAATCTATCTTTTCCAGCTGATCTTAATATAAACAGAATATAATACAGATTTCTTTATCTTTCAATTCCTTACTCTTCTTATATCATTCAATATTATCGAGACAGTCTAAGGGACAGAACTCGATTTTTGTCTACTTTTATCGACTATTTTTTATCAAAATTTCTTAATATTCTTCACCTAATATTTTGATTTTTGTCTTTATTAATCTCCTATGCTTAATTTCAAACTTGTAGTTCTCATTGTACTCTTTTTATGTCACATGAAAGGGCTGTCCCCTTCTCATGTAAGTAAGGAGACATACTAGATAAGTGAAAATGATATTAGGATAAGGCTAAAATCGAACCCTGTAAGCAAGTGTTAAAGATAATATTAATGGAAAATGGAATGTGAGAAATTAAGTCCATTGTTAATTCTATTAGAAATAGTTAAATATTGTTTACGGCGGAAAAAGAGTCGATTGTCCATTCTTTTAGAAATCTGGATATTAACTATGTCAGTTAAATGAATGCACAATGCTAGTTAAAATATATTATTTAAAAATAGGTTAAAAATTAGAATTGATGATTCTTTGTTTGCCAAAAGTGTGTTGGACGGACATGTGTAGAAAACGTGGTATAGTCATGTTGGTAAACACACTTCTGACGTCATAAACAAAGGACATTTCTCAATATAGGAATCTGAGCGTTCGAAGTTAGAAGGATAAGGATCAGATATTCAGAGTAGATCACACACGGTGATAGTCAGAATAGACCATGTAAACCAAAGTTTGAATTCCTGACATCACTGATCGGTCGATTGAAGAATAAAGAAATTAACTATGTTTGTAACTGTTTGTCTCGTGTCGTCACTCCTCACAACCAAAAAAGTAAATGTGTTTTTATCATCTTGTAACGAACTCTTGTATAACTCTTCCAAGTATTATGTGCCTCCTCCATCACAGTAATGTCTTCCCTCCTCTAATATGTGTTACCAAGAATTATCCCAGTCTATATAAATGTCTCCATCATCATCATTGTTATTCGTGTATTATAAACCCTGTATTACATGTACCCGATATATGTCTCCCGATATGTCTCGCAACATTTATAGCAATCTAGGTTCAATTCCTCACTTAGTTTACCTCACACTCATATTCTGATTTATTCTATTTTAATTCATCATAATCTGAATATTTTGCAATTACTTTATATTTGATTTTTTGTTCTATTATTATTTTATTATTTATATTTTATTGTTCTTCATATATTAGTTTATTACCAGTAAGAATTATTAAATTTTCATTTAATTCTATTTCTCTTATGGAAATTCTAGTTAGTTTAGTTTTTATATGTTAAGTTAACGCTTATTAGTGTATTTATTGTACCATTGTAAAACCCCGTATTGAATTTAAAATTATCTTGCTATACTAACATTTCACTCACAATATATTCTTTAATTATTTTTATACATATTATTTTAATCGGGTCTTAGGCGTAATAAAAGAAATTTATTTTTATAAAACAGCTTTGTGTAATATCAATTTTTTTGTTTAAATTTTCTTCTTTAGAATTCACTATGTGGTATGACTTAAGCAAGCATAGATTACATCTTTTTGATTTACTAGGTTTATATTTTCTAGCTTTATCTACTATGGACCATTTTAATTCAAATTTTAACCCAATCTCTTAATACAATGGTGTTTATCTTCTTATTTTTCATATTTATCTTTGTTCCATCCTTTTGTCTATCTTTATCCTCCTTCGTAGTTGGTCCCTTCTCTGATCCAATGTTAAATGATGTAATATGGTTTCTGTATTTGTCCTTGAAATTACATTTAGTTTGTCCTGAGTATATTTTTTACTATTATCCACCTTTACTTCACATTTGTATACAATTTCAGACAGCATGCAATTGCGTTCCAATGGACATTCATTAGGTATTCTACAGTCACATTTTTCTCAATATTTTATTCACTACTATTATTTACTATTTTGTTTATTTTACCATTATTTGAATTTATTAAATTTTATTAAAATTTGGAGCAGCTGAGAATGAAAGTTTAACTGTGTTCTTATTAATTATTTTAATCTATTGTCTGGGGTGAAGTTCTTATCAATTATTTTATAAAATTCTTTAGGAATATTATTTTGTTCACTGAAAGGTCGATTAAACCAAACTTGGTTTTGCACCTATTCTTTTTTATAACTGCATTATTAATATTATATGCTTGTTTATCATTTTTAATTTAATTCTTATCTTTATTTGTATACCTATGTTTTCCATTACATTTTTTCCTTCATCGCCATGTTATATGATATTTCTAACTTAAGTTCAATTTAACTTCATTTTCTTTCTAGTTTTGTTTTTTTTTATTTTTCTGTTATTCGATCGCTAGAATGAACTAAAGATAACACATCATCTTATGTTGGATTTTGGATTTTAAAGTAGATACAATTCTATCCAATACCTTTTTACTAATATTATCTAAATCGGAAACACATGGTGCAATTAATTTTATGCTGAGTATATTGCCGAAGTCCGGTTAATGACAAAAACTTTATCTTAAATATTTATTTTCGCACATATTATTAATGATAATAAGTTTATGTTATGAAGTTTTTCTTCCGTAGCTTTTTTATAATTTTTATTCAGTTCACTCAAAATAAGTTTATTATACATTTCAAAGTTCATACTGCATATGTTCATTACTTTATCCGTTGGTACTATTAGGATGGATCGTCAATATATATGTTTTAAAATGATATAATATTTAAAAATGTCCAAATAGTTATGAAACTATTGTAACGTATCAGAAAATGCACAAAATGATGATTTCGTTTCATAGTGTGTTGTCTTTATTTTTGATAAAACATTATATATATATATATATATATATATATATATATATATATATATATATATATATATATTATGACTCCTATAATTTGAACATCCGCTCCGTTCAAGTTAGATGATGCTGTTCAGGTTTCGTGATAAAAAAAATGTGCTGCAGTTAACTTTAATTTTCTAAGAATTAAGAAATAGTAAATGAAATTCATTGCTATATGATACTTCAAGTATATAGTAAGTTGAGTTTACGATATATTGCAAGTAAGAATTGTTAAATATTATTACCAGGAACAAAAACATTGAAAATAAATTAAATCTACTCTTACTTGTTAGGTATTTATTACCTAAGTTATCATCTACAGAAATCATACACAGTTTTTTTAGTTATTCATTGAATGATTCTCATTGCAGTTTCTATTTTCATCGATTGAGCTTTCGGGCGCTGCCATTGTATTCCATAAGCGATCACGAAAATCTACAATTTCTTGGTTCTGTAGCTCCTTTATGATTATATCTCTTCGAAGTGGCATTGCTTGCAAAACATAGTTGTCACTAAAGTAAGGACATTTTTCTATAAATTTTATAACCGTCTCAATAGACTTTTCTGCACCATCCCATGATATTGCTTGATCAAAGTGTTCTTGGTTATTTACATTAGGGTCAAGAGAATGGGAGCTGTCGCTATTTTCATCACCATTACTGCCTTCAGGATATTGATCAGTAGTTTCCTCATCTTGTTGCACCCACATTTCAACATCATTTGCATTAAGTGATTTAAGAACAGCGTGGTTGGTCGGTAACGTTTGGTTTCAAGAATTTTTTCTAGACCAGATGTATTCTCTGATTCTTTCAGTTCAGAAGCCTTTGGCGCTGGGCATAATTTACCCATGCTTTTGTTAATGTGGTTGCTCGAACTTGATTCCATGCACTTGAGAGAGAGAAAATATGGCATCTTTGATAGTAAAATGGAGTTGAAAATCGCTTATACTCACGGTACTATTTATCATATTCATAAAGAAATCATTTGTGTATAAATATTTTAAGTTCCAAATAATCCCTTGGTCCATAGGTTAGACGAGAGAAGTCACATTAGGTGGTAAGTAACACACAAAAATATTCCCGCAAGATTACAATAGTTCTGACTCAGGAGGATGTGCTCTACAATTGTCCAACAGAAGCAAGCACTTTGAATAAGGTTTACCTAATTCAAGAAAACACCTCTAGACAACTGGCACAAATTCTTGTAAAAAATATTTTTTAAACAACTGTTGGTTCATCCATCCATTTCGTGAAGAATAATAGGATACTGGCAAAGGCGAAACTCCTTTCAATACTCGGGTACACTTTGATTTGCCGATGACAAGAAGCTTAAGTTTATGAGTTCCAGAAGCATTGGCGCATACCATCACTGTTAGTCTTTCTTTATTTAATTTGAATCCTTTTATTTTCTGCTGCTCGGATCCGGCTAATGTTTTTGTAGGTAAGCACTTCCAATTTACGCCACTTTCATCAGCGTTGTAAATATCCTCTGGTGTTAAACCATAATCGGCAATTATCGTCTTGAATTTGGCATAATAATTTGATGCTGCGTGCGTATCAGCAGACCGTTGTTCGCGTGACATTGTTAATTGTCTTATACCATGTCTACTCTTAAAGCTCCTAAGCCAGCCGTCACTGAATTTCATATCTTCTGCGAGATTCAACTCTTCCTTAAGAGATTTTGCTTTAGCAATTAACATGGGCTCAGATATTGCGATACATTCATTCCGCTTTGCTACAAACCACTCATGCAATAGTCGATCGAATGATACTTGCTTTGGTCTGCGAAGAGTCCTTCTTTTGACATGTTTTTTTATTTGAAGAGAACGGAGCAGCCTTCAATATTTCCTCCTTTTTCTTTTTGATGTAAAACAGTGTACTTCTTCCAATCTTATAATATCTAAATATTGCGCATTTTAAACTCCAGCACCTAATTTTTCTATAATTTGACGTTTTTCGAGTAAAGTCATTGTGATGGATTGTTTTACACTATTTTAAATATAGCAATCTGAAAAAAAATGCAAGTTAGTGTAAATTAAATATCAATAGCTAATCTACATTAATAACATAGTACCAATATTAACATTTCTGCGCAATATCTGACTAAACCATGTAAACAGTTTTACTGCAATTCCGTATCAAGTATGCTAATACAATTTCAATGACGAGACAGTCCATGTTTAGAGAAAGTCCAGGTTTAGAAGTCCAAATGAGAGGAAGTCCAAATGAGAGGAAGTCCAACTTTAGAAGAAGTTCAAATTAAAAGGAATTTAGTATATATATATATATATATATATATATATATATATATATATATATATATATATATATATATATATATATATATATATATTGAAAAAGAAACGAACAAATATAAACGATGGAAAATACAAAATCATATTATTTCTTGAATCAGCAAAGAATCTCATAAAAGACCTTTACTTAATCCATGGAGTGTCGAAAATGTATACTTTTCTGATGACTTTTCGATTATTTCATGATAAATAATGTATTTTTTTATTGTCATTTAAATATTTTTTCAAGAGGGAATCTTTTAGAAAATACGTATAATTTTAAACAATATATATGCATATATACGTGTATATATATTGAGAGAGAGAGTGTGTGTGTGTGTGTGTGTGTGTGTGTGTGTGTGTGTGTATGTGTGTGTGTGTGTGTGTGTGTGTGTGTGTGTGTGCGTACCATGCAAAGTAAATTGACACAATTTTAAATAATCTACGACAATGACAAGATAAATAGGTTGATGGCGGATTCTCATTACAAAAGAACGTTTTAAACTTTAACTGGTCATTAAAGAAAGAGTAGGGAGGAGAGGTGAGGCTTACAAATTTAAGCAGATATCGCATCCCATGTGTCTGTGTGTCTAGTTTTTTTATATGTGTGTGTTTGCTCGCGTGTGCGTGTGTGTGTGTGTGCGCGCGTGGGAGGGGGGTGAATGGGCAGGGGAAAATTGTAATTTAAATCATCCCATGAGTTCTGAGCTGATTTTAATTCTCTTAAAAGTTATAGTAAATAAGAATATCTTATGTAGCTACATATATATATATGGATATATATATATATATATATATATATAGAGAGAGAGAGAGAGAGACAGAGAGAGAGAGAGAGAGAAAGAGAGGGAGGTTGTGGAAGATAACCATAACAAGACTATAAAGAAAATTTAAAAAAAAACATTAGTGAAGAGCGTCCAACATGAATGTACTTAAAAATAGTCCCCTTTGTTTTGTGTTTGAAACCGATGATACCAATATTTTCTGATCTTTTGTCTCACACACACACAGACACACACACACACACACACACACACACACACACACATATATATATATATATATATATATATATATATATATATATGTATATATATATATATGTATATATATATATATATGTATATACACTTCGAAAACACATTTCCTCTAAACCTGAATATCTTCTCTTAGTAACAAAATGATGCCACATAGTTAAAAGAAAACCAAAAAATCCCAAAAGCAAAAGTAAAAAATTATGCAGAACACTTGTTCATTTTGCTACAATAACATTGCAGAAACTGCAAATAATTCCTCGTGGTTTTGTGGCTCAACGTGTTTTTTAACATGTCTGACAACGTCTAGGGCATGCTTCTAATTAGATGACGGATAATATCCTGGGGAATCTCTTCCTAGATCTAGACTAAGACATCACTGATCTCCAAGACATTCTGATAATACCATATTTGCCTTAATTCATTCATCATCGTTCAACTCCTGTTTTATTTACGACGTTTTACGCTTGACCCTGCCTTAATTTTACGTCACCCTCTTCTGACATGCACTAACTTGCCAAAATTTACACGAGCTAATTTAATCGTAGAATCCCTAATATGTAACAGGGTAATCGGAAATTTGAGCTTAATTGCCTATCTCTATTTTTTTCTAGCTAGGTATGTGTACGACAAAAACTGAACTATCTAGTAAGATCTATAAGAAATTGCCCATTTCCTGTCTCGCTCTACTTCTTGATCCGTCTGTCTACTGGTGTGTTTCAGGTGGAAGCTATGATTTTATCGTATATCTCATATAATATAATAAAGTCGATTTTCTCCTATCTTAAATAATCGAACACTTTCTAAACAAATTTTTACACTCACCATTTGCTGCACTTCCTAAAGCTTGTTTCACGGAACACATCTCAAATAGTTACATCTCAACCCCACTTAAAATTTACTATGTTTATTCCGAACAAACAGCTTTTCTTTCAATACGTCGTCTCACAAAGAAGTTAACAAACAGTTTATCTCCCTTTATATTTTATCTTCTCACTCCCCTCCAGATTACCGTGATACTTCTTTAATGGGAATAATTATTTTATTCCACCTTTTATTATTGTCTGTCTATTGATGTGTACCAGGAAGAAGTTATGATAATATCTTATATATAAAACTAGCTAACCTGTGACTCGGCGTTTCCTTGAAGTGTAGATATGATCTCATATAAAATAAAGTAAAAATTTCCCTTATTTATTTGACCGGAATTTTTGCTATTAACTGTTACGTATTTTGAAAATAATGTAATTTTCAATAACATTACTCGATGTAACTATTTAGTCCGAATCTATATTTGTAATGGCATAAGCTTATTTATTCACTTCAGGAATAAATGCACTTACCTGGAGACTATAAATACAGTTATATCTAGACGTAGTGACAGCGATTTGTGGCAGTTATGGCCCAAGAATCAGGACTCGTACTTCTGTAACATATATTTACTAATAAACTTTTTGGCAATCATGGCATTGTATTTGCATTCATTATTAACGTCACAGCACTGGCGATGAGGGATTGATAACTTACATTGCCACTACGATATAATTTTTTTATTGTGAGAAAATTAACGTAAATTTTACTCTACTATTACCAACTACTATGACGGCCACGAATTACACCTGTACGACACAGAAGTTTCGTTTTATTGTTTCGTAAGAGGTCGGATTCGAGTGGAAGTTACTTGTTTAACTTACTCATTTAATTAAATATTTATTCGTCATAATTTTAACAACAATACCTATAATTTATGATGTTCAATTCTTGAAACTGATATAATTTAATCTATGTATGTATAAATGATAGAATGTGTATGAGGATACTTCTCAACCTATATAGTCAGCATTTTTTTATCTACAGACTCGAAATTTGGTATATAAGGTATTCAGATATGTGGAAAATTTTAATCGGTTTTCATCCGGATAAAAAAATGGTTGCTAAGGGGACAAAATTGAAAAATTGATACGTGGGATCGTCGAAATTTTATCTGTCAACTGTTTCACGAAGGCGCATGTGTGGATCGTTCACGTGACAGATTACTTATGTTAAGGATAAGTAGGTTTGGAAAACTGATAAACTTCGTGTCAAGCTGGCCTAGTGTTTGTCATACATTACTCCCTGTCTTTAGGTTTTGGTTTCGATCTCAGCTCGAGTATTTTTTTTTTACTTACAAGAAGTGAACTCTTTATAAAAAAAAAATAATGCTTGCATGCACGTGTCTCAGTTTTTTTTCCTCTTTGTTTTTAATTTATTTTTTAGGGATTTAACGTTACGTTTCCTTGTTTAGGGTGAAAATTGAACAATAAAAAAATACTTACGATATTTTTGCTTATAATATAAATATATATGTGTATAATAAATAAATAAGCATATATATAAATATAATATTTCTTTGATATAATGAAACTTATGATGTCTTGTGTTAAAGTTTTGTTTGTTTTTTATTCAACGTTTTGAATTTGCCGTCGGCTACTTCCGGCAACTTTTTCGACTGCTTACCGTAAACTATTAAGAGATGTCGACTCGATCTTTGATTGTGGATCAGCACTAATAATCTTTTTCCTTTTGTATTCGTTTTACTCACATGAAAACCTCATCATAAACAATTTGTACCCCCAATGTGTTTCTCTGAATTATTATTAAATGATATTTTGTGACGTTTATGATATATACGTCAATGTCGACTCATTACATTAATTGAATAAAAAGGTTTAAGGTTATGAAATGTTCAACAAAAGATTAATTTAAAATGTTACATTTATACGTGAATTCCAACAAAAAGATTAAGTTAATTGCAGTAGAAAGACGAGATTTAAACGTGAATTGGAACAGAAAGACGAGATTTGAAAGTTAATTACAACGGAAAGATAAGGTGTAGTTTGACACTCTGTACTAATATATAAAATTGGACTTTGTGTGTACTTCTGTGTGTGATTTTGTTCCCTATGAACTCGAAAACGACTGGCTGGGCTGATTTTTATGAAATTTCACATGAAGGTAAGACACGTGTCTGTACACACACACACACACACACACACATACACACATACACACACACACATATATATATAACTTTTAGGCCCGTTAAAGATGTTAAAAGGTTATAGCCTGTTTACGAAGAATAGTGCTTTATGGTTAAATTTGTGCTTATATTTACATTAAATACCAATCTCTTTTAATTCCAAACTGTGGATAGAACTTTATTATAACTAAGGTCTATACAAGATTTTGGCCAAATTGTCCTAGTATTTTGTGAAAAAAAGTGGAACGGACAAACAGACAGAAAAGAGAAATTATATATATATATATATATATATATATATATATATATATATATATATATATATATATATATATATATTGCAATCATGAAAGGAAAATCTTTACCAATCATGATTAAAAGTAAAATACGTAAAACACGTTAAAAATGGGGAAGAAGAGAAACGAAAAATAATGAGGTCAGTTGACCGGTTTCGTCCTCGCTTTATCAAAGCTCTATCGAAGAGTTTAAAAAGGAAAAAAATATGCACATTATTAAAATAAATTTATATTGTGTTCTTGTTTATGGGTGGAAAAAAAACAAGGAAGCAATTAAAATAAAGCAATGATATGATAATCTCGAAGATTCTAGAGGTTAATCAGGCTCAAACCTAAGAGACGTCTCCTCTGCTTACAGAGAGAGGGCCTCTTCAAGCGAATGTTAATAGTCTTCAGCATCTTTAGATGAAGTGTTGAGTGAGAACGACTCAGAATTGAAAATGAGTTCGTGCTGAAGTTCGCTACACATTACAAGTTTTTAATGGGATGGTCAGTTATTGAAGACCCGTATGGATTGGCAAGTACAATATGTCTCATTTCTGATGTTGCTGCTTACGTACTGTTGGACTCTCCCATCCAATCTCAACGTTGTTCGATCCACGTAGTTGGCACCGTAACTAAATTAAAATTGTAAATTACATTATTATTATTATGATGGGGAGGGTAGAATATTTTTCGAGAGGATGGCATTAAGGTTTTCGTAGAGAACACAGCGCGCAATTTTGATTAAAATTAGTATTTTTGAAGCGTTTAGCTGATTTGTTCGGCGAATTTCTCACTCACTGTCCCCAACCACGGTAAACGAAGATCTATTGGGCTAAATGTTTTAAATACAGTTTCAGAAAACTCAGATATTTTTGTTTGTATAACTGACTTAATCACATCAGGAGGGTACCCATTTTTGGATAAGGTATCAGTAATCATTTTAAATTCCTCACCTAATTTTGAGTTTGAACGAATCATCAGAGCACGATTTGTTAGCGTCCTAATTCAATTGATCTTACGTTTCGGGGTGAGGGCAAAATGAATCCCAGCGTGTATATAGTCCTGTAAATGTGGATTTGCCGTATATCGATGTAAGGTAACTAGATGGTGTTTTTGTAGTCAATATATCAAGGAAAGCTATGGACGAGTTACACTTTCCTTCGTAAGTATACTGTAACACGGGATGCATTTTATTGAGTAGTGAGAAAAATGATTAGCCTCCGTTTCGTTATTGAAGAGACAAAATATATCGTCCACATATCGAAAATAGACTAATGGTTTCATGGGTCCAGAAAGTATTTGCTCTTTATGGAAACCTACGAAAATATTCTCCATTATTGGTTCCAGGACTGAATCCATGGATACACCTTCTTTTTGTCGATACATTACATCATTGAAACGGAATTCAACAGATGTAGTGGAAAATTTCATCAGCTCAACAAATATGATTTCAGAAATGGGAGGAAGCGATATTTGGCTACGATATAAAATATATGTACAGATATCTATAGTCTGTAAAACTGAGACAAAAGAAAACAGGCTGCTAATGTCATAAGAACACATAAATGTATTAACAACCTTAGACTTTTGTATAAAATGGGCCTTAAAGGGATACCCGCTTTGTGGGTTTTAGGTAAACTGTATAATCTTGGGCGGATAGATCATAAGGGTTTAATCTTACTATCTATACTAGAAGGAAGTAATTTCTTTTGGAATTTGGTTGTAAATCATGATCAAGTATTAAAAGTTCAGAAGGAGGCAAGTCATGGGATGATAGGTTTAGGATGATTTTGCCAATTTTCTACATTAAATGTTGCAATTTATAGTTGAATTTAAGAACTAGTTTTTATGACCACGTTCTTGTAAAATTGCAATATACCGTGCAAACCGAATTGTGTCACAGCACGAAAGAATGCTCATTACTTCCCTCTATAATTGTACGTTTTTATCTGCATAACTTTCAAAATTTAATGTTAATTAATTTCTAAATTTTATGCTACTATATCCAAAAAATTATGAACGAAAGCATTTTCGATTATATGTCCTGGTTTTATATATATATATATATATATATATGTATATATATATATATATATATATATATATATATATATATATATATATATATAAACGTAATTCTTGGTTCAAATATATATATATTCAAATATATATATAAATGTAATTCTTGGTTCGTTCAAAGTCGATAGAACCATATTTCTACATTACCAATTTAATTGAAATTTTCAGAAAATTTATCTGTAAAGTCAAGGTATGTTTGCATGTTATTAAAATAAATTAAGATCGTTAAGATCGCAAATTATAAAAATATATCAAATAAAATAAAAATATTTTTCGTAACTGCGAGACTGTCCGCCATTTCATTTCCGGTAGAAATGAGCCTTTCCCGTGCACCACACGTTAACGAACAATATTTAACTATCTAATTAATAAATGGGTAAAAAAAAATCCCTATTTTTAAATTATATATATATATATATATATATATATATTGTACTTTAACCTTACAATTGAATAAAAAAAACATATAAAACTTTAATTAAACTTGGAAATACGATTTAAAAAATAGCGCGGATCGGTAAGTGCACTAGCACCATTTGTTTATCTTAATTTTTTATTTTTAAAAGCTTTCCTAGCGAAGCTTACCTAAAATAAATTTGTCTAATACTTAATTTCTTATGTTATTGGGAAAAAAAAAAAAGTAAATATGAAGAATTACTCCACCCTCGAAAATTCCTTTAAAATCACCACTCTTAAAGGTTTTCGGGGTCGCTGAAAACGAAAATAACCTTTGTAATTAAGGCAAACCAGTAGTTTCCAAGATATGAAGAAATGTTAGTTTAAAAAGTGAAGGATCACTTTTCCATAATAATTTAACGTAAAATGATCACCCACTTTGTGGCCACGATATTTGGGGGGGGGGGGGCTTTCTTTCTACGCTTGGAAAATCCTTTAAAATGACCTGTTTTAATTGGTTGGAGAGCCGGGTCCGCCAAAACACCCCACACACACAGAAAATGCCCCTCTCTCAGTTGGGCAGAAAGTGGGTGCTCATTCTGTTAAATTTACATTGAAAAGTGATCATCCACTTTTCGAAAAGTAATTTCTTCATATGAAAAATTTCTTTTTTCGACGGAAACGGTTTGCAGATTTGTTTTTAGTAGACTGAAATCTACAATAAAATATTTCGTTATATACGAACATGAGACGGGCCTTAAAGTAAAATGATACCGGATTTTGGGGGCAGATTTGCCGTTTAGTTGTATAATATCCTCAAACCAGGTAATCACTAAAAGGGAACCTTAAAAGTCGTTACCTGTATTTTTTTTTTTTTTTTTTACATAGGCGTCACCACTTATCAAGGCATATAGACCACTCAAGGATAAGGGTTAAAGAGTGTAGAGTAGTCAAAAGGACAATATAGTAATCGATAGTAATGGAAGTTCGGTAAATTTGTTAACTTAAGTGGAACGGCTCATCAGAAACTTGTTCACGTTGGACTTGAAGACAACCATATTATAGACAGCTGGAAAGCAGGAAAACGGAAGACAATTCCACAGGCGTGCAGTTCTAAGAAAGAAGCTTTGATCATGGAATCTATGTTTAGGTTTAGGTACAGATGTATCGAGCAAAAGTTTAAAACCACTGATTATATGTCAGCCTACGTCACAGTAACATTGAGCGAGATCCTAATAAATTTTGTATAGTTTTTTAGTTTAAACTCATTTTCCCAAAATTTCCCCAAACTTAACGTGTTCGATACGGTCTGCCGCCATTTGTATTTTTCAAATATACCGATAATTATTGCATTTTTTGAACCGATTAAACATTATACATTACATAAAAACACTACAATCTTATCCAGCTAGGTAGAACATTTACTTTTCTTGCCTTTGATAACATTTATTTGTTATATATTTATTTTTTGACAACTTCTTTGTATCTGTGTTTAGTAATACAACCCCTTTTCATTTAATGTAACGTTTAGTCGGCTCGAAAAACAGTGTTTATCGGTGTATTTGAAAGATACAAATAGCGGCGGACACTGCTGATTACGTTAAGTTTGAGAAAGTGAGTTAAAACTAAAAAACTATACAAAATACTGTCACAAACCCACCGATTATGTCAGCCTATGTCATGGTAACATATATTCGGTGGGTTTTTGACACTGTATTGTATAGTTTTTAGTTTTCAACTTACTTTCCCAAATTTAACGTATTCAACAGAGTCTGTAACCATTTCTGTTTCTCCAGCCGATTAAACATTTTACATTACATAAAAATACTAAACAATTATCCAGTTAGGTAGAAACGTAACTTACCTTACCTTTTCTTTCATTTATTTGTTTTTGAACAACTTTTTCGAATCTGTGTATAGTAACTTCCTCCCCCCATCACTCAAATATTAATTACCAACTCATATTTTTGTATACAGAAAACAAGAAAAAAAGACAAAACATTTAGCGTTTCAACATTTTTGTTACGTTCAGCTTTATCCACTGATTGTTGGTCGAGCCCAAGCCATGATTGACGGTAATCCCGAGGATCAGGATCAAATTCTGCAAGAGTAACATTTTCTTTCATTTTCGCCTTTTTTTTTTACTTTTTGGAGTGGATTGCTGTACTAAGAATATAAGAAACATGCACTTGCTCTTTTTATTAGAATTTTCCATGACACCAAATTGAGCCACAGCAACGCGTGGCAGGGTACAGCTAGTATATATATATATATATATATATATATATATATATATATATATATATATATATATATATATATATACTTAATATACTTATTATTATTATTATTATTATTATTATTATTATTATTGTAACATAGCGTGGACGGCTATATGCAAATGCATGCGAAATGACGTCATCAGTAGGGAAATATAACGACTTTAAAGATGAGATAACGTTCAAGAGCAGGCGAGAAGCGTGGAAATCGTTCGCGATCACGTGCGTGACGCAACAGCCGTAACGATGAGGAAATAAATGTCGTTGTTACAAAGAAAAAGCGAATTGAAGTCCTATTCTATTCTTTGTCTTGTTTGCGACGTAAACTGCATACAACGTGTTGGTTCCCGGAAAACGTTAAATTATTATTATTATTATTATTATTATTATTATTATTATTATTATTATTATTATTATTAAATAAACTAATATAAAAAAATATATAAGCAGACATGTCTAAACACACCTGGATTTAAACATGGTCAACTTTTAATATACAAAGAAAAATGGTTCACTCCTTTCCAAAAATAAACAAAAAGAGGGATGACTTTAAAGTCAACTGAACATTTGTCTGATAGAAGTGAGACCATTGACTGTGGAAGACGGGGGCGGGGATAATAAAGAACCTGATTTGTTAATTAAATAACAACTTATACCACATGTATATCTAAAAACACGCGGAAATATCAGTTCACGGATTAGCCTGACAAGTTCATACGCGAAAAAAATGCTGAGTAGCTTAATTACTATTTATATTTTCATCAATTAGTACTTTTTATATATATATATGTGTGTGTGTGTGTGTGTGTGTGTGTGTGTGTGTGTGTGTGCGGGCGCATGCGCGTTTATGTACGTATTTATAGGTGAGGGGGAGGAGAAAAAATCGAATGCTTGATTGACCGAGTGAGAACGAGAAGGGTTCTTGACAGTTTTGCCAGAACATGGTTCCAATTTCGATCGGCCTTGAAATATCTCTGCTTTAAGTTATAAACAAATTGTTCAGTCTAAACTTCCAGAATGTCGTACGCGCGACTGAGAAGCAATTTTTCATAGAGTCCAACCCCGACCACACCCACTTCTTGTTGCCATCCACTGCCCACAAATCCCATCGGTTATCATCCATTTCTCGTCCCCACGGACACTACGAAACATGGTAAATAGACCCGATGCGAACTCTGCGGTCACTAAAACCCAGCATCTCTGAGGGAGAGGGGCTGATGATGACGTCTGTGCGCCATTTACTCTGGAAAGCCGTCTGACGACGGTGCTCAGCAGAAACGCTCGTCGAATGCGGTGATGTACAAACATAAACACAAAATAAATGATAAAACCCGACGATATATATAATAAATTAAATATAATAATATAAATTAAAACGAATAGCAAATAAACAAATGAATGAATAATGTTGAAACGCACAAATACAATATAGACAAGTAGAACAAAAAAGCAAAAAAACAAAAAAAAAACAGGCGTAATACGAGTGGAATCTCAGACCGATAACGAATGAAGGTAAAGGTGAAAACTGGTACTTCACTTTATTCGTTTCTCCGCCTGCTAAAAATGAAATAAGAAAAAAGAACTGAAGGAAAAGAAATGTAAACACAGAAAAGAATTAATTTAAAAAAAAAAAAAGATCTTTTTTTTTACTTTTAAGTGCATATTTCCAGGCACTAGTGCACTTTAGTTAACCGGATGTATTTGTTTTTGTTTGTTTCATTTTCGAAAAAGTTAAAAGAGGGAAAAGTAGAGTCGATCAAATATTTAAGGATTTTGTTTTTTAATTTTGTTTTATTAAAAATATTTTTTTAAATCATAATTCAATTTATTATATTATTTTTAATATAGATTGCTATACAGTGATTTTTTTAAAATTATTTTTAAATGTAGATTTTTATACAGTAATAATTTAATTTTTTAAGTTATTTTTAAATATAGATTGTTATATAGTTAATTTTAAAATGTATTATTAAATATAGATTGTTATTTAGTATTTTTTATTTTTCTTTAAATTATTTTAAAATATTGATTGTTATATAGTAAATTACTTTTTAAATATAAATTGTAATATAGTATTTTTCATTTCTTTAATTTATTTTTAAGTATAGACTGTTATATAGTAATTATTTCATTTTTTAAATTATTTTATATATAGATTGCTATATAATAATAATAATTATATATATATATATATATATATATATATATATATATATATATATATATATATATATATATATATATACTAGCTGGGTGTCCAGTTATGCCCGGTCGTTCAATACGCTTGAACATTTTTTATTTATGTAGATTGCGTATATATTATTATAGAATCAATCATCTATTGATTATTATATACTACGAAGAATAATTTGCCCGGTGGACTAATTCGCAAAAATAATTAAAAATTAAAAATAATAATGATAATGTCGTTCATCAAATTTTGACTGTGTTTGTTTACAATATCACCTCAGTTGATATTTGAGCTTGATGATCTTAAACATAGTCTTTCTTGCCTTATAGATAAAAAGAAGTATTTTTAAAGGGGAATATTTCACGTTATACCGACCGGTGTAACGTAAAATGTTCTTCTTTTTTATCTCTAAAGAAGAAAGAGACTTTTCAGCTCGGATTTTTTCGATGTTCGGTACTTATCGGATGAATTTCTGTATAAAACATATTTAAGAACACTGCCACATATATTAATTAGCTTTTGTGTGAAATTTGCAAAAGATAGGCTCAGCCGTTTCGGAACCTATGAGGTTCACACACACACACAAACACTCACACGCGCATAGTGACTTTTTTATATAATAGTAGCGATATATATATTATTGCAGTTTCTTGTATTATTCTTTCTTCTTATCCTCCCTCTCTCTCTCTCTCTCTCTCTCTCTCCCTCACTCTCTTTCCCTCCCTCTCTCTCTCTTTCCCTCCTTCTCTCTCTCTCTCTCTCTCTCTCTCTCTCTCTCTCTATATATATATATATATATATATATATATATATATCATAATCTTTGCAACAGACCAAAAAAGATAACTTGGTCTTTTGGTGAGGAGCAAATACTATAGTTCACCTTTCCTTCCTCGATCGGTAAAGGAGAAATCCTTCTATACTAGGACAATTTTTTGTCTTAATGCAGAAGTGTCCATATTTAGGGAGCCGGTTCTTCTTCCGTTATTAAAATTTGACCTTTTCTCTAACTGCGCTTTCCTGTGCAGACCACTAAGTAGAGACCAACAAGAATTAACTATAAGGAACCAATAAAAAGAAAGGATTACCTGGCGCCTCGCTGACGCGCGCATTTTTATCTCAACACAAAGGTCAAGAGTCTAGATCCAGGGTCTCTAAACTAGTACCCGTGGGCTAGATCTGGCCCGCCAAAATCTTTAATCCGGCCCGCAGAACTCTTATGGAAAACGTAAAAATAATCAGGTGCAATGTAAAAAAATGGAAATGTGTGAACATAGAATGGTGGTTTTGTTGTTCAAAATGTTATTAAAAGAATGCGGTTTTTGAAAACCAGGTTCAGAAAATGATTATAAGAATGAGGGTTTGAAGAATCAATTTCACTAAAAAGCAAAGCTAATGAGCAAAACAGTATAAACATATGTCTATGTCATTTTTCCCGTGTGACTCGAAAAAGTTAGCAATATATACCTCCATTAGAAAACTTTAGCGACTCTTGGTCTCGATCATTTCTGTAATGATTTTTTTTCCTGTTGATTGTGGTATGTTGCTTTCCCTGTGCAATTCTAGGAGGTTCACTCTCCCAGGCGTTACCTTCTCCCTTTGAGAAGAAGTTTGTTACTAATCTCCTGGGGTACCTCTATCAGGAAATGCTAGGCAGTTGTTTTTTTTGTTTTGTTTTTTTTTTTGTTTTTTTTTTTTTTGTTTTTTGTAGGTTAGAGTGCTCCGAAAGGCGCTGGCTCTTCAATCCGACTTTCCGACCCTAGTGTTTAATCTTCTCGCCGTATGAAGGGAGATAAATACTAATTATTCTTCGTGCTTTTCTTTTTTACCTGACACAAAAGTGTATGCAACGCTGAAACGTGCTTTGTTGTATACAACATCAACTCGCTTTGTTTTGTATCGTCCATTATGAGCGCATAAATCAATTTAAACACAGAATAAGAATGAGAAGCATCTGCTCTCGTTTCTGGTGTTTCGTTTTCTATGTTTCTTTTCTTCTTTCTTTTTTTATATTTCAAATAAAACCAAACGATTGTTAGTAACGAAGAAGCGGTTTTATAGTCGAAGTTTTAGTCGTCAAATGTCATAAACAACGCCAACAAGTAAACAAATGAAAAGAACGTTTCGGTTCCAACTATTTATGATGACGTGTCGAAAACGAAATGAAATACGAGAATTCGAAAGAAAAAATGAATTCGCAGAATTATGAAAATAAAGTGCCCGGATGGGAATTAGAAGGAGATTTAAGAGGTGTGAATTTAGTGAAAACTAATACCAACCATGAAAATATAGCTAAACTAATTGGTACTATTTCTTCTCCGTACACAAAATAGTGCGTCACAAACAGACATATCGGCGTATTGAGTACAATTGTAATGTTACGTTTTCATTAACAAATAAAATAAATGTCTTTTATGCGCACTTTTGCGCTCTTTTCTTTTACGCGACTTTCGCGTTTAATTTATTCAATCTTTCTCGACTTCTTTTTTGAAAATTCAACAATAAGCTTAACTGTCCGTTATAGATATAAAATGTGAATTATTTTGTTGTTCTTTTTCTCTTCAATATTTACTGACTTTGCTGTTTCTCTTCATCGCCGCTTTTCGCTTATTTACGTGCAGAAAGGTAACACAAGGGAGACGTTTGCTGAGTTTCTTAAAGTTTTTTTGTATTAGTGTATTAGTTTTCTACACCATTGGTGTGTTCCATTCGCATGGCTTCCAATGGAGAGACTGATTTAAAATCGTTTGTTTCACTCGCTTGAGAACTTGACGTTATGTTATCGTCCGACTTTGTTTGTTTGACCTGTTGCTGATGTCTTGTTACCCAGCTTTGATTCAACCCTGGGTTATCGTGACACGCACCAAAAGTGACCCTTGCCAAAATTCAAACTAGCTAACGTTTTTAGTTTTAGTTTACTGCTGAGTAAATAAGATAGAACAAGAACAAAATCACTTATTCATCTGAATAGACTCGATAATCGCTCAAAACTCGAAAATAAGGCAAAATACTGATAGAAACCTACTCAGTAAATGTCACGTTGTTGGGTGGGTTCTTATTAGTAAAGGAAATTCCAATAGAAATTAAACATAATATTAGGGCTGCGTATCAATATGTAACGTCACGGACTGGAAGTTATAGGCGAGATGTGACAAAAAAAGATCTTGCGAGCACTCAGTGAGAATCGCAGTCATGCCAGCGTTCTACACTTACCCAACATCGTGTTGAATTGATAAAAAAGAAGGAATAGAACTACCCGAAAATAAAGTCTACTTGAGATGAGACGGAAAATCGCAGAAAGTGATACGAGGTCGCCATAATCATGCAGTAACAAACGCCATATATAGGGAAAATGAATTAAGTATACCACTGTTTCTCCAAAACTCTACACGAAACGACGATCGGGGGTACAGAATGCATCTGACAAGACGGTCCAATGTTTATGAAGGTGACTCTGCTGGAAAAGAGAAATTGGCTTATGTAGAGGCTCTGCTCAACTTTATAACCCGTGCAACCGTGCACTGGCCTCTTTTCTCCGTACTGTTCCCGATAGAACAAAAAGGTTTTCCTTCGTCAAGACATCGAAGAAAACCCGACCTCACAGGAAACTACGGCTGTCAGTGATTATTCTGGAGATTATATCACCTTTAGTTGATAATATATTGATAAAGTCGTTCCTGCATAGTTTTCATGACTTTCCATGCCATCTTAGGTAGACTTGTGTCGATTTCGTCTGTGATTTTCTTCTTCAAATTCTCAAGAATTCGAGGAAGATGAAACGAAAACAATGATAACAGATTTTATTTACTCTGCATTACCGTTGCAAACTCGGCTAGTGTTCTCTCGGCAGCTGTTTACTGTTTGATCTTCACCGATCATCGCCGTTGCCCTTTAAGGTGGATTTAAAAGTCAACTGTTCACAACGTAATCATTTTTTTCTGGTTTCTTTCAGTTTCAGTTTTTACATAAAACTCGAACTCAGTGGACATTTTTTAAGCTGCTGTGCCTACATAGTGCCGTTTTATTTTTCGCTTTACAATTGCCCTTGCCTAAAACATGGCTGGCAATTCATGTTCATCACGTCGGACCCTCTGCATCCAATCCTTTACAATCGCTCTATCATTCTTACCCATCCAAAACCCTTTTCTAGACACATGTATAGTCGTGCACTCTTATTAACACCCGTCTATTTTTGTTCCATGTCACTAAGAAATGATATAAAATGTCATTTTGTTAAGTGCAATTTCTTCAGAAATATGATATGATTCAGAAATTTTTCCCAAAGAATACCGTGATAGTAATGTATTTAGCCTCTTTCTTTCTATTCGTGAAACAAAACACATTTTTCTATTCAACTGTTTTTAACCGTTTTATTAAAACAAAATCAAACGATAAAAAGATTTTGACATTTTTGTCAGTAACCAGTCATTTCGCGATTAAACAGAGAAAGAAGAAACCGATGTTTAGGTGGGTGCTGAATCTCCTCAAAGAACGCATCAAATACACTAAGAACAATAAAAGCGGGATTATGTTACTGAATCTTTTAGGATGATCATTGATAACTTGCATAATTTGGATTATCTTTGGAGTTAGAGTTCATTCTCGAAATATATCAGATAATTACAGGACAAATCACATGTAGGTTGCCAACATCTTTATTAAGCCACATAAGTTCTATAATTGAATCACCCTCCCGCAAAAATAGAATGAAAAACATAAAGATATTTGGTACTTATGTTTTTGAAAACCACATTAAAAACTACGTGAGACAAAAAAAAAAAAGTCTCCTAATTTGTTGTACTTTTCTTTAACTGTAAGTCATTAAAAAAATGTCAGTCCTTAATTTTTTGATTGGTACGCCATGTGAGAAGGCAGTTTGCTAGGTGAAGCAAGCCGGTGTTCATGCTGCAGCGCACGCGCGTAGCGTAAACGGAAGCTGCAAAATGGTGGAAAGTTATTAGTGGGTTCGGGGGTTAATACCATGCAAACGGTAAATTTGCCCCAAGTTTGATTATCAGATTCGTTGTCAGCGACCTCAATTACCAATAAAAAAAAAATTAGAGTGATCAGTGTTCTGTAGTAGCGGATCTGGATATTTACCTATATATATATATATATATATATATATATATATATATATATATATATATATATATATATATATATATATATATATATATATATATATATATATAGAGAGAGAGAGAGAGAGAGAGAGAGAGAGAGAGAGAGAGAGAGAGAGATATATAGAGAGAGGGGAGACATTCATAGAAAGACAGAAAGACAAAAGGTTTTTCTGCATCACAGCTCTTAATTGTAGCTAGGTCAGCACCCATCCCAAGCCCAATATTAAACCAATATTCATCAAGTTGATAGTAGCTTTATCCATTAGGCCATTGGGACAAGGGCCGTCGGCAATGATATCTATATACAAATATATAGCTTTATACAAATATTGACCGCCACTCCCACAGTGCTCCATTTGCTTATTTATAAAGAGATTTGTATTTACGTTAAGGCAGTAGCAGGCAATATAAATTAGCAAGAGTGCTCGATGTGAACGTGTCTGTGTGTCTGTGTACATTTCCCTACGCAATAACTCTGCCAATTTTTAGTCTACAGACTCGAAATTTTATATACGGCGTACTGACATTTGGGAAAATCTATGTGATTGGGTTTCGACCAGAAATTTGGCTGTTAAAGGGTTAAAGTTCAACGATTTGACCTTTGAGAACTCTACCAAACTCTTCCGACAATTTTGGGTCTAAACACTTGAAATTTTAGATATAGGTTCCTTGGACATGGATCTAACTTAATAATTTGATTTGAGCCCAAAACAATAAATTTTAAGGGGTCATAATAGGGGTCAAAATTAAAAAAAATTGTCCGCTGCAGTCTCTTCCAAATTACTCAAACAATTTCTGGTCTAAATATTTGAAATTTTAGATAAAGTGTATTCAGAGATAGGACAAGCTTTTTCATCAGTTTGGGTCGAAAATTTTTAGTTATCAATATATAAATGTATGTATGTATGTATGTATGTATGTATGTATGTTTGCATGTCTGCCATAAACTTTCATTAGGTGCGACAGATTTTACCAAGATCAGTATCGTTTTAAAGTTCGATCTTTCATACGACAAATATCGAAAAATTGGCTAAAAACATTAATATCTTCCCCTTCAACTAGGCACTTTTCTACAGGGGGGGGTCACTTTTTTCGCCAATATTTTTGAAAGTTATCCTCTCCTTTAGATTGTCTAGCCTTAATTTTAAAAAATGTCGCTTCCAGTTTGGCGGTGGTCGTAACAGCATAAACGTTAGGTTTTACTCCGTTCTTTTCCTCCTTTGTGGTACGGGTTCGATCCTGCCTTCCTACCACCACTTTTTTTTTTTTTTTTTTTTGCTCAACATACACATCCAAATATCCGGGCAACGCCGGGCTGAAATGCTAGTATATATATAAACGAAAAGAGAGTCTTCTTGGTGACATTGAATGTGTGTGATGACGAGGGAAGGGAGGAGGGGGAAGCTTGTTCACCACTTGAAAACAGACATTCCAACTTTGTTTCTATCGCGTCTTTATTTTCTCTGCACTCAATACGACGATATAAAATTCCCAGCGGGCTGCCATTTTTAAATGGAAACCGACTTTACGTTGTATCAGAGTTCAGCGTTTTAAATCTTTTTCCCCGCATTTCGGAATCCACCTGCTCTAGCAATTTCAGCTGGAGATCAAATCCGCATTAGGGAAACAACCAACAAAACAAATGCAATATTCCCAATTAAGATTAAAGCTTAAATTAATTCGACGGATTGATTTTTGTGTATGCGAATGACGAATGGCTGGAATCTAGCGTCCACTCTTTTTGTTTGACGTTATTATGTGTTCTTTCTTACTATGAGTGCGTAAAAGTGGCGATTTCGTCTCCGAACGGTTTACGTGTGTGTGTGTGTGTGTGTGTGTGTGTGTGTGTGTGTGTGTGTGTGTGTGTGTGTGTGTGTGTGCATAGGTGTGTACGCGCATATGTGTATAGGTGTGTGTGCGTGTATGTAGGTATGTGTGTGCATGTATTTGTGCATGCGTATAGTGTGTATATGTGTGTATGAGTTTGTGCATGTATGTGTGTATATGTGTGTGTGCATGTATACGGTGTATGTACGTGTACGTGTAAGCGTGTGTGATTGTGTGCATGTATTCGTGTATATAAGTGTGTGCACGCACAGCGTAGATGGGTGAATGTGAATATTAGAGACGGGGATAGAGAGGAGGAAAGAAGAGGCGAAGTATCCGAGAAGAAAATGGAAATAACGGATTAATAAGAAAAAGCGTGAAAAGAAAGAAAGGAAATTCAAATAACGAAGAAAAGGAAACTAAGATTGATACGAAGGCCAAAAAGTAAGAGTGAAAGCAAAGAAAGGAAATATTTAGATAGATAGATAGATAGATAGATAGATAGATATCTTTTCTTTACTATTATATAAAAAGAACTTTGTGTCTGTGTGTGTGAGTTCGTTTTCTATGGACTCCGAAATAGCTGGACCGATTTTTATGAAATTTCACACAGATGTACTTTATGTAACTGGCAGTGGTCTTAGATAGGTTTTGTATCATAATATCTTTAATTGAAGATCTACAATCGAAAAAATCGGATGAAAGAATAAGCAGACGATTTTGACCAAAATTAACACTTTATACAGCCTAACATCACAAGTACGTTTGAGATATTTTATTGCCAAACAAGCGAAAAGGCCCGAGATATAAAATCAATAGTAGGTTGTTTGATAAGACTGGGGTACGTTCGAGATGAATGTTTCTTATTTAAAACACATTTGAACCATGATACTTGACTTTTTCATTTTAAATTTCACTTCAAACTATTATTACTGCACAAGCAGAAAGGCCAGGCATATAAAATAAATAATAAGTTCTTTCATATAACAAGGGCGCATTCGAAATGAATGTCTTTTTAGAACACAATTTAACCAGTATACCTGACTTTTGCATTTTAAACTTCAATTTAAGCCGTTATAAACACAGATTTATAAAACTGATAATAGGTTCTCTACAGTGCAAGGTAAACTACAATGCATTGTGGTTAAGTCACTGCAGGGAGGTATATGAAGTTTTCTCCCGGTGTATCGCGATCGGTCCCCAACGAGAGCAGCCAATCAATCGATTTGATTGAAAAATTGGCGATTTCACAGATTTCAATGACAATATATATATATATATATATATATATATATATATATATATATATATATATATATATATATGAATATATATATATGAATATATATATATATGAATATATATATATGAATATATATATGAATATATATATGAATATATATATATATATATATATATACATGAATATGAATATGAAAAGTAATATGGTTAAGATTATTGCAGCATTAAGAATTGATTATATAATGTTAAATTCATTTTTTTATTCCTTATGCTGCAATATTTTAAGTTATTAATTTATTATATTTTTTTACTAGAATATTTTGTCTTTTTCTTTTCCAGTTTTAACGACTAGTTCTTTTTACTTTTCTAGGTTTAATCTTAACCATATTACTTTTCATGCTCGCATTTTTCTATGTAATTCATGATTTTTCCAAGCTTTGTTTTGTCAACAATCCATAAAATAATTATTATCAACTTCTTAAACTGACTTAATAAAAAAATCAAATAAAAGTAAATAAATAGTTAGCAGTCAGTTTTAGCCGGCGAGCCAAGGTAAAAGGTCAGATAGCGGTTGAGCACAGCGACAGTGAATTATTAGTGACAGTACAGCTGAGCGATAGATCGGGACAGTGATGAATTATTACCGACAGTAATAGCTGAATCGACGTAATTGTGGGGACAGCGTGAACAACGCAAGCATGCAACGAATGAAAACATTGCAAGGAGGGCAAACAGATTTGGTTGCTATGTAATCAACAGCCAATTTTTTAAAAAGTGTCCTTCCGTTCCTTACATATTCTGAAAACTTTTTAACACCAGTAATTTTATTATAAGTTGTGTTTTACTGAATGAAAATTGAAATTTCTTCAAAATATAGCTGAGAAAGTGACCTATAAAAATTGTTTGAAATTTGGTCGCAAAATGAGTGAGTGGAGAAGCTTTAAAGCAGTTCTAAATGAATAAACCATATATTCAAACACCACGTGTTTAAAATGATTGGGCAGCATTTTTTTCTTATGCATGTTTCATTGAACAATAGGGATAAGTCCTGTTTGTTTTTCTTGCAATCCATTCTCCCTTTTGACGAATGGCTGGAATCTAGCGTCCACTCTTTTTGTTTAGCGTTATTATGTGTTCTTCTGACTATGAGTGCGTAAAAGTTTTCTCCCGGTGCATCGCGATCGGTCCCCAACTAGAGCAGCTAATCAATCGATTTGATTGAAAAATTGGCGATTTCTGAGTGTAAAAAAAAAATTTGCAAATGTTTTCGAATTCCGTGAGTCGTCTTCAGGCGAATGATGAATTACAAATTGCGTTCGCTGAATTTTTTGAAAAGTCGATTATTATTGGGGGGAGGGGAGTAGTTATTAATGAGAGTTTGTTTCATGTTAGAGCATGGCCGAATTACGTTTGGCTCGGTAGATGAAATTTTTCACTATGGTGATTTTATATTTTTCGGGACATTCTCTTTAAATTTAAGAAGACATTCACTGGCAGGTTTTTTTCTATGGGTAAGCAATAAGTCTATAGGTGTCGGCTTTAATTTCTATATCAAATATAGAAAATCGACGAAAAATTAATAAGAAATATCATACATAAACACAGTTCAACCATTAAAAAAACTGCAACCTTAGACTCATTATTTATTATATAAAATTTTAAACAAGTAAATTACTAATAAGAAATAACTCCACACCAGACGACAATTTACTCCAAACTAGAAATGCCGTGTACATTTTTAAAGGTCCTATAGGAGAATGTGCCTCCAAAACTACACATATATTGGTATAACTAGAACCAGTGTATCTCACTGGCTAATATGTCACCTACCTTCCCCGAACAGCTCCATTTACCAACACCTTTCATCATATGACATCACTGTCTCACATTGTGATCTACGCCTCACCTATCATTGAAGCCCTACAAACCGACCATCAATCAGGCTCAATACGAGGGGGAAGGCACGCTTAGGTACTTTTAATGATTTTAAGCGATTTTAATTGGTTTTTCAATAAATTAAGCAAACGCAATTTTTCATTCATCATTCGCCTGAAGACGACACATGGAAGTCGAAAACGTTCACGCCAAGGCAAATTTCTTTTTACACTCGAACAGAATGTTTGAACATTGACCCGCCAAAAGGAAAAAATGGATCGCAAAAAAAAAAAAAACAGTTTAACGGAACATATGTGTGTGTGTTTTTATGCATGTTATATATGTATATATATACATATATAACATGCATACAAACATATATATATATATATATATATATATATATATATATATATATATGCATGCTTCGTAAACAGCAGATATATTTCCTGTTTATATATACCGGTTGTATCGATTGATTTCCTAGATGTAAATCCAATTAAACTCGCGTGATTAATCAATGCAGGACAGAGCTGGTATGTAACCAAAAATGTTTGAATAATAAACACTATATATATATATATATATATATATATATATATATATATATATATATATATATATATATATATATATATATATATATACAGGGCGACCAAAAAAACAAAAGCTAAATGGAGGCCATCTAGAACATATGCTGTAAAACGGAGAAAAAAGCCAAAGACCCTAGTGTTTTGATGTGATGTATTTGAATATAATAAATTGTTTTGACCAAAGTTTCATTTCATTCGGACCAAACACTAAGAAAGGGGGCCTAATTAGAGTTGGGGGCCCGTTCTTTTTGGGTCACCCTATATATATATATATATATATATAGGAAGGGAAAGATACATAGAGAGAGAGAGAGAGAGAGAGAGAGAGAGAGAGAGAGTGAAAATAACGGAGAAAAAGAGACTAGCGATGCAAACAAAAAGAGAAAGATACAGAGGAGAAAAAAAAGACAAAAGAAAGAAAATAACTAAGAAAGGGAAAGATAAATTAACAAAAACAGAAGGAGGGATAAACGGAAATAAAAAAAAAAAAAGATGGAAAGAGTAGAGTAAAATTAACCGTGATAGGAAGGGAGGAAGAGAAACGGGGAGAGAGAAAGAAAGAAAGAAATCTGATTTTTTTTTATCTTGACGAACTTTAATCAATATTTCATTGCCTGTGAAATAGTATATCTATATAAGACAATTCTACCGGTAATAAACACATACGCTTCAGTGTAGCTTACTTGCCAAGGGAATATATTCGTACTATTAAATATCTCTACTCACTCTCAAACTGCTGAAATAAAAACTAAATAAATATGGGTATGTATGTGTGTACCTATGTGTTGTAAAGATCAGAAAAACATCGATACCGTCGGTTTCAAATCTTACACAATGTGTCATCTATGTTAGACTATCTTGAACCTCTGTTTACATTTGTCTCCCCGGAAATGGCACGAATTAGTTCCAGGTTCCAGGGTTTAATACCATGCAAACGGTAAATTTGCGTCGAGTTTAAATGCCAAATTCGTCTTCAGCGACCTCGATGACTCCTAAAAATACAAACTAGAATGATCGACGTTGTGTTACAGTTAAAATAAACATTTAACGTTCATATATATATATTTATATATATATATATATATATATAAATATACATATAGAATAATAAATAATGTATAATATATATATATATATATAGAATAATAAAATAATGTATAATATATATATAGAATAATAAAATAATGTTAAAAAATACACATTGTTGGTGACTACTCCCTTATTTAAATATATATATATATATATGTATATATATATATACATACATATATGTGTGTGTACAAGTTTATAACAAGCATATATATAAGTTTATAGCAAACATATATATATATATATATATGAATGGTAAATATTTATGTATATATATGTAGAGAGAGAGAAAAAAAAAGATTTAAGTAAGCAAGGACACTCGGACGGTCTATAAAGTTTTATGACTATTAAGATAATAGATGTTTATTTTCTTTTGGCGATTACAAGTGGTAATTGTTTTCCGAAGTCGAATGGCAGACTTACAAAATGAGAGTTGGCCTTACCAAATTTAAACCCATGCCCCATCAACACAGTCCTTTAGCCAAGAGTCGCAAGTGCTCTCACCTTCTCGGAGAGGCATGCCAGCTCAACTACATGTCAGTCCTCAGAAAACCCAACTGCCGCAAACCATCTTGCTCTCATTGCTCCTCCGGAAGCTCGGTTCTAACCGTCTCCCTTTCCATGACTGATTATGGTATTTGTTAATGGTCACTATTCGATCATCCAGAAGTTTACTACTCGAGATGTCTATTTGAGATAACATCCAGACAGACTCCATTCATAGAAGCTCATCTACCGATAATCTTAGGCATTACTTATATCACAAAACCAGCCCAACATGATTCAATGAGGTAAATAAATAATTAGAAAATATCTCTTGGATGGTCAGACTCCAGTCAAAGATATTTCAGTTCTCTCTGAACCCCCACTTTCTTTAGCCAAGCATGTATCACTACTACGTCTGCGATTTGTATACCAAAACATACGGCGCATGTTTACACCTCTTTTCTTGTACTCTTTTATCCATTTTATGTTCACAAATATATGTAAAGTTTAACGATATACGATGTAGATATTTTATTGGCACTGTCTGCCATTTGATACCATCGCCAAATTTCAATTGTTTATTTGCAATCGTTTTCATTTTGATATTAGCAGCAAGAAAAAAAAAATGGCCGCGCCAACGCATATCAAAATAACAATTGTTTTCTTCGACTTGTATTTCTTCAAACAATTTAATTCTTTTCATTTTAATACGAGGATATTCAAAATGACTATAGATAGGAACAAAATAGATTTTATTTCTAAAACATTTCTATTTCGAAATATCGTCTTTCATGTGTTGTCGTTGGCTTCTTTGTTTTTATCCAAACTTAGTCTTTTCTCGAGTCTTTAAGATTTTATCTTAGATTTTAAATAAATCTTTTTTTATCTTTGACTAATTTCGAAGAGTTTGAAACTCGAAATACCAAAATGAATAAATAAAATAAATCCGAAACGCTAATATACGGCGCGTTGGATAATCCTCATATCACACCTGGGAATCGACAATTAAATATATAAAATGTATTCCGTTTGCTGTATATATTTAATACTGTCTACGCAATGTAAGGAATTATACTCTTAAAAACTACATTGCTGGCTAATCCTAGCTTCGGATAGCATACTTTTAGTAATAGCGTCTTTTAAAAGTGCTAAGAACAGCACTAACAATTAATATACATGTAGTTAAATTGCCAAATGCACAAGATGGATGAAAACATGAATGTTCTAAATAGGTCACTTGTTAGCAACAGCAAACAGGAATTTTTGGAATGAAAGCGAGAAAACATGAATTAACAAAGAAAATACATGTCAACATTTTTTCAAAGATGTTGAATATACTTTGATAGACCAGAAGAAAGTTTTAACGCTCTTGAATAAGAAGTAGAAAAAAGCGTCAGAAAGTTTGTTTCAAAGTTCCGTTGTGGACATGATTGCATTTCCGTTTGATAGAAATTGTTTTGTTTTGTTTTTTGTTGTTTTTTTGTTTTGTTTTGGGTTTGTTTGTTTTTTCTTGTGTTTCTGTTTTGGTTTTGCAGACCATCTATAAATTTGCCAATTGTGTGCAAATCCCAGGAGCGATAAGGGCCTTCTATCATGTCTGAAAGTGACACAATGTTTAACGAGCGAGATCGAAGATGAGCAGCTGTACTACTCATGCTCTCTACCGATTCAAGTTATGACAACAAAACCATTGCAAGCACCCAAAATGCATCGCTAGATTGCCACGAATAACAGAGACGTACCCAGGGTGGTGGAAACAAAGTTTCCGGCCACGGTTATGGTCTTTGGTGTGGTTTCAAGTGAGGGTCACATCATGTCACCTCACATCTTCAAAGTCAAATTGAAAGTCAACACCAAAGTGTACCTGAGTGTGCTGAAGAGTGTGGTGATCCCCTAGTTGAATCAGGTGGCCGCTAGCAGATCCTGGGTGTGGCAGCAGTATTCGGAGCCGACCGACAAACCCAAAGAGGCCCATGTTTGACTCCAGAAAAAGAGTTACGACTTTGTACCCTTTTCTACCTGCCTACCCCCTTTCCCAATAGATATAGATAGATGTCGGCTCTACTACGTAATCAAGTTACCTGAATTGACTTTGTCAATAAAAGATTTAAAATAAAGCTGTAGTGTTGTTTTCTTTAGAGCGACAATTTATATATATATATATATATATATATATATATATATATATATATGTATATGTATATATATATATATATATATATATATATATATATAGTAATTTATAAAATATATATGGCGATTAAGCTACGCTGAATATTCCGCGTTTGATCCACTCTAGGATTCTTCAGGCTTATGCGCCAATTTTGTGGTTGTCTTGAGTTTTTATATACGCACCTTCTATTGAGGTTTTAGTTGGCCAATCAGCTTTCTAGTATCCCCCGCACCTTTCCTTATCAGCCAATGAGCAGGCACTTACAGGAAAAGTCCCAGTTGACCTCCAGTTGACCCGTTCCTTTGTGTATGCTATTTAGCGTAGATATCTAGTGTTTTGACCTGTTTTAAATCTAGATTAAGTTTTTTATGTTAGTTTATATATATATATATATATATATATTATTATTATTATTATTATTATTATTACATTTTCACCCCAAACAAGGCACATTGCCACTTTGGTGTAGAGGGCTACTATCAGGGACAACAACTACTGGGGTACTATGTAGGGATTTGGGCAGCAAGATGTCGGTTCACATTGCACTTGAACTTCTGCACGTCAGTACTGTTGGGGAAGCAGGGATCTGGAATGGAATTCCAGCGTCTAGCGGTTCTGGGGAAGAAACTATTGGAGTAAAAAGATCTTTTACATCTAGGGATCTCTACAGTGTGGGGTGGGATTTAGCAGCCTGTCGGGTTTGTCGAGAGTGCTCACGTCGTGGGGGCAGAAGTGATTGCAGTTCGTCAGAACATTCACCACTAAAATACTTGTAGAAAAGGCAGAGGGATGCAACATTTCGTCGATGGGACAGAGACTGAAGCTTAGATGCCAGTTCAGGGACTATGAGGTTTGCGACTCTCTTTTGGACCTTGTCAAGGAGCGAGAGACTAGTAGCAGATGCACCAGCCCAGATGTGACAGCAATACTCCATACATGGGCGAATGGTGGCCTTATAGAGGTACAGGATACTTTCGGGTGTTAGTAGTTGTCGAGCACGGTAGGGAGAGCCCACCTTTCTTGCAGCGGCCCTGGCAATGCCTTCAATGTAATTGCTCCGACTCATGTTTCCTGTGAACGTTAGGCCAAGGAGTTTGAAAGATGTACTCTCAGTCGTTGGCCATTGCTATAGGTGGTAGAGAAGTTTTCTTGTAATTATTGAATGAAATTAGTTTAGTCTTGGCAGCATTGAACGCGACCAACCACTTTTGTCCCCATTCCACCACAGATTGGAGGTATTCCTCTAGTGTTTCTGCCATTTCTTTAGAAATGTGTTCATTCGTCTTCCTGTCGTGCCTGCCATAGAGTGTAGTGTCGTCAGCATATATACCCCTCTCAGAGGAAATTTTGTCGGGGAGGTCATTTATGGATATCAGGAACAATAGAGGTCCAAGGATAGAATCCTGGGGCACTCCCGCATTTATATCATATTGTTTAGATGTACGACCGTCGAGGACAGCCTGGATTTTTCTCTTATCTAAGAAGGATTTAATTATGTTAAGTATTCTACCAGTGATACCGTATGATCTAATTTCCCTGAGGAGACCCTCATGCAATACCCTGTCAAAAGCCTTAGATATATCTAGAGCTACCGCTCTGCCCTCCCCCGCTTTGTCCAGTGAATGGTATATACGTTCAGAGATTACAGTTAGGATGTCTGCTGTGGAACGGGCTTGCCTAAATCCATATTGTTGGTCAGTCAGAAGTTTAGCATTTGTAAGGTGATGGACTAGATCATGGTTAATTAAGGTCTCAAATATTTTGGCAAAAGGTGGGAGGAGGCTAATGGGGCGATAATTTGATGGGTCAGTCCTTTCGCCAGAATTCTTGAATACTGGTACAACAGAAGCAGTTTTCCAACAGCCCGGAAAGCAAACTTCATTAAGGCATTTGTTGTAGAGTTTGGAGAGAACTAGAGCTACTTCGGCAGAGCACTTTTTTAATAGCACAGCTGGGATGAGATCGGGTCCACATGGTTTTGAAGTGTCAAGGTTTTTTATGATAGCATGCAGCTGAGCAGGGGTGAATTTCAGATCTTCCAGCGTGGCGTCTGTCCGCATATGAAAGTCAGGTAGGGGGTAGTTGGAAGGGTCCATTGTGGAGTTTGAGGCAAACCGACTGGCAAGCATGTTAGCCTTGTCGGTTGCTGAGGAGACAACCTCGTGATTGTTGGTTAGTGGGGGAATTGTTGATTGCCCATTATTTACTACACTGTTGTAGATTTTCCAGAAGTCTCGAGTTCCTAGTTTTTGTGCTTCGATGCGCTTTTTAGTGGTTTCCGTAAATTCTCTCTTAACTGTCGCTATTTCTTTCTTAACGTTATTTCTAGCTTCTATATACTTCAGTCTGTTTGAACTGGACTTATGTCGGTTAAACCTACGGTATGCATGCTGCTTTTGAGCAATGGCAGTAACGCAATTCGACGAAAACCATTGGGGAGAGTGGGGCTTACTATAAAATTTCCGCATGGGAACATGCGCTTCGATTGCAGTTTTGAACCAGTCAGTGGTCTCGTTTGCACACTGTTCAGCAGGGAGAGAGAAAATATTTCTCCATGAGGCATCTCTGATTAGTTCCCTGGTGGCTTCCTAGTCAGCTTTTTTATAATATCTCGTTGTTTTGAGCACTGGCTCTCCAGTTTGGGCTCTAGAGTTTAGGGCGATTTCAACCATTATCACTGCATGACCAGCGTTCCCGAGTCGGCTGTGGGCCTTCGTTATGCAGTCATCGGGAACTGTGGTCAAAAACAGATCTAGAAGTGATGCGTGTTGTTCTTCCTGGTCAGGGAAACGGGTTGGAAACGTAACAATTTGTGATAGGGAGTGAGATATAGTGAAGCTATGAGTTGTGCTGCCCGCTGCATCTGTGTGAGTAGAGAATCGAAGCCAGTTTTTGTGGGGGACATTAAAGTCACCAAATACATGTATTTGTGCGCTAGTATCGAGGAACAGTGCCGTGTCTATGCTGTCAGAGGCTTTGTTTATTATGGTGCAGTCCTGAGTCGAGGGAGAGCGGTAGAGAAAATAAAAGTAGCTAATATTGTGTTGCATGTTTAGTCTAAAGCACATAAAGGCTTGATCATCTGTTTCTAGGTTTGTTTCTCTAGTCAGGGGGAGGGTATTACGAATGTAAACTCCAAGTCCGTGCATGTGTCTGTCAGAGTCCTTACGGCAGAGTGGGAGATATCCAGGCATGTTAAAGTGGTTAGAGGGGATGGAGGAGTGTAGGTTAGTCTCACTTAGTGCTAAGATATCCGGGGTATTTGTTAGGAGAAATGCTTCAACATCAGCTAAATTAGTTCTAAGCCCACGGATATTTGTGAATGCAAGCCTCAAGGGAGGAGGCAAGTTGAATGTGTTTGTCCCTAAGCCTGGTTTAAGCTTATTTTTAGATTGTACTGTCGTCATATTTTTTAAAGAGTTTCGGTTTAGGTAAGGGGGAGCTAAACAAGAGGTTATGCAGAGCATCAAACATGCATCACAAGTAGACCATCAGCTGACCTTTCTGCAATTAGGATTGTGGCCTCAGGAAAGCCCACCGGGGATGAGTGCAGGGTCCCTTTCATTGCGCGTCATGGCACTACAAACAACCCGATATTATTCAACCGTTGATGGAGCAGTCGCTCTAAGCGCTACCGAAGAGTTAGGGCACCTGTACTACCAGTCGGGAACAGCAGCCAAGAACTGTCAATCCCGTACCCTCAACCCATTACTCAACTCATTAGAAGAAGGTCAACCCAATCTAATTGCTCAGGCATATATCGTACTCAAGCACTCCCAAATGTCCAGTTTTCGGGGTGGGGTGTTCTGGGAATGGGGAAAAATGGCGTTCGTTGCCCTAGCCAAGAAACAAAATCTACCGCTGGGTGTTTCTGTCGAATCACTGAGATAGTGTCTCTGCGCTTGACTAATAGGCAAAGAAGGAGTATGGAAGCCGGGCGATAGACAGAGCCTATCTACTCCTTAAGCAGTTTAGGTTTGCAAACCGGTGAATTTGTTTGAGTCACCAGCTCTAGGAAGGTTGTCATCCAAGACTGAAGAGGCCTCCCTCCCCTTTGGTTTAGTTTCTGAGTTTTCCTTCTCCTAGACGGATGATCTGGGAAGACCTACTGGGTCCGTCAGCACTGAGAGGGTTTTCTCCGCGCCTAGGTTCTAATCCAGGTATTTCTGCGACCCCGCGTGGTTAGTTAGTGTTACTGGGTTAGTTTGTGGAGGTTATATCTGTGCTGATTAGTTACACTCCTCAAAGTGATTTAGGGACATTGCTATTTAATTGTTCATGGATAAAGGGGGTGAGTGGAGTTCATGCAGTGTAAGCATCTATGATTGTAAGAAGGCTTGTTAGGGAGGAGATAATGTGGTTTGAGTCTTACCCTTTTTATTTATTTTATTTATGTTAGCTTAGGTCTACGATAATGTTACAGTATAAGTAGGTATTAAGAATTGAGCTACGAGTTGTGCCCAAACAATTTTAGATGATAGGAGGGTTAAGATGTAAGTGCAATATAGTATGGATAAAACAGCAAGTTTTGAGTCATGCGTAATTAGGTGAATAGATATATGGGCAGGTTTTCAGTAGATGCGAATAGAGTTGAAGTTGTAGGTATTTTCAAGTAAGAGTCATGGGACATTTTGCATAACAAGGAGTGTCGGTTCAATTTCGTATTAATCGTTGCAAAACTCTCGAGGAGACAGTTATGTAATGCAGATCGCTTTGCTTCTGAGTAATTTCGCTGTTAAATACCTGCCTCTGGGTGTGTAGGCTGTTAAATACCTTACTGGATAGGAATGAGCTCTAATGCATGCTTTAGAGGTAGAAATGTATAGATGTTTAGTGATGGCTATTAAAACAGTTTGCATGTGAGGGTTAGGGGCTGGAAGTTACCGATTCCACTAAAAATATATATGCGATAGTTTATGTATATGCATGTTTTTATTTGTTTATTTTCTACTGTTATTGTTAGTTTTAAAATTATTTTGTATCTCTATCCTAGAGTAAATTTTATCATGTGAACACAGTTGTTCGCTATTTCTCTCCTACAGCTTAATAGATGTTGGGGTTCTTTAAAGTATAGGATAGCAAATTTTTCATGAAGGCATGATCTACATGGATCGTCTAGATCTCTACACGTGTTTGCTTGTGTTACTATTTTCCATTCGACTACCGGCGAACGTCCGCTTTCCTTGAATTCCCAGTATTTGTTTGCTAGAGTTGTTTTCATACGGTATTTTTTATTATTGAATGTACTTTTGTGGTCATAATATCGAGTTTTGACATCTAAGAAAGTCATACCTACATAATATTTCTTGTTATTCGGGTTTTCTTTCGCAAATATTGTGGCCTGGTAAACTATGCTTTTGGTTGGACATTTATTTTGAAGTGGACAAAGTGTGCGGTATCTACAGTTGCATTTATCTTGTTCGTTATTAGTATTTTTATTTTATTTCTAGTATGGTTGTTGTTGCCCGGAATTGGTTTATTATTATTATTATTATTATTATTATTATTATTATTATTATTATTATTATTATTATTATTATTATTATTATTATTATTATCATTTCTACTAGTTACATATGTGTATTTTGTGTTAGCTTTATTTTTGTCATGGTGTCCACTTTTTTATTGTTTATTTTGCTGTTGTTTTTATTGCTTTTATTTAATATTTTGTTATTATGTGCTTTAATTATCATCTCTAAATTTTCGCAGCAGCTGTAGGATAACTTTAGGGTATTTTCATTTTCTGTAAAGGATTGGTTGCGGGAAAGTGCTTTTCGATAAGATCTAGAAATTTATTGCCAAGTTTTGTTTTTAACATTTGATTGTATTCAATTAAATGGAGTATAATGAATAAGTCTATATCATATATTCTAACCTATATAATAACATCTTCTTATTGTTGATCTACATGTTAAGTAGAGATTCACCATACGCACATTAACATACTACACTTTAAATTCTTACACATAATTTGCACTTTGGGATCTTGTTAGAATAGTATTTAAAAAATATGTAGTTTCTCAATTAAGGAGGTTATAAGTCGTCCCTATTTACGAACTACAAATAGAGTAAACATCCCCAATTGCAAGGTAATTTTCCGATCCACACATATGAATATGGACGCACAATACTCAATAATGAGTGATCCCTGTTGGTACTAAAGTAACTCAATTTTATAGCCTTAGTTGCACAACCCTACTCTTTTATCTTCTTATTTTCTTCATGTTAATTAGCAGTATATGATCTAATTTGTTTTTTTTTTATTATAAATGTTAGCTTTGTTAACTACACTGATTAATAGTATGACTATTGTTATACTTTCTTTATATCTAAATCTATATTTTTTATGTATGAGTGTGTATGTATGTATGGGTGTGCATGTATAGATATGTTATGTGCATGCGTGTGTACATTCTGCATATGTATATATATATATATATATATATATATATATATATATATATATATATGTATGCATGTGTGTATATACATATATATATGTATACATGTGTGTGAAACTTGTTTCCTGTTAAATATTATTAAATATTATTATTATTACCGATCTTTGGATACTTTTCAGTAAGGTATTATTATTATTATTATTATTATTATTATTATTATTATTATTATTATTATTATTATTATTATTATTATTTTTATTTAACAGTAAAGTATTACCATTAGGATTATAAAATAAAACTAACACGTTCTATTAATACGCTTCGCTTTAGTCTTACAAATTACTCCCAAACATGATTATATTCTAAACCTTCAGTTTAATTCTCCCATTTAAAGGACACTATCAATGCGTATAAAATTAACAAGAATAGCACCTTATGCATTAAATGATATTATTTTGATTGACTGGATTAATTCGAATTAAACAGATTAAAGAAATTAAGATGAAATTAGTTTAATTGTTTTAAAGGGTGATGTTAGTTTGAAAAACGTATTATTTCATTTGCGTTTTTTCCTCTTCTTTTCTTTTATTTCTATTTTCTCTGTTTCTTTTTATTTCTCTTTTTCCTGTCCCTTCTATATCCGGTACTCAACGTGACATACTTAAGCGACCGGTCAATTATTTTTATGGGTATTCTAAACTTTGTCTAAAGAGATCACTTTCTGCTATATATATATATATATATATATATATATATATATATATATATATATATATAGTTTTTTATATTTAAATTTCATTATATATATATATATATATATATATATATATATATATATATATATATACGTGTTCACCCCCTCTATTCCTTCATCATTACCTCCTGTTCTTACCACTAACGCTTCACCCCAGTAATAATATAGGTTTCTAATAAAAAGGTTTCCACCAGACTTTAAAATACTTTTCACTGGACCCATAAAGAAGAATTTCTCCAGGAATATGCCCGCCCCGGATATTTACTCAGTTATGCGGATTACCCAATATACAGCTTGGATCTTATTACCCCACTGCTTTAAAGAACAGTCACCATGGATTTTACCACGCAATTTGAACCTAAAATTCTTATATCCTTTTCTTCAATTTCCCTTGCTATATGCCTTCTAATTAATCAATTATTTTGACTTTGATTTTCCATGTCTCACTGACTTTAGCAAATAGGGTACACACCTTTATAAATATTTGCTAATATTTTCTCTTCTGAAGAGGTAGTAGACATCGAAACCCTATAGGTTAAGGAGATAAACTTTCTAAAGTATTCTTTGTCTTGTTAAGAATAATAAAAATCTTTTATATGAAACAAAAAGATTTCACTTCAAAAGGTTTTCTTGAAATTCATTTGAATCACTATGATTTAATATATATATGTTATATATATATATATATATATATATATATATATATATATATATATATGTATATAACTACTTCATTTACTCACATAAAATTAATATACGAAAGTATAGATTTATGCGTAAACTTTAAGTATTTACTTCAAAAGTGCTCAATACGTAGGTAGAGCTAGTTAGTAATTTATAAAATAATCGCCATATATATTTTATAAATTACTAAGTAGTAACTAAAATAATCGCCATATATATTTTATAAATTACTAACTAGCTCTACCTACGTATTGAGCACTTTTGAAGTAAATACTTAAAGCGCTTAATCGCCATATATATTTTATAAATTACTATATATATATATATATATATATATATATATATATATATATAAATGTAAATTTGGTTCGTTACAAATGAATAAAACCATATTTCTACGTTACCAATTTATTTGAAATTTTCAGACAACCCATCTTTAGAATGGAGGTATGTTTTGATGTTATTAAAATAAATTTACCTCGCGAATTATTAAAATATTAAATAAAATAAATATATTTTTTAACCGTTAGTGCGAATCTGTTCTGTTGATAAAACTGAACTTCCGGTTCGATTCATTTCACAGCCACGTATTGACGAAAGATTTCCTTTTCTGTTTAGTAAGTAAAAAAAAAAACATAATTCATTTGTTTATCTTCCAAATTTTTTTATTTTACACATTTTTTTCTTCATTATATAAGGCCAAAAAAAAAGTTTGTCGCTTGCTTTTTGAGTTTTTTTTGGTTGGTAAGGCACCACCAAAAATGGCCGAAAAATCAAGTTGTTGTTTTTTAAAACGAAATTACATTTATTAAAATCCATTATTTTTTAGTAACTTTTTTTTTCCAGAAAGATAAAACCCTGAATTTTATCATATAGAAAACAGAATAATGTAAAACTCTTTCTACTATTTTTAATTAAATTTTAAATGTTAAATTTTCCCAAACAGTTAACAATTGACATTTTTTTTTGTCTTGCACAAAAAACGTACATAAATATTTAAAAAAAAAAAAAAAGGTTTTTGAACTAATCAATTTATTTATTTGTTGTCTAAGATTTAAGATGATTTTCTATGAGAATATGCAAAAATATTATAATATAAGTACCTGGATTTCAAATAATTCCACTTATTCATATAGGCAACCAGTTACTTCGCGTCGATCTAGAGTCTAGATCAATAATGTTTATGTTTGTGTTTACAAACTATGGAAGACCAAAAAGTCCAAAAAAACTTATTTTTCAGTGACGAAAATTTCAATGTATTATTAAAACTGAGGCTGGCCAGTACCAGATGGGTGACCATTTGTATGAGTTTGGTTTTTAATGTGTATGTGTGTGGGGGCCAGGCTCCTCAAAATGGGGGGGGGGCAATTTAAAGCAGAATAAAAAAAAGTATTTCAGCGCGTTTGGTTCACCGTAGTCGAAAGGCGGTAAACGTTTTCAAACGGGATCGAAAAAATGATGCTATTTTTAACACAAAGGGCACAATATTTATCGAATTCTTTTTTTTTTCTATCGATTCTTCAAAGCATGCACTGTTTAATAATGGTCATGCATTATTCGGCTCGCTAAAAAATTGTTAATTTATTTATCAAAGATTTTAAAATGGCTTTTTTCGTATAAATATAAAAAAAAATGTTCTTTTTTGCTTTGCTTAACTTAAATTAATTATTTTATTTAACATATTCACCGAATTTCACACTTCAAAACTCAAAAGCAGGATAATTAAACACAATCGAAGTTCTGATATTCAGACGTCAAAATAAGGTATGCAAACAATTTTTTTGTTACTATTCTATACTTTCACCTAGCAATTTAATAAACAAAAGATGGTACTTATGCAGAGAAGGTACCGTGCTGAAATAACGCTATTAAGAAAGCCATTCTTTACATGGGAACGGGAGAGTGTTCTGTAACTATTTTATATTTTCACCTAACAATTTAATAAACAAAAGATAGTACTTATGCAGAGAAGGTACCGTACTGAAATAATACCGTTATTTAGAAAGCTATTCTTAACATGGGGAGGGAGTTTTGCATCTATTCTAAAATATGAATGCTTTTTCTGTATTACAGAAATTGGGTACTCGTGCACGTATTGATCCGTGCTGAAATAATAACGTTATTATTTAAAAAGCCATTCTTAACATGGGGAGAAGAGGGTGTTTTGTAACTATTCTGGACTTTCACCTAACAATTTAATAAACAAAAATTAAACTTAAGCAGACAAGGAACAGTATTAACATTATTTAGAATACAATTGAATTAAAAAAAAAACTTTAATTAAACTTGGAAATACGATTTAATAAATAGTACGGATCGGTAAGTGCATTAGCACCATAAATTTGTCTAATTCTTAATTTCTTATGTTATTGGAAAAAAAAAAGGTAAATATGAGGAATTACTCCACCCTCGAAAATTCCTTTAAAATTACCACTCCTATAAGTTTTCGGGGTCGCTGAAAACGAAAATAACCTTTATAATTAAGGCAAACGAGTAGTTTCCAAGATATGAAGAAATGTTAGTTTAAAAAAGTGAAGGATCACTTTTCCATAATAATTTAACTTTGTGGCCATGATTTTTTTTTGGGGGGGGGGCTTTCTTTCTACCCTTGGAAAATCCTTTAAAGTTACCTGCTTAAATTGGTTGGAGGGGCGGGGGGTCGGCCGCCAAAACACCCCCCACACACACACAGAAAAATGCCCCTCTCTCAGGTGGCCAGAAAGTGGGTGCTCATTCTAAGTAAAATTTAAATTGAAAAGTGATCACCCACTTTTCGAAAAAGTAATTTCTTCATATCATGAAAACTTTCTTTTTGCGACGGAAACGGTTTGCAGATTCGTTTTTAGTACACTGAAATCTACAATAAAATATTTCGTTATATACGAACATGAGACGGGCCTTAAAGTAAAATAATACCGGATTTTGGGGACAGATTTGCCATTTAGTTGTATAATATCCTCAAACCAGGTAATTACTAAAAGGGACTCTTAAAAGTCGTTACCTGTATCGAGCAAAATTTAAAACCACTGATTATATGTCAGCCTACATCACAGTAACATATAATGAGTGAGTTCCTAACAGTATTTTGTATAGTTTTTTAGTTTAAACTCATTTTCCCAAAATTTCCCCAAACTTAACGTGTTCGATACGGTCTGCCGCCATTTGTATTTTTCAAATATACCGATAAACACTGCATGTTTTTGAACTGATTAAACATTATACATTACATAAAAACACTACAATCTTATCCAGTTAGGTAGAACATTTACTTTTCTTGCCTTTGATAACATTTATTTGTTATATATTTATTTTTTGACAACTTTTTTTGTATCTGTGTTTAGTAATACAACCCCTTTTCATTTAATGTAACGTTTAGTCGGCTCGAAAAACAGTGTTTATCGGTGTATTTGAAAGATACAAATGTTGGCGGACACTGTTGATTACGTAAAGTTTGAGAAAGTGAGTTAAAACTAAAAAACTATACAAAATACTGTCACAAACCCACCGATTATGTCAGCCTATGTCATGGTAACATATTCGGTGGGTTTTTGACACTGTATTGTATAGTTTTTAGTTTTCAACTTAATTTCCCAAACTTAACGTATTCAACAGTCTGCAACAATTTCTGTTTTTCCAGCCCATTAAACATTTTACCTTACATAAAAACACTAAACAATTATCCAGTTAGGTAGAAATGTAACTTACCTACCTTTGCTTTCATTTGTTTTTGGACAACTTTTTTCGAATCTGTGTATAGTAATACCCCCCCATCACTCAAATATTAATTACTAACTCAAATTTTTGTATACAGAAAAGAAAAGAAAAGAAAGAAAAAAAAACATTTAGCGTTTCAACGTTAGCTTTATCCACTGATTGTTAGTCGAGCCCAAGCCATGATTGACGGTAATTCTGAGGATCAGGATCCAATTCTGCAAGAGTACCATTTTTTTCATTTTTTTTTTTTTTTTAGAGTGGATTGCTGTACTAAGAATATAAGAAACATGCATTTTCTCTTTTTATTAGAATTTTCCATTACACCAAATTGAGCCACAGCAACGCGTGGCAGGGTACAGCTAGTATATATATATATAAAACATGTAAAGTTATTTTGTTGCAGTTTTTTTATGTCGGTCCGAATAGTATTTAAGCTGACTTATTAAAATTTGCGTCTAATATTCCAATTCTCATATGCTAGCATTTCTACTTAACATTGCCCGGCGATATGTCGAACAAAAAAAAACATTAAAAGGAGTAACATCTTTCTTTTAAAACATCACTCTTTATCAATATACTCGTATTCATCAACACTACCCCAACACTTAATCGCTGTCTCCATGGACCAAAAAATGCACCATAGCTACTTTCGTCTCAACAGAAGGAAGGAAGCATTTTTGTCTGTGGCAGCCTCTTTCTGTGAAATAGCCTTCCACACAAGGCCGTAACCATACCGATCATATGCAGGTTGAAAGTTTCCTTAGACAAATTTTTATAAAGTATATAAATCTAATTTAACACCAAACAAGGCTACTATTTGGGATCAAGTTTAATAGCGGATTTAAGTTTCTGCATGTCAGTACAGTCACGAAAGTAAGAAACACAGAAAAGAATTTCAAAATCTAGCAGTCTAAGAGAAGAAAAATTTAGAGAAGAAAGCTTTCCAACATCTAAGGACCTTGACAGTTAATAGATTGGATTCTGTCAGATTGATTGTGAGTATGTACGTCCAGGGATGACAAGTGGTACGAGTTCATCAAAGCATTAAACCAGGTGCAGTAGTGTAAAATAAAGGCGATGGGACAGAGTTTGAAGTTTACATTTGGGACTTGGGACACTGTTTAAGACGGAGAGATTAGTGTAAACCTTTTAAATTTTGGGGTCAGATACTGAGTCCGCAGACATCAATTATTACCTTTAAGTCAAGGTTTTACTCAAATATAATGTTAGGACTCAGTCGTTTATAGAGTCCTTTAGTATTCAGTGCCGGATACTAAATGTAGTCCTAGTGACACGCCCACGTTGTGTTAGTTTGATCCGGGTCACAAGTCATTAGGGTATGACGCCCCAAGGTTCGCTCGACCGGGTAATTCTTGTTATTTGTCGTTTCTTTGGTCAAAAAATGAGTAATTCTTAGTCTAGTTTTAGCTTTGTGCGGCGTCTCTATCGTACAAAAGAACGTTCCTCAACGTAGTTGATGTTGAATAAGATATTATTAACAACATTCTACAGAAGGACAGGAAAGATATAACAAAAAAGAAAAAGGAATAGACAAATAACAATATATATATTGTAAACAATTGTCAACGGGTTAAACAAATCTGTACAAAATTCTGTTCAACAAGAAAAAAATTATGAAACCAAAAATCTAAAAAAAGAAAGTAAAGTTGACCATGTGTCTTTTTTCGTCCCTTCTCTTAGTTACCAATCTCAGCATTAACTGCTGGTTATGTGTGAGAGAAGGGGGGGTCCTTTACATTCTCTATGACACGCACACACACATACACACACGCACACACACACATACACACACTACGGGTTAACGAAATTGTCGTAGATTTTCATAGCTTAATTCCTTTCTTTAATTTTCTTTCATGTGTTTTAACAGCAAACACCATAAATAAATTCTTTTTTCTGCTTAAAAAACGGTTTTGATCAGAATTTTACGTGTATTTCGAATCATTAGCTTGTTGCTTTTCTTATATGAACTTTCTTTTCTTACAACGTTTGTCAGTTCACCGATTCTTCTGTTTCAAGAGATTTTATAATCAGTGTTTTACGATTTTTCAAATTATTGGCTTTATTTCTTCCTTGTTTTCATTATATGGCCTTCTTATCAACGTACGCATTTTCGAGTATCATCTTTTTCGCTTCTTTAGAAAAATCGAAGGTATGGTCATCTCGACTGGTTATGTTTCTACTCAGAGCTGGTTGCTCAGTTCTTTGCCATTGCTCGTAATTGAACTGGAACTCTTTGGAACTAAACTGGCTAAAAACGCATGCAACCTTTTTTTATATCGAGGGTAATGATGAGTCGGTAAGATTTACCCCCTCTCAATAGCCAATCAAAGCTACTATGCGACTCTCCACTGAAAGGCGACTGGTCAAGTACTAATGTCACGCTTCTCGCATTTAAATTAAGTTTCAAGGACTTTTCGCTTTCATGACCTGTCAATACCTCAGGGTCGCCTGAAGTCGTTCTTTAATTCAGCCGTAACTGGCATGTAAGCTCAGCCGAACTGATATTTGATAAAACAATTCCGCCAAAGTCCTCAGTTCTAATCAAAACAATAGTTATTCTTAACGTTTACTTATCCATAAAAAAAAACAATATATATACCGTGGGGGTACCAAATTGGTTTAAGGGAAAATTATTCCCAAATCGCATTTAGGTAAAAAGGCACTTTCGTAAATAATTGAATTCATTCAAAACGTATCGCAAAAACAAAAACAAATAACATCTCTCTCTCTCTCTCTCTCTCTCTCTCTCTCTCTCTCTCTCTCTCTCTCTCTCTCTCTCTCTCTCTCTCTTTATATATATATATATATATATATATATATATATATATATATGGGGGGGTGTACTTCTGGAGTGGGAATTGTTTCTGTTTATGGTCAACGTCATCAGCATTATAGTATAGTATTAACTCCGCGCACATGGACTAGGGTTTAATTTCATCGTCTGCATAACTCATTTCAGTAAATTAGGAAGTTAAATTAGGAAGTTAAATTAGGAAGTAAATACTCATCTAAAGGGACATTAGTCTCTGTCTTCTGAGTCCATTCTCTCTAAAAAAAACTTTTAAGAAAATTCAGCAAACTTCTTGTCTTTTTTTAGGAAACGAAGCTTATTACTATAGTAACCACTGGACAAAAAGAAACGACTATTAAAAAGGGACAACGTATAAACACCCCAACGTATATATAAATAACCTTTTTGTTTTGTTATTAAAATTGT
>NC_136489.1:41668014-41685514 GCF_053919585.1 Euprymna scolopes
TCTGAGTCCGAAAATGACCTTGGTTTTGCTCAATCAGGTCAGGTATTTTTGCTACAGAATTTTTTTAAAAAATCGATTTTTCGTAAAAGTTTTGCCGGTCATCAGCTGAGAAACCCTTGACGATTTTTCCGTTTTCCTCAAGAAACAAAAGTCAACGTATCCAAATTCATTCAGTTTTGATTTAATCCATCAAATTTGATAAGCATAATTATCATAATATTGGTATAAGTATGAGCGTTACATGACACAATAGTTCAAAATTCACGGCATAAATCGGCGTTTCTTCGATTCTCGTGTGCGAGCAGCTGCTTGGTTGTCTCTCTTCAGCGACCAGCAGTAGTCCACCATCATAACTGCGTCCCACCTCCCCTGGTACCTCTCCTCCATTTGGCGCATGTCCTGATGGAACCTTTCTCCCTGCTCGTCGCTCATCGCCCCAAGGTTTTCAGGAATGTGTGAGAACAGGAAGTGCATCTTTATACTCATCAAACACCCGAGGTTTTGGAAGGCTTCTATCATGCTGCTGATGAGTCTGGCGTGGTTTGTTGCCTTCATGTTCCCCAGGAAGTTGTTAATCACCTGCACAAACGATTTCCACGCGGCGCACTCTAGGATGTTCATGGAGTTTTGGAACTGTGTCCTTTATGAGCTGTCGTATCAGTGGGCCATCGAAAATGCCGGCCTTCAGGTTCTCAATGGTCAATCGACGAAAGGCTCGGCACAGGTAGTTGAAGCACGTCCCACCCTTGTCCAGAGCGCGCGTGAACTGTTTCATTAATCCAAGTTTCATGTGCAGCGGTGGGATCAACATCTCCCGGTCAACAAGAGATTCGTTTATGATGTTTCTCGCCTCAGGTACTAACTGCTCTCGCGCCGGCCATTCTTTCTTTACATAGTGCTGGGCTGTCTCGACTGTCCCACATACATATAAAGCATGGGTACTTCGTGAACCCTGACTGCTGACCAAGTAGAACGTTCACCATCTTTAAATCGACGCAGATGATCCATTGATGCTGCTCATATTGGATTTTGTCGAGCACGTACTTCACTGCTTCATTTTTCTCTTTGAGAGTTATGGAGTGCGCAAGAGGGATTGTGGCGAACTGGTTCCCGTTGTGGAGGAGCACACACTTCAAAGAGCGCTTGCAGCTGTCAATGAAGAGTCGCCAATCTCTCGGATCGTATTGAGGAGCGCCGCGTTTAACAAGAAGACCGGCGATATCTCGGCAGTACATGAGGTCTTCTTCTTGGCAGAAGTAGTCCATGTAGTTCTCATGCCTTCTACGAAAGAAAGTGATACGCGCGTCCTTGCCAAGTAAATTTTTCCCTTTGAGTCTGGAGGCCAACAGCTCGGAGGAAGTCTTCGACGAGCTGAGCCCGAACCAGATCATTAAGCTCACATTGTGAAAAGAGCTGCGGACCATCTTGTGCTTCATACTCGAACTCTTTTGTATATCCTTGCTCGTCTGTAGTGGTGGCCTCGTCGTCGCTGTCGGGAAGCTGTGTGAACGCTGGTGCAGGAATTTCTTCGCAGAAAGATGCAGCTGAGTGTCAGACAATGAAATTTAGAATCAATTTGATTGGCTAAGGACTAATTAAGTAAATTTTGAATTATATTTTATTTATATATTCCTATGGAGTAATGGTGAGACAAGTATTGATTTGATTGGCTAATTGTGGAATTCCCTTTATTGTTCTAAAAACCCGATGAATTCGGAAAAGGAAAATAAACAAATATAAGCTGGATCCCCCGTTTGCTGCTCTTTAAATACGCTCATACTGAAACATAGACAGTTAATAAATTAGTGCTAGGATTTATAGCCACTGAATATACCATAATTGTACTATTTTCTCAGAGATACTAACCTGCATAACAAAACCGGCGTGTACCAACTTCCACGTCTAAACACACACTGAGCCCACAATAAGTTAATTTAAAGCAAAGGTAATGAAGGTTAAGGTAATGAGAATCTGAGGCAATATTGTCACCAGGGAGTCCTTGGGAAGAATGACCCAAATTTGCTAAAGTATAACCCTCTTTAGCCTAAATTCACACAAAAATATATTAAATATTAAATAAATTCTATACATATTTATACACATAAATTTATGATAAACACAAATATATTAATTATTTATAATATTATTCGTGTCTGTGCATTGTAATTCGATATATTCTTCAAGAAAAATATGATTGAACTCAAAACCCCTAATATCAGCATTTTTATAGCTCGTCAGGTAGGCCTATGGCTGTATCTCAAAAAGTTGACCTAATAGAGCAAAATCAATGTGATATTCGGATTCAGAACACCAAAATTAGTCTAAATCAGCTGAGAAACCCCTGACGTTTGTTTTTGGCTGTTACCCTGTGAGTCAGTGAAAATGTATTTATGAAGCCAACGTGCCAGAATAGAAGACCACGAACATGGATAGACTATAAGAAATATGACAGGATCCAGCAAGCATACATAATAGAATGCCTGAGTATGTACAAAATACCAGTTAAGATAATCAATTTGATTTTAAAAAAAAACGCAATGACGACATGGAAACTTGAACTAACAGCTGATGCACAATAAATAACTGAGATTAAAATACAAAAAAGGATCTTCTAAGGTGATTCCCAATCACCATTACTGTTCATTATAGCCATAATGCGCCTGAGCAATATACTAAGAAAGTGCCAAGTCGGACAAGATAATTAATACAGAAGAAAGAATGAACCACCTAATGTATATGGATGACCTGAAACTCTTTGCAAAGATAAAGAAAGAACTAGAGATGCTAATAAACACGACCAGAATCTTTAGTCATGATATCCGAATGGAATTCGGTATGGTAAAGTGCACACTGCTAATAATGAGGGGTGAAAAACTGGAAACAACAGAATGTACAGTACTACCCAATCAAACAGAGATGAGGGCACTAGGTGAACATGATATATACAAAGACTTGGGAGATCTGGAAGCAGGCATCATCAAATTAACAGAAATGAAAGAGAAAATTGGAAAAGTATACCCCAGAAGAACTAGAAAACTCCTCGAAACTAAACTATATAGTAGAAACCTAATTAAAGGAACAAACACATGCGCAGTGTCACTAGTAAGATACTCTGTACCGTTTATAAGATGAATAAAAGAAGAATTAAGGAATCTCAACCAGAAGACTAGGAAACTCATGACGATGCACAATGCACTCAAAGGATGATATTGACTGACTCTATGTGAAAAGGAAAGGCGGACGAAGAAGGTTGGTTTGTACATAGGACTGTGTAGATAACACAAAAAAGAAATTTGAAAAATACATAATGGAGAACATCGGAAGAATAATTACTGCAGCAAGAAACACGGAAGAAACAAATAAAATAGAACAGGAGACAAGGAATAAGACCAAGAAAGAAAATTGGAAGAGACACAGCTACATGGAAGATTTATAATCATGACAGAAGATGAGAATAGCGAAAATCCTTGGAAATGGCTACAAAAAGGAAACCTAAACAGGAAAACTTAATCCCTAATAACAACCATACATGATAACGCGATTAGAACCAACCACATAAAAGCAAGGAGCGACAAGACACAAAAAAACAGCAAATACCGACTTTGCGAACAAAGAAACGAAACAATAGACCACATAATAAGTGAATGCAACAACCATCCCAAAAAGAATATAAAAATAGATACGAGCAAGTGGGGAAGGTAGTACACTGGCAATTATGCAGACGATTGCATCTTGAACACTCAGACAAATGGTACAAGCACAAACCGGCAACAGTATTGGAAAATGAAAGCCACAAGATCCTATGGGACATGGATATACAAACATCCAAGGAAGAAGACCGGATATCATAATAGTTAACAAGGAAAAGGCCTGGCAGATCGTAGATTTTGCCGTTCTAGCAGACTATACTGTAAATCAAGGAGACAGAGAAGCCGGAAAATACACAGAACTTGCCAGAGAGCTCAAAAGGATCTGGAAAATGAAGAAAGTCAAGATAACACCACTAATAGTAGGAGCGCCAGGAACAATACCGAAAAACTTTGAAAAAAGAATGGGGGAGATGAGAAAATACAACGGATAATGATAATGAAAACTGCAGAAATATTAAGGAAAACCCTGGAATGTGGAGACTAACACACATGAACTACAGACACAAACTGAACACACAAAAACGCAAATGAACATCACATTGAATCAACAGTATGATTATAAGATACAGCTCCCCCCTTTTTGTGTGCGTCACCATAAACTAGTATCACACCAATAAGTGAGGAGGGTTAAGGATAATGGAAAGACTTCCGTTGGTTGAGTGCAAAGAGGACTGGGATCATGGGGAGGCATATTGCCACTCAAATTCAAGTGAAGACCAATGGTCGCTGCCAACGAGAAATCAATGGTTTGTGCTTGTACCATTTGCGATAACGAAAAATCTTTTGCAAGATTATCGAAAGAGATGAATAGTACTGGAAATATGGGGAGACTTGTTATCATCCAGACTCTAGAGAGCACCACAAGTTGTTCTCAAGGAACAATCTCTTATGGTGGCTTGTGTGACTACTCCTAGTGAGTAAATAATAATAATAATAATAATAATAATAATAATAATAATAATAATAATAATAAAGAATTATGAGACATGTCTATTGACTACCATACAAAGAAATAAAGAATTGCGAACGAAGTAAAACATAAGAAAGTTTAAGTGTCAAATTTAGACCTAATGGAAATACAACGAATAAGAAATGAAAGATCAAGAAACGCTTTCAGTGGAACCCAACACATAGAAACATCAGATGTAGAAGATCCGCAGAACTTAAACATTGAAAACGTGGAGACTGAGATCAAAGAAACAACAACAGAACTAACGGAAACTGAAGCAGTTTAAATAGAGGTTATAAACGAAGGGAAAAACAAACCAAGAATGGAAGAAATAAAAAGCAGAAACAGAAAAAGTGAACAAACCCCTCTTACACATTTCAACAGATACTATTACAGACTTAAACAATTTAATTCATACAGGGGCAATGCAGAAAACGGGGAAAGAAAATGGATCCGCAAAGCCAGGACGCAAATTCAGGTTGGAAACCCAGATCAACAAACTTTAAAACAGAACCCAAAGCCACAAACAGGATGAAAAGAAAAAAAAGGGTATAGAAAAGAGAGAACAAGTCTTATAAGGGGAGGCTAAACTAGAAACACGAAGAACTAAAGCAAACGATTGCATCGAAAATAGGAAGATTAAGACAATACAGATACAAATCTGAACAGTGAAAACAAAACTGCATTTTTGAAAACAACGAAACTCAATTGAATGGTATTTGATGAATCTTTCGATATCTTGAATCTCCTTGTCCTCAGTGGTTAGCTGGTAATATTCTGAAGGATTTTCTTCGAAATCTAATGCAACTCAGTTTTGGTAAGATTTATCAGTCTGAATTGCTTATTGTTTTAAAAATTCTTCTTGTGGTCCTTTAACAGGATATAGACATTCTTCTTGTCGATTCGCCTTATTCTGTCTTCGATTTCCAATTTTGTGGAAAAGTTTTTGATCTCGGATTCCTTATCACAAATATCTCATCTATATGAAACTGGCAATTTTACGGTACTCATCCAGGAACATCTTTGAAATGCTCGCGGATTTGTTCCCTACCATCGACTGATTTATCTTCTCTACTTAAGCATCTTCTTTCAACCAAATTGTTCCTCACCCTTTTTTCGCACTTTTGCCCTTCTCCCCAACTAGTACATACTACGGCTCTAAACTGATAAACGTTGTCTTAAGGAGAGTTTCTTCCCATCAACCTGGAAAATCTCATCAGTATGCCCTGTATTTAAGAATTCGGGTGATTGCTTATTTCTCTCTCAGTACAAGCCAATAAGTCTCCTGTAGGTCATGACTAAGTTGCTGGAATATGTGTTAAATAGAGAAGTAATCAACCATCTCATCAAAAATAACCTTCTTAGTGACACAAAATATGGTTTCCGTTCTGCTAGATCTACAGCAGATGTGCTTACAGTTATATTTCATAGGATTAGGGAATCTCTCGACGGAGACAACCTTTCTAGGGCAATTGCTCTGGGTATATCGAAGGCCTTTGATAGAGTGTGGCATAAAGGCTTACTTCACAAGATCTCTAGCTATGGTATAGCTGGAAATATCTTCTCAGTTATTAAATCATTTCTCTCTGATAGGTTCATAAGAGTAGTAGTTGATGGACAAAAATCAGAAACACAGTATTAATGCTGGAGTCCCTCAAAGGTCTATCCTGGGCCGAACTCTTTTCCTGATCTACATTAATGATCTTCCAAATAATATCCTTACATGATTCGTAGACATTTATGCTGACGACACTACCATCTATGGTAGCACATCTAAGACCGTAAACGACCAAGTTCTCTCCAATTCTCTCCTCTGATCTTGAGCACGTGGTACAATAGGGAAAGGAGTGGCCTGTTACTTTTCATGCATCTAAAACCAAGCTTTTTTTTTCTTTACATCATCAACGCTCTGATCCACATTTGGCATCAATTGAAATGAATGGCGCTCGTCTTGATGCGGCCTCATGTTTTGACAAGCTTATGGGTTTGATCTTTATTCCTGATCTTAAATGGAACACGTACATCAAATCTGTTGCCAAAGCCGCTGGAAAAATGGTGGGATCCTTCTATCGATCCAGTATCCTGCTGATACAATTCTCTATCTATATAAGAGCTAGGTACGTCCAAGGATGGAGTACTGTTGCCACATATGGGCAAGAGCTGCTAGAAAAGACTTGTCCTGCCTTGATAGAGTTCAAAATAGACTTCGTAGCCTCGTAGGAGATGTCCTTTTCTCTTCCCCGCAACCTCTATCTCACAGGAGAGATGTTTGTCTCTCCTTTATCGTTATTTTCATGGCAAGTGCTCGACTGAGCTTCAATCTATAGTCCCCTCTCGCCAAACTTTCACAAGAAATACTCGTCTAGTTGAAAACACTATAAATAATTCCCCCACTCTTTATCTGTGCCTAAACCTTAACGTAGATTCCATGACCAAAGCTTCTTTCTTAGAACTGCACGCCTTTGGAACTGTCTTTCTTTTTCCTGCTTTCCAGCTGACTACAATCTGATTGTCTTCAATTTACAAACAAAAACAAACAAGTTCTTGATGAGCCGTTCGACTTAAGTTAACAAATTTACCGAATTTCCATTACTAACGATTACTATATTGTCCAATTGACACTCTTAACCCTTATTCTCGAGTGGTCTCTGGGCCTTGATAACTGGTGATGCGTATGTAAAAAAAAAAGTCCATCACTTTAAACTCAGCTACAAACCTGACTAATACGTCTCGTCTAATAAGGCTCACATTAGATTGAAAAAAGATTATAATGAGATTGGGCTGCGGCTGCGCTTATGTTAGATGGTTTTCTTTTATCTTTATATATATATATATATATATATATATATATATATATATATATAGAGAGAGAGAGAGAGAGAGAGAGAGAGAGAGAGAGAGACTTTTATAATGTACTCATGCCTCTGTAAAAGGTTGGATAAACAAAATAGGGTGTTTATTCTTGGTCATCGAGTTTTCTTTGTACAATTTTATGATTTTTTGTCAATATTTTCTCTTGGTTACTGTTTCCGTCAAGCCGCTCTTGATCGTTTCATTTTCGTTTCGTTTCCAGAATCCCAGGATACCAATCCGCTATTTATTACAACTTTTCTCTGGCAATATCGGGTTTCGCAGAGTGATTGCAAAAGGTGCCAATTACTTATTATTACATTTGACAAATTGAAATGGAGTGCCAGAAGACAGACTCGACGCAGGGGAGATAAATGAGGTTGTTATCTTGATCTACCAAGTTAAGGCGTGTAGAGAGTGACGGAAAAGAAAAAAACAAAACATTGTAACAAAAAAATGGAGTGGGGAAGAAAAGGAAAAAAAATAAATAACAGGGAAAAGACTAAATAAAGAAATACAAAATGATAAGTGATGAACAATAATATAAGTCTGCTTCATGTCCGGGATTCTTTACAGATAATTGTCATGTCTAAATATATGAATCTTTGAAGGCCATATTAGTTTGTTTTTAACGTATCTATGTAGAATAAAACGAACGCACAATTTGGAACAAGCATATACAAACTCATTTGAACTAATATATATATATATATATATATATATACAGTATTAAATAAAAGTAACTTCGTGTGTGTGTGTGTGTGTGTGTGTGTGTGTGTGTGTGTGTGTGTGTGTGTGTGTGTGTGTGCGAGAAAGAGGGAGTTCTTTTGCTATAGACTTGAAAACGGCTGAACCGATTTTTTTAATTTCACAAAAAAGTACTTTATGTGTCCGGCAGTGTTCTTAGATTGATTTTATATTGGAATGTCCTCGATAACTATCGATAATCGAAATAATCCGATGAAAGAAGGAACAGGAGATTTTGACCTAAGTTAACACTTTACATAGCCTAACATTACAAGTATATTTGAGAAATTTAATTAATACACAAGCCGAAATGCCTGACATATGATATCAGCGGTATGTTCTTTAATATGACAGGGGTGCGTTCGAAATTAATGTTTCTGTTTATAGCACAATTGATGCATGATACTTGACTTTTGCATTTTAAACTTTAAGTAGTGTCATTATTTAGAGATGATTTCATAAAATCAATAGTAGGTTTTCTACAGGGTAATGTAGATGATTGCTGGGAGGCATGTGAAACTTCCTCCAAGTGCGCTACGATGGGTCCCCAACTAGGTCAGGCAATCAATCGATTTGATTGAAAATGATTTCGATGAGCATAAAAATATGGGAAAGTTAAAATTATATTATTAACATAAACTAAAAAAAAATCAATATTTTTTTTCAATACGCGAGTAGAGCTTTTTTAAATAAAAGTATATAAATTTTATGAATTTACGAAGATCGACTAAGGTGTCGATATTAACATATCATCATCGGGTCTCCAAAATGAATCTCGTATTCAATATAATATATATATATATATATATATATATATATATATATATATATATACATATATATATATATATATATATATATATATATATATATATATATATATATTATTTTATTTTATTTCGGACTATTAGTCTCATCTTTATTAGTTGTTTTTTTTTTCTGACGAAGGCCAGAGGAAGTTGGCCGAAACGTTGTGAACAAAAAAAAAAAAAATAAAAAAACAAAAACAAAAAAAAATAAAGATGAGACTAATAGTCCGAAATAAAATAAAATTTACATATAATGCTCATCTCAAAAATAAAAAATTCCAATTAAGGAATAATATATATATATATATATATATATATATATATATATATATATATATATATATATATATATATATATTAGCAAAAGTTCCCGTCGTTGACTCGGTTCAAAAACAGCCTACAGAAAATGGACTCTGATTTATGAAAGTATGATAGGTTATGAAAAGGAAGGGTTCTAAAGAGATAGCTTCGAATTTGGGGGTATCAAAACCAAAGCAAAATATGATGAAAGTAAAAATAAAATAGATAAACCCCATAATTTATTATACCATACCTGTTCACACTGAAACACTTATCACAATATTCTGTGGATCTATATTAAAAAACTTGTTAAACTTTGTGACATATTTACATTCTATGGAGGTCAGGCGCGAACGAACACCCCATAATTTTATCATACCATATTTCTTCAAACTTAAACATAATTATCAAAGTATACTTACGCAGATAGATATGAAAAGTATTTATTAAAGTTTATGCTTATTTCCATTCTATGGAGGCCAGTCGCGAACAAACACACCCACAATTTTATCATACCATCCCTATTTAAGTTAAAACATACTTATCAAAGTATTATTATGTACATCTATATCAAAAACACCTGTAAACGTTTTTCTTTTAATTTTTAAATTTTTATTTTCCATACTTTGTGGACTAGGGGCGTACGCAGACCCCACAATTTAAATGAATCCAGATCAAACATACCCATTCATGTGTCTCGATACATCTTCTATCCTTATATGTGATCAGTTTTCTATAATAGTCAACCATATAGGAGCCTATTCGTGACCAGACACACACACAAACGTTCAGCTTTATATATATATATATATATATATTAAAAAAAGAAAACTTGCAGTCGACAAAACACACAAATTAGTTAACCTACGGTAGGATGTAACTTATGACTTTCAGCAATTTTGGCAGCCACTCTCCCCAATACAATGCATGAACCCCTACGCGTGTGTATCTATGTATATCAATACAATGCGTGTATATCTAACTAGCATGTAAAGTTTAAGGCTTCTCACTTTTCTAACAACAAAAAGTTAACGCACCAATGTTACTAAGTGTCGTCGTTCATAAAATATATATTCCAAAATTCAGAATGATTCGTTTATTAGTTTATGTGTGTGTCTGTGTGTGTGTGTGTGTGTGTGTGTGTGTGTGTGTGTGTGTGTGTGTGTCTGTGTGTGTGTGTGTGTGTGTGTGTGTGTGTTTATTGTTCAAGCATTATGCTCTATGTATATAGCGATCTCTTATCGAAGATCTCACGTCTTGGGGCTAACAGAGAAAATTGCATTCTCCTAAATATTTCCTATGTTAATATCGAGCCAGAGATGTCTCGTGTCGCGGGGTTCGAATCGTTCGACTGGTAGTAATCGTGACACCCTGCACTGAAGAATCCCGAAAGGATGAAACACTAGTGTCTGTAGGTATTTAATTATTATAGTAAAAAATAATTATGACAGCCCCTTTAAGAAATTCGTTTCTTATCGTTGAGCACTTTCCGTTGAATTAAAAAGTCGGTCAATTTAGCTCTTATGCGTAGATCATCGTATAACGATTTGATCACTGTCTGTCTGACGTAATGAACATTTAAATTAAAATGTTTAAAATTCAACGCTACTTCACACGGTTAATAGTAGCCGAATGGATACGGCCTCCGCTAATCGAGGCAGAGATGTCTCGTGTCGCGGGGTTCGAATCGTTCGACTGGTAGTAATCGTGACACCCTGCACTGAAGAATCCCAAAAGGATGAAACACTAGTGTCTGTAAGTATTTAATTATTATAGTAAAAAATAAATAAATATATATATATATATATATATATATATATATATATATATATATATAAGCATCCACATACAGTACTGTTTCGCTGTTTCACAGCTCATCAGTGCCACAGAAAAACGTCCAAAAAAGTTGGAGGAATCCACTAAAACTGATGAAATCAGCAACTACATATTACAATATGTAAGAAACGGCTGGCCATCAAATGATCATGTCCCAGCATCAATTAAGCCATATTGGGCCTACCGCGGCAGCATCACATGCGAGAATGGATTACTGATGTATGGCACACGGATCATAATACCATCACTACTGAGACCGACTATCATCGCCAAAATCCACTCTGGTCATCAGGGAATTACCAGGTGCAGACAAAGAGCTCGCCAATCCATATGGTGGCCAGGACTTTCTGACCAAATCAAAAGGACTGGAAAACTGCCTAAGATGCATCAAGCTAAGACACCAACCGTATGAACCCACAACTGAGCTTCCGACAAGACCATGGCACACTCTAGCCTCTGATCTGTTTGAGTTGAAAGGCCTCAGCTATGACATAGCTGTCGACTACTTCTCTCGATATGCAGAGATCGCCATGTTTGCATCAATGACTTCCAGTGCAATAATACAGAGCTTCAAAGCTATTTTTGCCAGACATGGAATACCTGTCATCGTAAGACCTGACCCAGGAAGCCAATACACTTCCAAAGACTTTGCTAAGTTCGCAAACGACTGGGAATTCCAGCATGTTACGAACCGCTCGCGCTATTCCCAAAGCAGAAGCCTGTGTAAAAACAATGAAAAGAATGCTAAAGAAAGCAAAAGACTCATATCTTTCTTTGCGTGTACTCAGAGCAACACCAATGGACTGTGGATTTTGTCCCAGTGAACTGTTAATGGGCCGATGCCTCAGGACGAACGTCCCGACTCACCCGGATCTACTAAACCCCAGATGGCCGGATCTTGAGAGTTTTAGGCAGAGGGAAAACAACCAGAAGGCTCAACCACGACTCGCGCACCGACTATCACATTAAGCTAAAGAGCTACAGCCATTCGAAAATGGACCACCAGTATGGGTCAGAAGCTCCAACCCTCCAAACCAGGAAGGCATCGTTGTTGGAACGGCAAACACACCACGTTCCTATATTCTATGAACCAAAGAAGAAGGGATAATAATCCGATGCAATCGACGACACCTAGTACCCAAACCACCAGAAATAGTCGAGGCTCACACATCGGAGTCCCATGAAGACAGTCATCTACCAAGGGAAGAAACAGTCCGAACAGTATGTCTCACCTTCACCTCTCAAGAGTATACAACAACCAGATCTGGATGTCAGTCAAAACCACCTATCAACCTAGACCTATAATATAAACACACACACACACACACACACACACACACACACACACATATATATATATATATATACATATATATATATATATATATATATATAAATGTAAATGAACTCTTTTTTAATAGATATTATATCAAGAGAGAGAGAGAGAGTGTGTGTGTGTGTGTGTGTGTGTGTGTGTGTGTGTGTGTGCGCGCGCGTGTGTGTGAGAGAGAGAGAGATCATGTAGCTTGAATACTGAAGGACATCAAACTTTATTAAATAAAAAAGGGAGATGTTATGTCCCTTGGATTGGTGAGAGTTGCCCCCCCTTTGTTCAATCTTTCATAATGTGAACTCTCGGACATAAACGTGAATAAACGAGACTTGGTCAGTCCGCCATGTTGGTCTGAATATTAATAGAAACGTAAAAAAAACATATATATATACATATATATATATATATATATATATATATATATATATACATATATATTATCACAGGTTGCAAATATATATATATATATATTATCACAGGTTGCAAATATATATATATATATATATATATGATTTATATATATATATCTATATGATTTATATATATATATGCATATATATATATATATATATCTATATATATATATATATATATATATATATATATATATATATATATATATATATATATATATATATATATATATATATATATTCATTAGTTTTAGTTTAGTTTTGTTTCGGTTTCGATTCAAGCTGATGCACCCAAATCATATAGATATATTTTTTGGTTTTTGAAATCGCAACTTTATAATATATAAAAATCGATAGAACATTAATTCTATAATAATATATACGAAATCTGCAAGATTAAAATATCATATTTAAGCGTACTTTACGACCGGGCTTCGACGGTCGTCCCTGCTAGCTTAGATAAATACTTTTGCAGTTTTAACAAAAGAGCTACAATAATATCAGAGCGTCTCCATTTACGATGAACATCTACAGAATGCCAAAATCAATATTGTTACATATGAATGGACCCCTTGTTGATAAGTAAAGATTTTGTTTCTTTTCTGTTGATCTCTTTTGTTTATGTGTGAGAACAATGTAGAAACCGATAATATTTATACCGCGAAAGAGTTAATCTCTTACAGAACCTATAAACGGAACATAGTTTTACCAGAGCATTCAGATTTAGATGTTGCGTGCACGAGTGTGACAGAGAAGGAAATTAATGTTTCTCGCCTTAAAAGGGCCAACATTACACGCTGTGTTGAATAGGTTTACTTTTCCTTTTTCTCTTTTTTCATGCAATTAGTACCATCGAGTATGAGTTAGCCCGGAAGATAGTTCATAGAAATCTACTTGATACGAGATAAAAAAAAAAAAAAAAAGAAAAAATACGGTCACAACAATAACTGCTACAGCAACAACAACAGCATCAATACTAGTACGTAAAACAGCACTAATAAAAGACGGTAGCGGTTTCAAACGATGAAGCGCAGAGGTACGAATTAAGAAATACACTCGAAGGAATAGAAAAAAACGAATGGTGGTCGTCGATTTCGCCATGGAAACTAGAAAATCGTCTGATTAGTTTTGGAGCGTGCTAAGAAAATAATAATGATGGTAAAAAATATTCGGTAGAAGAACAAGGAAAAGAGATAAGACGGGAACTTTTTTTTTTCATTGGAGCAAAGCTTTGCGACAATACACACAAGTAAACTTATATTTACAAAGAAGTTTCGAAGCTAAACGTCTACTTATCTTAATTACATTGCTAGACACAAATCGTTCTATCAGGATACTTCGGACTATTGTTCTCATCTCGAGCGTTGTAGCCTCCGACCTTCCTCACGTGTATGTTGTCGAATTTGGCAATCTTTCTGTGAAACCCGATAATATAAACGGAATTTCGAATAAAGGTCTTCATTTAAGCTACAAGGATGGAATGCTCTCGTCCTGTCAGCTAAGTAATTCGCAATTGTATTTTAAGCATCGCTCACAATGAGGATTGAACCATCAACCTCTAGAAGAGTGTTATGAAGAGATAAAATGAGAACTTTTTCCCCATTTGAACAAAGCTTTGCAACAATACACACAAGTAAACTAATATTTACAGAGAAGTTCCGAAGCTAAACGTCTATTTATCTTGATTGTGTTGCTAGACACGATTCGTCCTATTGAGATTATTCGGACTAATGCTCTCATCTTGGGCGTTATTCGCACAGCGTTTCGACCGGTGTAACATCCTACCTTCTTCAGGTGTATCTTATCGAACTCAGCAATCTCTCTGTCGAACTGGATAATATGTACGGAATTTCGAACAAAATCTTTCATTTAATCTATAAGGGTAGTATGCTCTCCGCGACTAGATAAAATTCCTAAGTAATTCGCAATTGTATTTTGAGAGTCATCAGCACTAGGGATCGAAACTCCAACCTCCTTACAACTGAATTTTTCCAAGTACAATAACATTCATGATGAGAATAATAGTCCGAATAATCCCAATAATATGAATTATCTTTCCTCGTCTCAAAAATTCAAAAAAACGATTCATTCTGTAACATGGCGCGGACGGTTATATGCAAATACCGAGCCGTGAGCAAAATGACGTCACGGTAAAGAAAAGAGAAGACTTTAAAAACGAGAGGGTATATTCAAGAAAACAACTATGTTAAAGAAGTAACGAGAAGTCACGCGTGGCGGGAGAATGATGAAATAAATATCGGTGTACAAAAAAAAGCGAGTTGAAATTCTTTCCTCTTTCCTATATATTATCTACTTTGCGACTGAGGCTACAACGTGTTGGGTAATGTTACTATTGTCCTAAGAATCCGTTGAATGAAACAGACAATTTATGTCTATTTCACCAACTTAACAAACTTACTAGAGTCAAGAAAAATCATTCAAAAATCCATTAATCATTTATTGAACTTTTTATTTAATTTTTAAATTTTTTTTTACATGACTTGTAATTATGTATCTATCTATCTATCTATCTATCTATCTATCTATCTATCTATATAAAGTTACTTTTTTCTGTTTTTTTTTTTTTTTTTTTTCCTTTGAAGATTGTAATGCCGGGTATGGGGCAGCCAAACCAGCTGCCAACATTGCCCCGCTTTTTTATTGAAACCAACCGAGAGCTCTTTTTAGTATCCTCGCTGTTCCCTTAAGTGCAATTGTCTGATTCTCTTTTGCACTTTGTTCACCAGGAATATTAGTTAGGTAGGACTTCGTATGTGTGTGTACGTATGTGTGTAAGTATATGTGTAAGTTCTTTCCATATGGACTCAGAAACGGTTTTCTTTTTTCTTTTTTTCTTTTTTTTTTTTTTTTTTTGAAATTTCAGACAAATGTACTTGATGTTTCTGGAAGTGTTCTTGCGTAGGGTTTGCATTGGAATTCATCCAATAAGTGTTGAAAATCGATAGTCGAAAAATCCGAACAGAAAAGTAAGTCCGATTTTCACCCAAGTAAACACTTTTATACACCCAAACATCGCAAGTGTATTTTAGAAGTTTTATCACTGGACAAGCAGAAAGGCGCAGTGAATAAAATCAACAGTAGGTCCTTTGATATGACAGAGGCGCGTTCAAAATGTATGATTCTGTTTAGAGCATAATTGAATTATGATTCTTGAATTTTTATTTTCAACTTTTATTCAATCCATTAATGTAAAAACAAGTTTATAAAATCAAAAGTTGGTTCTTTATTAAGACAGTGTTGTGTTAGAAATGTTTCTGTTTGGAATAAAATTGAAATATGATAATTAATTTTGCAATTTAAAATTAAATTTAAGCCATTATATAAAATAATTTCATAAAATAAGAAGTATGTTCTCTATAGTGCAATGATAAATACAATAGACTTCTTGCCGTTATAGCATCGCGTGTTCCTTAACAAGAGCAAGCAATAAATCGATTTGATTGAAAAAAAATGGAAACATTTCTTGATCTTAATTCAATCCCGGGCAACGTCAGCCTCCCTGCTAGTATAGATTAAAAGAAAAGGATTTTCTAGAGGTGATCCACTTTAAATCAAAACAATTCACAGAAAAAAATATTTTTATTATGCAAACACGTGGTTTATTCAAAAGAAATTTGCATTTATGATCTAAGTACAATTTCCTGCACATGGCCCCCGCGATTCTAGAGGTTCGACTTTCACAAACTGCACGTATTAAAATGGTCTATTGTGTCTGATTTATCAGCGTAGTTATGGAACTATACATATCACCAAAGGAAATAATTTAATGGGATTAAATTGCACGAACGGGGTGGCCAGTTGACAGGTCGATTTCGTGAAATAATTTGTTCATAATATAAAAATTATATATTATATATAATTATATAAATTATTTGTGCATCAAATGTAAATAAAATAAATTTACACAATTTGCAAACGCTGCTCGGGTGTTAGTTTCTTCGTGATGAATTAACAAATCAGGCTGAACTCAAAATAACCGATAGTTGCCAAATACAATTAAAGAAAATGGAGTTGTCATTTTAAAGTTAGCCGCTTCTATAAAACATCTTTCACACACACACACACACACACACACACATACTTATATATATATATATATATATATATATATATATATATATATATATATATATATATATATATATATATATATATATAAGCGTTAATCATTGACTTCAGACGTTATTCAGTTAGTATATACCAATCGTAATGGATTTTAAAAATCTTTTACATAAATAAGGATAATTATAATGAAAAAAAATTATATATAAATGCTGAAATATATATATATATATATATATATATATATATATATATATATATTCATGAAATCAATAATGAAAAATGTTTAATTCATGGATTTTCACAGATATGCTCTTTTCATTAGTAAAAAAAACGTATTACTTGTTAGCATAAATTTGAAAATATATGAAAATATTTTTTCAAACATGTTAATAATTGATGAATTTTTATTAATGTTTCTCCCCTGATTTATTAGCATATCTTTTAAATCCATGAAGTATGGTTTTTTACGATTTTATCATTCCTATTTTCCGATTTTATTTTTATCGTCCATTTTTCATGTTTTTTAT
>NC_136489.1:41688014-41750514 GCF_053919585.1 Euprymna scolopes
TATATATATATATATATATATATATATATATAGCCCCTTTAAGAAATTCGTTTCTTATCGTTGAGCACTTTCAGTTGAATTAAAAGTCGGTCAATTTAGCTCTTATGCGTAGATCATCGTATAACGATTTGATCACTGTCTGTCTGACGTAATGAACATTTAAATTAAAATGTTTAAAATTTAACGCTATTTCACACGGTTAATGGTAGCCGAATGGATACGGCCTCCGCTAATCGAGCCAGAGATGTCTCGTGTCGCGGGGTTCGAATCGTTCGACTGGTAGTAATCGTGACACCCTGCACTGAAGAATCCCGAAAGGATGAAACACTAGTGTCTGTAGGTATTTAATTATTATAGTAAAAAAATAATTATATATATATATATATATATATATATATATATATATATAGTGCAGTATAATATTTATCCAAGTTACAAATATAAAGTTGTTCTCAGTTGGTTATTTATTATTTTACATTACAGCATTGTTTCGTATTATGACTAATAATAAGAAAATAAATAAAAAAACAAACGGATAAAAAAATTTAAATAAAATTAAAATTAAAATTAAACAATAATAACAAATATACGGAAATAATATAATTTAAAATAAATTCAGCATGACCATAATCTTTTTAACTGAGAAGGAATATCAGAATGTGTTGGTTACATGAACAATGTAAGTTGTCCAAAATGGTATTTTGTAAGGGTTTTTTGTTTGTTTGTTTTTTTGTAAACGTATGAAGACTACGTGACTAAATATGCATCAATAACATAATTTTGTAGATTTTTAATCGCAATACGAAATAATATTGTAATCGATACTTTTTTAAAAGTAATAAATGACCAACTGAGAAAACTTGATAGTTGGAACTTGGAGAATTATACTAAACTATATATGCTCTGGAACCCAATAAAAAGGTATTAATTCAGCTTGGATATTTTTAGAATTTTCAAAATGTACTTAAAAAAAACGGCAATAATGAGTTGAATATTGTATTCCAAATGGTCTATTGTGTCGTATTTATCAGCGTACATATCGGACTTTACATATCATCGAAGAAAATAATTTAATGGGATTAAATTGCACGAACTGGGTGACCAGTTGACAGGTCGATTCGTGAAATAATTCTTTATCATAAAAACCTTTATTTATGAGAATTATTTTTAACCATTTATGATTGGTATATACAAAACGAGTATATATATATATATATATATATATATATATATATATATATATATATATATATATATATATATACAGTGATGATCATATTTATTGGCACGGTAAAATAAAAGTTAAATTTTGTCTAATAAATTCTAAAAAAGGGATTAAATTAAAGAAAATAACAAAGTATATTATGTATTTTTAACTGCCCTTTCCGATGCAGCAGTCGGATTTTAGAAAAAATAAATAACAAAGGAACAACAAACATAATTGCAAAAAACCCTTGTTCAAAATTATTGGCACGGCTTTGTTTTTCTTTTAGTATCAGTATAATATCAATCAATTTCCGGTTTACGTGCTTTCTGAACTTTTTTATAGCCATATTATGCTTGTTTAACGCTAATTCAGTGAATAATTTTTTTCAGATAATTTTTAGATAGCGATTTATTTAAACTATTATAAGTGACTAAATTATAACTTTCAATCGCCATGGTTAAAACTAAGGAACACAGCGAAGACGTCAGGAAGCTTGTTGTAGCATGCCATACCAATGGGGAGGGCTATGATAAGATTTCAAAGAAGCTAAACCTTCCCAAATCCACTGTTAGAGCCATAATTAAAAAGTTCAAATCGCAAGGCCACGTTATGAGTTTAGAGGGTAGAGGGAGAAAAAGGATTCTTTCCCCAAGAGATGAACGGAAAATTGTTCGACAAGTAAAACAAAACCCAAGGATCTCTGTTGGGGAGATTGTTGATGAACAGAGCACCTCTGGAGTGAATGTATCTCGACATACAGTTGGTAGAGTTTTGAAGAGAGCTGGTTTAAAAGCATGTCGTCCGAGAAAGACTCCCTTATTGAAGCCTATGCACCTGAAATCAAGGCTAGCCTTTGCAAAACGTCATATTGATAAAGATGTTGCATTCTGGAAACGTGTTCTATGGACTGACGAAACGAAAATAGAGTTATTTGGCCATAATAAAGTGTCTTATATTTACAGAAAATCTGGCGAAGCTTTCCTGCCTAAGAACACCATACCCACAGTGAAGCACGGTGGAGGCAGTTTGATGTTTTGGGGATCCTTTGCTGCCTCTGGACCAGGGCGACTTGTTAAGGTCACAGGTAGCATAAAAAAGGAAGATTATGTTAAAATATTGGATGAAAACCTGAAAGACTCTGCTAAAGAGCTCTCACTTGGTCGTCGTTGGTGGTTCATGCAAGATAATAACCCAAAGCATTCGGCTAAACTGACTAAGAAATGGTTTGAGGACAATCATATTAATGTTTTGGAGTGGCCATCACAAAGCCCAGACCTTAATCCAATTGAAAATTTATGGAGAACATTAAAATTGAGGGTAATGGAAAGGAAGCCTAAGAATCTTATTCAATTGGAGGATTATTGTCAGGAAGAGTGGGCTAAAATTACTACTGAAGAGTGCAACAACTTGGTTGTAAACTATGAAAAGCGACTGAGGAAGGTAATCAAGGCCAAAGGCTATACAATTGATTATTAAATAAATCGTGCCAATAATTTTGAACAAGGGTTTTTTGCAATTATGTTTGTTGTTCCTTTGTTATTTATTTTTTCTAAAATCCGATTGCTGCATCGGAAAGGGCAGTTAAAAATACATAATATACTTTGTTATTTTCTTTAATTTAATCCCTTTTTTAGAATTTATTAGACAAAATTTAACTTTTATTTTACCGTGCCAATAAATATGATCATCACTGTATATATATATATAACTTTATTCAATAAACATTTCCAAATCACAGGACTGTACACATTCATATTGCTTAAATTACTGCGTTTTGCATTATATAAACCAAACAAATCATCAGAGATATTTCATTAGTTCATCAAGGAAGAAAATGTACAGTTTTTCTTTGCACCGTTTGGAACGTTTAAAAGACATAAAACCCCGAGATTCAGTAAAAACATCCACTTGTTATAAATAAAACCTTAAAGAAATACCTTTATGCATAAGAAAGAAGTTTTGTTTATAGATCATGAGTGGAATAGACCCATTCTTAACGCCATCTTTGAATTCATACTGGGCTATCAACATTACTAGATTTTAAGTATTTATACTATTGGGAGGTTGAACTAATGAAAAGTCTCTGATGATTTGTTTAGCTTATGCCATTTAATTAAATAGGTTTAAGACGCAGTAATTTAAACAATATGTATGTGAATTAAGTGTATATTCCTGTGGTTTTGAAATGTTTAATAAAGCTACATATGCTTTGGATGTGTAAATCCATTTTCATTGAGCTTAATAAGCCGTTGCAATTTTAAGATAACCTTATTGAATATATGCATTATAAACGTATATTTGTTTTAAGGAAAACACACACACACACACACACACACATATATATATATATATATATATATATATACTAGCATGAGCGCCCGGCATTGTCCGGGTGTTTGGGTGTGTATGTTGAGCAAAAAAAAAAGTGGTGGTAGGAAGGCAGGCTCGAACCCGTACCGCAAAGGAGGAAAAGAACGAGGTAAAACCTAACGTTTATGCTGTTACGACCACCACCAAAGTGGAAGCGACATTTTTTTTAATTAAGTCTAGACAATCTAAAGTAGAGGATAACTTTCAAAAATATCGGCGAAAAAAGTGACCCCCCCCCCTGTAGAAAAGTGCCTAGTTGAAGGGGAAGATATTAATGTTTTTAGCCAATTTTTCGATATTTGTCGTATGAAAGATTGAACTTTAAAACAATACTGATCTTGGTAAAATCCGTCGCCTCTAATGAAAGTTTTAGGCAGACATGCAAACAGACATACATACACACATCTATATATTGGTAACTGAAAATTTTCGACCTAAACTGATGAAAAAGCTTGCCCTATCTCTGAATACCCTTTATGTAAAATTTCAAATATGTAGACCAGAAATTGTCTGAGTAATTCGGAAGAGACCGCAGATGTCAATTTTTTTTAACTTTGGCCCTTATTATGACCTCTTAAAATTTATTGTTTTGGGCTCAAATCAAGTTATTAAGTTAGATTCATGTCCAAGGAACCTATATCTAAAATTTAAAGTGCGTAGACCCAAAATTGTCGGAGGAGTTTGATAGAGTTCTCAAAGGTCAAATCGTTGAACTTTGACCCCTTACTCGCCAGATTTCTAGCCAAAAACCGATCACACCGATTTTCCCAAATCTCAGTAACCTGTATATCAAATTTCGAGTCTGTAGACTAAAAATTGGCAGAGTTATTGCGTAGGGAAATATACACAGATACACAGACACTTTCACTTTTATATATATATATATATATATATATATATATATATATATATATATAATAAGTTATAAAATGCATATAGCGATTAAGCTACACTGAATATTCCGCGTTTCATTCACTCTAGTATTCTTCAGGCTTATGCGCGAATTCTGTGGTTGTTTGTTGTTTTTATATGCGTACCTTCTATTGAAATTTTAGTTAGCCAATCAGCTTTCTAGTATCCACCGCGCCCTTCCTATTTGACCTCTGGTTGACCTGTTCCTTTGTGTGTGTTCTATTTAGCCTGGATATTAAGCTTCTTGGTCTGTTTTAAATCTAGGTTAGCGTTTTTTTTATGTTAGTTTATATATAAATATATATGTGTGTACACACATATATGCACATATATATATATATATATATATATATATATATATATATATATATATCATTATTTTTTACTATAATAATTAAATACCTACAGACACTAGTGTTTCATCCTTTCGGGATTCTTCAGTGCAGGGTGTCACGATTAACACCAGCCGAACGATTCGAACCCCGCAACATGAGACATCTCTGGCCCGATTAGCGGAGACCGTATCTATTCGGCTACCATTAACCGCGTGATACAGCGTTTAATTTTAAACATTTTAATTTTAAATGTTCATTTCGTCAGTCAGAGAGTGATCTAATCGTTATACGATGATCTATGCATAAGAGCTAAGTTAACCGACTTTAATTCAACTGAACATACATATATGTGTGATCGTTTATGTATATTCATGTTTATTTAATTTATTTGTTTATTTTCTATTGTTTTTGTTAGTTTTAAAACTATTTTGTATCGCTATCCTAGAGTAAATTTTATCTTGTGAACACAGTTGCTTGCTATTTCTCTTCTACAGTTTAATAGATGCTGGGGTTCTTTAAAGTACAGGATAGTATATTTTCCATGAAGGCATAATCTACATGGGTCGTCTAGGTCCCTACACGTGGTAGCTTGTCTTATTATTTCTATTCAGCTACCGGCGAATGTCCGCTTTCCTTGAGTTCCCAGTATTTATTCGCTAGTATTGTTTTCATACGCTGTTTTTTATTGTTGAATATACTTTTGTGGTCATGGTATCGAGTTTTGAAATCTAAGGAAGTCATGCCTACGTAATATTTCTTGTTATTCGGGTTTTCTTTCGCAAATATTGTGGCCTGGTAAACTACGCTTTTGGTTGGACATTTTTTTTTTTTGAAGTGGGCAAAGTGTGCGGTGTCTACAGTTGCATTTATCTTGTTCGTTATTAGTATTTTTATTTATAGTATAGGAAGGACGCGGTTAGTTGATTGGCTAACTAAAATTTAAATAGAAAGTGCGCATATAAAAACGACAAACAACCACAGAATTCGCGCATAAGCCTGAAGAATCCTAGAGTGGATGAAACGCGGAATATTCAGGGTAGCTTAATCACCATATAGATTTTATAACTTACTAACTAGCTCTACCTATATATTGAGCACTTTTGAAGTAAATACTTAAAGTATTTACTTCAAAATTTATGTGTAAACTTAAAGTTTACGCATAAATTTTGAAGTAAATACTTTAAGTTTACGCATAAATTTTCGTATATATATATATATTTATATATATATATATATACAGAGAGAGAGAGAGAGAGAGAGAGAGAGAGAGAGAGAGAGATCTGGCCGCACCTCATTGCCCGGTTATAAAATACACTTAAATATGTTATTTTAATATATACTAATTTCGTTTTTATTATTATATTAGCATTTCGGCCCGGCGTGTCCCGGGCGTTTGGAGGTGTATGCTGAGCAACAAAAAAAAAACGGTCAATTTTTAAATTAATGACCCCTTTTATGGTCCCTTACCATTTATTGTTTACGGCTTTAATCAAGTTATTACGTTAGATCCAGGTCCAAGGAATCTATATCTAAAGTTTCAAGTGTTTAGACTTAAAATTGTCGGAGGAGTTTGGTAGAGTTCTCAAATGTCAAATCGTTGAACTTTTACCCCTCAACAATTTTCTGGCCGAAACCCGATCACATAGATTTTTCCAAATCTCAGTACCCTGTATATGAAATTTAGAGTCTGTAGACTAAAAATTGACAGAGTTATTGCGTAGGGAAATGTACACAGACAGACACACAGACACGTTCACTTTTATAGATATACTAGCGTGGGTGCCAGGCGTTGCCTGGGTGTTAGTAGGTGTATGTTGAGCAAACAAAAATGGTAATGTTTTTTTAATTTGACCCCTATTATGACCCATTAACATTTATTGTTTTGGGCTTAAATTAAGTTATTAATTTAGATCCATGTCCAAGGAACCTATATCTAAAATTTCAAGTGTTTAGACCGAAAATTGTTAGGAGTTTGGTAGAGTTCTCAAAGGTCATTTCCCAAATCTCAGTACCCTGTATATCAAATTTTGAGTCTGTAGATTAAAAATTGACAGAGTTATTGCGTAGGGAAATGTACACAGACAGACACACAGACAGACTCACAGACACGTTCACTTTTATAGATATATAGATAAATTGTATTGGACCCAATATATAATATTTGTTTTTTACATTTTCGCCCCAAACAAGGTACTGTGCCACTTTGCTGTAGGGGGGGGGGCTACTATCACTTAAACTATGGGAAGCAGTACAGTTGGGAAAGCAGTTCAAGGAAAGAAACTATTAGAGTAGAAGGCTTTCTTAAACCAACGGATCTCTACTGTTTAGTGGTGGGGTTTACGTCGATTGGGTACAAGTGCTTGTAGCTCGCTGGGGCATTCATCATTAAAATACTTGTAGAACAGACAGAGGGATGCAACATTTCGTCGATGGGACAGAGATTGAAGCTTAAATGACAGTTCGGGACCTATCAGATTGGCGACTCTCTTTTGAACCCTGTCCAGGAGTGAGAGACAAGTAGCAGATGGACCAGCTCAAATGTGACAACAATACTCCATACATGGACGAATGAATTGTAGAGGTACAGGATACTTTCAGGCGTAAGTAACTTTCTAGCACGGTATAGGGAGCCCACCTTCTTGGCAGTATCCTGAGCAATCCTCTTGATGTGTCTGTTCCAACTCGTGTTCCTTGTGAACGTTAAGTCAAGGAGTTTAAAAGAAGTACTTTCAGATAATGTATCTTTACCCATAGCTATTAGTGGTTAAGAAAGTTTCTTGTAATTATTGAAGGAGACAAGCTTAGTCCATCCATTTTTGTTCCCATTCCACTACAGATTGGAGGTCTTTCTCTAGTGTTTCTGCCATTGCCTTAGATATGTGTTCATTCATTTCCCCTCGTGTCTGTTATAGAGCGTGGTGTTATCAGCAAATATACCCATCTCAGAGACAATTTTATCAGGAAGGTTATTTACGAATATTAGGAATAATAAAGGTCCAAGGATACATTAAGTATTCGTCCTGTGATACCGTATGATCTGATTTTCCTGAGAAGACCATCGTGCCATACCCTGTCAAAAGACTTAGATATATATAGGTCTACTACCCTCCCCTCCCCTGCTTTGTTCAGTGTACGGTGTATACGTTCGGAGATTACAGTTAGATATCTACTATAAAACGGGTTTGCCTAAATCCATATTGTTGGTCCATCAGAAGTTTAGCAACTGTAAATTATGGTCTCAAATATTTTGGCGAAAAGCGGGAGGAGGCTAATGGGGCGATAATTTAATGGGTCAGTTCTTTCGCCAGTACTACAGAAGCCGTTTCCAGCAGTCAGGAAAGCAAGATTCGTTTAGGCATTTGTTGTAAAGTTTGGAGAGGACTGGAGCAACCTCGGCGGAGCATTTTTTATTAATACAGCCGGGATGAGATCGGGTCCACATACTTTTCAGGTTACTAGGTTTTTTCATGATACCATGCACCTAAGAAGGGGTGATTTTTAAATCATCTTATGAGGTGTCAGTCTGCAAACAAAAATCAGGGAGAAAGTGGTTTCTTGGGTCAAATGAAGAGTTTGAAGCAAACCGACAAGCAAGTACTTTAGCCCCCTCGATTGCTGTGAAAACACGATATGATTGTTGCATAGTGGGGGAATTTTATATTGCCCATTATTTGCTATACTGTTGTAGATTTTCCAGAAATAACGAGTTCCTAATTTTTGAGATTCGATGCGTTTTCTGGTGATTTCAGTATATTCTTTCTTAGCTGTTGCTATTTTTTTTTTTTTTACAATTACTTCTAGCTTCAATAAAAATTTTCTGTTTGAACTGGACTAATGTCGGATAAATCTGCGATGTGCATGCTGCCTTTAAGCAATGTCAGCTGCACAAGTAGAAGTAAACCATTGGAACTTCCGCCTGGGAACATGTGCTTTAACTGAATTCAATTTTGAACCATTCAGTTGTCTCATTTGCGCACTGTTCAGCGGGAAGAGAAAAGATATTTCCCGATGGAGTATCTTTGATGAGATCCCTGATGGCTTCCCAGTCAGCCTTCTCATAATGCCTTCTCGTTTTGAGTACTGGCTCCTCAGTTTTGGGTCGAGAATTTATGGCGATTTCTACCATTACCATAGCGTGATCAGCATTCTCGAGTGGGCTATGGGTATTCGTTACACAATCATCGAAGGGTGTTGATTGCTCTAGTAAGATTACAAAGTGTAATCCCTGTCGAATCCCTGTGATCGCACCTCTGCTCCTGGCTAATAGGCAAAGAAGGAGTATTAAAGCCGGGCGACAGACATAGCCTATCTACTCCTTAAGCAATTTAGGTTTGCAAACCGGTAATTTGTTCGAGTCACCAGCTCTAGGAAGGTCCTCAACCAGGACTGAAGAGGTCTCCCTCCCCTTTATTTGGTGTCAAGACGTATGAGGTTAGAAACAAATTTTTAGCTTTAAAGTTTTCCTTCTCCTAGACGGATGACCTGAGATCTACGGGTCTCTCATCACCGAAAAGGTTAGCCGGCGCCTGGGTCCTAAACCAGGTATTTCTAGTTAATACATGGTTAAAAATATTGTTTATATGTTAGTTTAAGAATAAGATATAAGGTATGATTTAATTGATAATAGGAATTAAAACAAAATTTGATGCACGAACTCTGAATACTTGAGACGGTAAGAGGGATAATAAAATGTATCTACTCAATATAGAATATAGTAGCGATATATCTATGATTTGAAGTAGAATTATGTACAGATAGAACTTGAAATAAAGTTATTATTTATAATTAAGTATAAATAGAAATATGGACAAATTTATAGTAGATACGAACATATAGAAATTATAGATATTAAGCATATTACTTAAAGTTTTTCTGGTTTCCAAAGTTTAAGGGTAGAATCCCCCATTTTCATTAGAATTTGCAGATGTATTTCGCATAACAATGAGTATCGGCTCATTTTTTTTATTTGAATTAGAAGAAATGGTAACAGATAAAAAAATATTAGTGTATATTAGGATTTAAAGATTGTGCAAAGTGGAATTAAAGGGTTTTTATAATAGAGAAAACGAAACATTAACAATAAAGGAACAAAGGATACATGATCGTTTAGGACTGTTTTTCCCCTAGTAGAATGGAGAAAGTTTATGAATGTTTAAAAATTAAATGATTACCAGAAAATAAAATTAATACAAAGAAAACTGACATCGAATAAAATAAAGTTAAATTAAGTAAAGAACAATAATGATAATAAAATAAGAAAAAAGTATACGTCATTTTAAATAAAAGTACAAACTATGGCTAATACGTATCGATTTTATAGATAAGTTATAGAATATAAATATAAGTTCAGCTAATGCATGCCTTAGCAGTAGAAATCTGCAGATGTTTATTATTTATCGATTTTTTAAATTTTAAAATTACACGTAACAGTTAATTAAAGATGATTATTCCATAAGAAAAACAAAAACTGAGAGAGGAGTTTGGTAGGCAAATTTTTTTAAAAAATACATATATATATATATATATATATATATATATATATATATATATATATATACGCATGCATAAATATATATAGAAAAAGGCTTGTGTTTACTATAATTTTTTACGCAAATATTACGCAAGTATAAATTATGTAAAATGTGTGCATGAATATAATTACACCTAATAGTTAACTAAAGATGATCATCCCATAAGAAAAGCGAAAAAACTAATAGGGAATAAATTAATATACAAACATATATACATATATATATATATATATATATATATATATATATATATATATATATATATATATATACAAACGTATACATATATATATATAAAATTTAATTGAGAAATTTTTGAAAACTTTGAAGTGTCGAATACAATGATAAAATCATTGTTTATTGCTTTTTTTATTTTATGTAAGTCCTATATTTCGCTAATACGTAGCCTCATCAGGGTCGAAAGTCCGGTTCGTGAATTTCTTTTTCTTTTTCTTCATTTTGGTGTTATGGCGAAGAGACGAGAATTTACGTGTTAGTCCGGTGGTTTCAAGTGTGCAGTGCTCAAGTTTCGAGCGGGATTTAAAATAAAAGATGGTCACACCTTTTGAAGACACTTTTTTAAAGTAAAATTTAATTGAGAATATATATATATATATATATATATATATATATATATATATATATATATATATATATATGTATGTATGTATGATGGTACGTATTGCGTTTTACCCACGCATTAAGTTTTTGCTTCGCTCGAAATCTAATGATTTCACATATCAATGTGTTGTTTCCTCCTTAACATAACATCGCAGATTTGTTCGTCATTTTCATCTGCAATTACATTTTCTACTCATCGTTTCTCTTCGAGGAAGAAATTACATGTAATTGATTTTCCAAGGAATTATATAAAAAAAATTCTTCGCTAATATAATTTTTGCTAAAAAAAATCATTTTTACAAACATCTTCATCGTCGAACGAGACACAAAACTGCAAATCAAGAGTCAATTAAAAGAAAAATTAACAAAAGCCTCCGCCATTTTTGTTCTGATCATTTTTTTCGCACTGAACTAAGATGTCGAAACAAAGACAATTAATATAGAAAATATTTTTTTTTCAGTTAGCCCAATCTTTTTAAACCTAGTTTACTGCAAAGCTAAACATATAACCGATTGCTTGCATCAAAATCAAATTCCCGCCAAAACTTTACGTAATGTATGACACTCAGTTACGAGTTTCCTTTCTTGTCGGGCTACCTCGTCCATTCGTTGTGACTGGTACTGGTGTGGGTCCTGTTAAGTAAATAAAAAGGTAACCACAAAAAAAAAGAAATATGGATATTTTTGTACAAAGGATTTACAATTTATCAAAACCCGAATGCCACTCGAGGATAAGGGCTAATCATTAGTAGTGGGAATTTGGAAAATTGGATTACTTAAGAGACGGTTGATCAAGAATTTGGACTTGAAGACCACCATATTGTAGTCAGATGGAAAGCAGACAAATGGAAGAGTTCCACATGCGTGTAGTTCTAAGAAAGAAGCTTTGTTCATGGAATCCACGTTTAGATTTAGGCACAGATGAAAAGTGGGGAAAGTTGTTGATAATGGTTTCAACTAGACGAGTAATTTTCCTAAAAGTTTGGGAAGAATTCAGCTTGAATTGCTGTCGAGATTGGCTTTCATTCACATTACTTTCAATTTATCTTTAACAAAACTAAATATTTTTTTTTCAAAAAATGCGTAGCGGTTTTAAAGTTCAAAATAACTCAAATAAATACAGAAAAACTAAAAATTAAACGGTAAAAGAAATTTCTATTTAATAGGTAAAATATAACAGAGCCACTGAGGCTTGAAGCAGCAGCAGCCGCATAAAGATATGCAAATGACTAAGCCGGCTACGCGAATCACGTCACAGCAGAGACAAAAAGACGTGTTGCCAAAGAGGCAAGGGTGTTCGAGACATGGCGAGAGAAGCACGTGCTCGAGAGATGTAAGTGACGTCACATCAGAGACAAAAGTCACACGCTGCCAGAGAAGAAATTAACTGTTTAAATATCTGGAAAAAATGTGTTGTTAGAAATACCAGATATAAAGGTATTTGTTTAACAGAGAAAATGAGTCTAGTTTGATATAACGACTACGTTATAAAATGAATATTTGTAATTGAAGTATTTTTCTAAATATTTTTAAGACGATGCAAGCAATATTTTATGCAAAAACGGGTTTTTCATTTGAATAATAATTGCTACCGAAATAAAATGTTAATTACATACGAAATAAGTAAATAAAAAGAAACGAATAAACACTGGAAGGAAGGTACTATTTTATATGATTAAATTAATTTTGTCAAATAAGTTGTATTATTAATAAGAAAAAATATTTCAGCAAATGATATGGATATTTTTCTTTTCTTTTCTTTTTTTGTAGTCAGGGTGTGAGGAATGCTTGTGCGCAAGTAAATTAATTATGAAACAACCTCATTTGGACAAAATAGTTTGAGTATTTAACCAAGAGACGAAGGTCCAATTCTTTGTTGACTTATACCAGAGAGTCCAAAATGGAATCATTTCTACTTGTTAAACACTGATTATAAAGTCATGATCAACGGTAAATAGAGCAGAGACAGAGTGGCTACTAACTAATGAAAAGGGAAACTCCGGGTTGCCTTCGACTATGGTCCACCACTTTACTTTTTATATTTACTACGAATAGGGAAGATCAGACATTGCCTGAGATTAAATGTGTTATATCCTTACTTTAAGTAAGAATACAGCAAGAAACACAGTGTTATGGGTGAAAGACAAAGGGGTTTATTTACAAGAGAATATATGTGACATCTTTTCTTATTCTCTTCCTGTCTTTTTTCCTTCTCCGTCAGTCACGTGAGAGGGTCAATATATCTATAGTTCATTTCATCTATGAAGGGATGTTAGGTTATTCCATTACATCACCTTCCTACCAAGCTAAATTCTTCCATAGAATTTTTCTTCTGCCATTTTTTTTCCTTTTTAAACCTTGTCCAAAAAGATCGGTCCTTTTCCTTTTCCTTTCTCTTCTCCTCACCATTTGTGTTTGCCGATTTTTTACTTTTGGGGAGTGACTGGATTTCTAAGTTACTGGTACTTCCTTGTTTGGAGGTTGCATATGGAAAGTGTCATATAGCATTTCCATTGGTAACTCTTGGTTTTTTACTGTTTCTATGTATCAGGTCTTAGTTGATTAATATGTTTTTTGTGGAAAAAAGTCTGCCCTGTAAACCGTTCTCCCAATTCTTCTTGAGATTATGACTTCTTCCCAAAAACTCTTCCCTGCCCGATAATTTTTGAAGAAAACTTTATCCCCGTCAATGTAAGTCTTGTACCTTACATTACTTTTTTTTTTTTACTTTTTTTTACTCTTGGGATTAACCAGTCGAACACCGAACGTACCTTCATGGCAAACATAATTTTAGCTGGGAATAATTTAGCATTTGAATTTGGATTTGGTGTTATCCTATATATTGCTAAGAATGTTTGAGTGCTTTTTTTCTTCCATGTCGATGTTATTATTCTTTTTTAAAGCTCGTTTAAAAGTATCGGTGAATCTTTCCGCTTGTCCATTTTATCGAGGGTTAAACGTTGGTGGTGTAATGTGTTCAATGGCCAGTGCCTCACAGTAGTGCTTGAATTCTTGACCTGTGAATATAGTGCCATTATCACTAATACCTCGTCCAGCGCTTTTATTGTGTTTGCCGCTGTAGGGTGTTTGTATTTAAAAATGCCTGGCCATTTTGAGATACTATCTATGATTACTAGGTAATAACATCGCTTCAGAGGTCCTGCATAATCGATATGGATACGTGTCCAGGGTACATCTGTTTTAGGCCAAGGTTGCGTCCGTATGGGGGGGTCTTGTGGCTAGTTGGCAACCTTTACATAATTTCACCATTTTCTCAATATCCTGATCCATTCCAGGCCAGTATGCGAATCCTCTCATTAGGGTCTTCATTCTGGAGATTCCAGGACGTCCCATGTGGAATTCTTTTATGATTTTCTTTTGTAATACTTGCGGTATTATCACTCTGTCTGCGTACATCAGAGTTTCATCACACATAGAAAATGGAAACAACTTTAATCCTTTTCTATTCTTTTCGTCTTGTCCACTTGTTTTTTTATCTTATTTAATATATTTATCTGTTTTCACTGCTTTCTTTATTTCCTCAACAGGAAGTTCCCTAATAGTATTTATTAATATATCTGTTAGTTCATTTTCTTCTTTTCGTGCTGCTATAACAGTTTCTTCAAATTCAGTTTTACTCGGAATCAATCTCGACAAACCATCTGCATATGCAATTTTACTAGATGCTAGGTGTTTCATTTTAAATTCTTAATTGAGCAAAATAATACTCCATCTCTGTAATCTATTTACCGTATGAGTAGGAATCCCCTTTTTCGAACTTTTTCACGGAATACACAATCGCCAGACCCTCTTTTTCGATATGACTATACTTTCTTTCAGCGGGTAATAAAACCCTCGAGGCGTGAGAAATTTCCATTCTGTGCAAAGACACCGCTCCTAAACCGTATTTACTCGAATCTGCCGCTACAATTAAATCATTTTTCGGATCGTAATGTGCTAACGCCAGATCCGATAAAAAAACATCTTTTAATTTTTTGGAATGCTTTCTCACATTCTTTTGTCCAGAGCCATTTTTTATTCATCTTCAATAATTCATTTAATGGTGCTCTTAGTTCGTGCATATTCGGGATATAAGAATTATAGTAGCTGACTAGACCCAAGAATGACTGTAAGTTCACTACATTGTCTGGTCTAGGCATGTCTCTAATTGCTTGTCCTATCTGGGTTAGGTCTTCTACCAATCAATTATTTGTCCCAAATATTCAATCTTGTCCATACCAAAATTACTTTTTTCGAGAGCCACTTTAAATCTGTAGTCTTCTATTTTCTCGAATACCTTATGAATATGGTTTTTATGTTCTTCAACATTTTTGCTTCTTATCAAAATGTCGTCTAAATAAGCCGTTGCAAAATCCAAGCTTGCTAGCATGGCATCCATAATTTGTTGGAATAAATTTGGTGCTACTTTGAACCCAAACGGCAATCGTTTTAGGGAAAATAATCCTTTATGAGTATTCATTGTCAGGTATTTAGAAAATCTTCGTGGACTTTGACCTGCAAATATGTTTCTTATAAGTCAATTTTTGTGAAAATTTTTCCTCCATTTAATTTAGAAGATATTTCCTCAAGAGTAGGGAGTGGATAGCTATGATCCTTTAAAGAATCATTCAGTTCCGTCGAAAAATCTCCACATACTCTGATTTTTTTCTTTTTCTTTTTCACATAAACTGTGGGTGATGTCCATTCAGCGTAGTCCACTTTTTTTGATTACTCCGATTTCTTCGAGTCTATTTAATTCTTTCTCAATTGTTTCTAATGCCGAATACGGAACCTTCCTTTTAGGTTTAAACACCGGTTTCGCTTCATTTTTAGTTCAAATTTCACTGCCGTTTTAGTGCAGCAACCTAGACCTTAAGAAAATACATTTTTAAAATCCTTCTTCAAATCCCCAACAAATCTTCCTGGCAGTTTGGGACTTTCAGGTCCTGTCACATTTACACTTTTGCAAAATGAGTTTATTGGTTTCTCCCAAAAATTGAAAAGTATCATCAAATCTATACCGAATAGATTAGAATTTTTTCTAGGTATCACATACATTTTAGTTTTTAACGTCTTTTCATTCAGGGTCACATTAGTATAAAATTCACCCTTAAATTTTAATCTATTTCCAGACATTTCTCTGGTAATTTTCTTTGTGTTTTGCAGCTTTGGAGAACCAATTTTCTTCCATGTTGTTTCATTAATTAAGGATAAGTCACTTCCAGTATCCAAACGATAGTTTATTTTCCGGCCATTAATTCTAACTTCAATATATTTCATTTTTTTACCCTTTGTATTTTGCCAACATTTTTCTCTTCGATACTAGTATTATTCTGTTTTAAATTTAACAGTTTTTAGCATTCCTCAGTAACCTTCTGTAAGGTTATTTCTATATCAAGCGTTTAAACATGTCCACTTTTAGGTCTTTCAACTTAAATAACTTGCATTGGGCATTTACTCTCCCAGCATAGGTGATAAAGTCTTCATCATCTTGTTTCAAAATATTTAAACACCTATAACGAGTATAAAATAAGCTATCCTGTTCCCCGAAAATGTTCGATAAAATGTCTATAGTCTCTTTAAAAGAAAGGTTTCCTTGGGAGTATGAAATTGGTATACTTGGTATTTTCATGGGAACCCAGTTTTTGCAACAGTAAAATAATTTTTTCTTCATCCGACCAGGCCTGACATCGTTTGGAAAAAATATTTTCGTATCTACGATAATATGCTGGAAACGTTAAGCCATTAGTTGGTTCATATAAAAATTCTCTCAGCGAATTTTCAATTCCTTCCGGAGTGAACCGACAACCCTTTTTTTTCTCATTGTTTCATTAATATTGTTTTTAATACTCCATTTTGTTTTAACTGTTCTTTTTGTAAAATTTCCATCTGGCTTTGTTGAGCTGCCAGTGCTAATTGTATCGTTTTTGTAAACTCGGCTAATTGTTCCATGTTGAAGAATTTTTTAACGCAGTAATAAACAAAACGTTAACAGTACCTGCACAAAGCATTAAATAAATTTACTGAATAGTTATTTTTAAACCACAAAAAGAAAATTTATTTTGTAGACAAGGTTTTGAAGGGGGTTACGTACACGAAATTGACACTGAACCAACAGCATACAAGCGTTCTTTTCTGTCGTATTTTTTTCTTCTTATAAAACAAAAGAACGGAATTTTTTCCTGCAGTATTTTTTCTCTTCGTTTTCCAATGTTTTTGGCTTAAAGTTTCGTTTTTGTGAATTCGAATCCTGTCGCCATTTGTTATATCCTCACTTTAAGTAAGAATGCAGCAAGAAACACGGGGTTATTGGTTAAAGACAAAGGGGTTTATTTACAAGGGAATATATGTGACATAAGAGTTACTTGACATCTTTCCTTATTCTCTTCCTGTCTTTTTTCCTTCCCCGTCACACGTGAGAAAGTCAATATATCTATAGTTCATTTAATCTATGAAGGGATGTTAGGTTATTCCATTACATCAGAATGTTAATCAACGTATGTTAACACTTCTACACTTTCATTGTCATCGAAATCGGTGGAATCGACCATTTTTCAATCAAATCTAGATAGGGATCATCGCGGTGCACCGAGGAAGATTCGCGTGCATCCTCGTAGCGGCTTAATCCACAATGCATTGTAGTCTACATTTCACCGTAGAAAGCTGTTGATTTTATAAAATTAGTTTTATCTCATATATAGTGGCTTGGATTAAAGTTAAAAATGCAAAAGTCAAGCTTCATGCTTCAATTATGCTCTAAACAGAAACATTCATTCTGAATGCGCCCCTGTTATATCAAAGAATCTATTAGTGATTTTATAGGCTGGCCTTACTTCTTGTTCAGTGATAATGGCTTGAATTTAAGTTTTAAATGAAAGAGTCAATTTTCATGGTTCAATTGTACTTTAAACATTCAACTCGAGAGCGCCTCTGTCATATCAAAGAACCTACTGTTGATTTTATATGCCAGGCCTTTCTGCTTGTGTAGTAATAAAAGTTCTCAAATGCACTTGTGATGTTAGGCTGTATGATGCGTAAGCTTGTGTAAAAATCACCCGTTCCTTCTTTTTATTGGATTTTTTTTTTTTTTAGATTATCGATTATCGATTCTTATGGAAGACATTCCAATGCAAACTATATCTGAGAACACTGACAGATAGATAAAATATATTTGTGTACAATTTGATAAAAATCGGCCCAGCCGTTGTGGAATCTATAAAGAAAACGAACTCTCACACACAGAAACACACACAAAGTTCTTATAACTACGCTTCCTTTTATCACAACCAAAAAGCATAAAGTAAAAGAAAACAGTGGGCAATTTTTGCATTAAGTTTGAATTTCAAACATAGAATTACAGGGCGTGTTTTTGTAAGATTATTCATGGGAAAGAATGTTATAGATGATTGTGTAAGTTTTAAATTTTCATACTTTGTTTTCATCAACTACTCACGCGGTTATCAGCATAGTAATTAAGTTATCTAACGTGCAGAGTAATACGAAAAAGTGACTTTATCAATTCTACAGAGATTTTGGTCGAATGTAGACGACTTTTTAAAATGGGTGGAGTGGTAGGTACTCATATTCAATTTTCAAAATCCAACAGTCAAAATCCATAGAGAAGTGGTTCCCAACCTTTTTAACATGGTTTAGAGGAATTAGTACTAAGTGTTTTTTCGATAGATATAGGGACATGTTTAATAATATGTTTTGGGTGGTTCGATAGTGGATGTATATAGAGTGGGTAAGTATTGTCTTTAGTGTAAGATTCATATGAGTTATATAGAGAGCAAACTTTTGAGCGCTTTAAATTTTCGCGGCACACCTATCACAAAAAAACAAGTTAATAGTTTCTACTTATAAAGCTTTTTTGCAATTAAATAATAAAATAAAGACAATCATATTAGAAATATGAATAAAACATATCCCGTATTCAGTACTTGGTTAAGAATAAATTGAAAAAAAATGTAACTAAAGAAATGAACAGAATAGGTCTAAAACTGGACATTAAGTCTAACGTAAAAACTGTTAACTTTCTCTGTATAACTCTCAACCTCTCTATATAATTCATATGAATCTTACACTAAAGACAATATTTACCCACTCTATATACATGTGAGAGAGGCATACTCTTAACTCTTCTTCAATGTTTTTAAATCTTTCAGATTTGTTTTTTAGTGTTGTTTAGGTAAGAAAATCCAAGTTCACATAGGTTTGAAGTTGAGAACTGTAGCAAAACTGTCACTATACAACCGGTGAACTTTTGTTGTTTTTTTAATGAATTTGTAGAATTATTGTTGTCACCAACACCTTTTCCTTTTAGAAACTTGCCCATAATTAAGGATTAATTGTATCTTTAAAAAAAAATTTAATGCATCAAAACGGATTTTTATCATATTTAATCATGTTTTTTTTTTTTTTCCTATTAAAACCTTAATTTACAAAACCTAAATATTCAATAAGAAATATCAACAAACAATCTGTTAATATTGTAACGAAACACACAGAATACATAAAGCATAAATCAACGCTTATCAATGTTTATTATTATCGAAAAATTCAAAATACCCAACAAACGATTTATTACGCATTTTAGCGTTAACATCATGTAAGTAATAACGTGTCAGTATTTATTAATATCAATAACTCCAATTATAACGATATAAAAGCTGTTTTCCACCTAAAGCAACTTGTATGATCTCTTTGCAGCGCACCAGTAATCATTCCGCGGCACACTAATACCACCATCAATTCAGCCCCACTCCAAAATTGAAAGAAATGACGCGGTTGTCAGCTGAAAACCTGGTTCAGCTCGATGACGCAAGATGCCGATTTGATCCTGTATTCTCGTCTCTACGGGTTTGCGCTGCTGGAACCGCGAATGGTTGGACCTTATATCGACCGCAGCTTTAACCCGATGTGCCTCGACGTCGTCTATACGAGATATAGAGAATTCAGTTGGAGGGGCCGGTTCAACCGACCCACGGTGAACGCTGACACAATAACACTGATGTGCCGCGGCACACTAGTTGGGAACCACCGAGTCTCATCTACTTTTGTCTAATCTTGTCTATCGTTGAACTGGTATTTGATCTAGTGCATATATAAGGACTCAAAACGTGAAATAAACGAGCGATAACATTAAATAAATAGATTCCAAACGAAATCTTTATTTCGGCTGATAGGATTTTTTGTCTTTTCACGCAGCTGAGCCACAAATTTAATGACAGTTTTTTTTTGGGGGGGGTTCTTTTCTTCTTCTTTTTTTTCTCAATAAAATGAAGGAAAAACATTGAAATGATCTTTCGAAGTGACATTAACGCGTTCCAAAGACCCGAAAACATTTTGATTGGTTTAAAAATTTTCTTTACATATTTTTTTTCATTTTTTTATTAAATATTTTGGGGTTTTTTATTTAATGCTTACTTTGTTACTTTTTTTAAAGATCAGTATGATGTTGTTATATTTGATTGTTTTCGTTTTTTTATTCTTTTCTATTGTTTTGTTCTGAGACGATGTTTAAAAGTACAGTTTTTTATTTGTATAAATTGAAAAAAAAAGCAGCATTTTGTTGTTGTTGTTGATTTTCTTCTTCTTTATTTACACTTTGGATTTTAATAATATTATATTTTATACATTTTTCGCATAGAATATCCCCCCACACACACACGCACACATGCGCGCGCACACACACACACACACATACACACACATACACACACACAAAAAACATACACATACAAGAAACACTCGTCTAGCTGTAAACACTATCAATAATTTCCCCCACTCTTTATCTGTGCCTAAACCTAAACGTAGATTCCATGAACAAAGCTTCTTTCTTAGAACTGCACGCCTGTGGAATTGTCTTCCGTTTTCCTGCTTTCCGGCTGACTACAATATGGTTGTCTTCAAGTCTAACGTAAATAAGTTCTTGATGAGCCGTTCCATATAAGTTATCAAATTTACCAAATTTTCATTACTAATGATTACTATATTGTCCAATTTCTACTGTACACTCTTTAACCCTTATCCTTGAGTGGCCTCCTGGCCTTGATAATGTGGTGATGCCTATGTAAAATATATATATATATATATATATATGTATTTCTCTCTCTCTCTCTCTCTCTCTCTCTCTATATATATATATATATATATATATATATATATATATATACTAGTAAGGAGACCCGATGTTGCCCAGGATCGAATAGGGATTAACGAATATTCCATTCTTCTATTACTTCTACTGTTATCGATTTATTGTTTGCTCTGATCGGGAACCCGACAACTTGGTCAACCGGGAGGAAGTCTCACATGCAATGATTTAGTCCACAATACATTGCAGTCTACATTGTTCTGTAGAGAACCTATTGTTGATTTTATAAAATTATTTTTATATAATTTTTTTTTTTATTCAATTTTCACTCCAAACAAGGCACAGTGTCACTTTGAAGCAGGGGGCTACTATTAGGGAATTAATTAGCGGGGTCATTATGAGGGGAGAAGAGTAGAAAGATGTTTGTTAACATTACACTTGAACTTCTGCATATCATTGCAGTTGGGAAAGCAGAATCCCGGAAGGGAGTTCCAAAGACCCGCAGTTCTGGGGAAGAAACTATTGGAGTAAAAGGCTTTCTTGCACCTAGGGATCTCCACTGTAAAGGAATGAGACTTAGTAGCTTGTCGGGTTTGTCGGGGGTAGTTACGTCGGGAGGTACAAGTGTTTGCAGTTCGTCAGAGCATTCACCATTAAAGTATTTGTAGAACAGGCAGAGGGATGCAACATCTCGTCGATGGGACAGAGGTTGAAGCCTAGATGACAGTTCAGGACCTATCAGGTTGGCGACTCTTTTTTGAACCCTGTCCAGGAGCGAGAGACAAGCAGCAGATGCACCAGCCCAGATGTGACAACAGTACTCCATACATGGGCGAATGGTTGCCTTATAGAGGTATAGGATACTGGCAGGCGTAAGTAGTTTTCTCGCACGGTAGAGGGAGCCAACCTTCCTTGCAGCAGCCTTGGCAACGCTCTCAATGTATCTATTCCAGTTCATATTCCCTGTAAACGTTAGGCCGAGGAGTTTAAAAGAAGTACTTTCAGGCAATTTGAATTAAAGTTTAAAATGTAAACATGCCACATATCATGGCTCAGTTGTGTTCTAAGCAAAAACATACATGTTGGATTATGCTGGAGCATCTTCGGGTTGCCTTGCTGATATTCGATTTTCTAAATCGACTATTATTATTATTTAAAAGTAAAATGTTAAATAATGAACATTATAATAATTTTGTTAACTGTTATGTAGAAAAAAAGTATTCAGAGAGAATATTTAAAACCAAGGAATGTTTACTCAAATATTTTGGTTTACTTAGAAACAGTAACAAAGAAACATAAGTAGATGAGTTTTCTAACCTTGCAATAAAAACAATAACTTTGGCCTGAAAACGTGACCGAAGGTCATGTGCCAGGTCTTGTGCGGTCGAGTGACGTAAGCAAGAATAAATAGTTACATATATACAAGATAGTTAGTTAGAGACAGAGATAGAAAGAGGGATTGACAGACGAAGAGAGTGTAGGAGACACGGTCTGTAATGGCCCTGTATGGAGGTGAATCAGAGTCGAAGACAAGCGTGAAATCTTCCAACAAGGAAACATAGTGAAATAAAAGTCTAAAATATAACCGAAGACTCCTGGTCGTTTCTTTGGAAGAAATGTTCATTTCAGCTTTTAGCAGATTCATCAACCAACATCCAGATGAAGAAAACTGTGTTCAATCCCCTTTGTGTTATCCGTATTGTAAATGTCATGTAAACCATGCCACACACGCATCCACAAGGATTTATGAACTAGACGACACGAATAAACTTCACTATATACGCAACTTATCATATACCCAATGTTCTTATATACGGCGCCTTACATATATATACACATTACACCACCCCCACAACGGAACATTTTGAACACGATATTGTCTTATCAAAGAACTTACTGTTAGTTTTATACGCCTGGCCCTCTTGCTTGTGCTGTTAGAAAACTTCTCAAATGCACTTGTAATGTTAGACTGGATAAGGTGTTAACTTTGGTCAAAATCCGATTTTCCTTCTTCAATTGGATTTTTTCACCCATCGATTTTCGATACTTTTCGGAACATTCATTCTATCTAAGAACACTCCCAGGCACATACAGTAAAATTGGGCGAAATTTCAAAATAATTGGCCCAGCCGTTTCGGAGTTCATACGAAACGAACTCACACACTGAGATCATGTGGCTTTTATACTTAAGTAGCTATATATATATATATATATATATATATATATACAGGGGGGTAAAAATTATGCAAATAATATACTATCATGTTGTAAAAAATGGAAAAGAATAAACAAAACCATTTATATATCCAGCAACGTTTCGTCTTTATTTAAAGACATTCTCAGATGATTGATTTGATGAAATAAAAGTACAATATTTGAAATTTTATGCGACTACAATGTGAAAAAGATGATTTTGTTCTTTTTTTCGCTCGTAACATAGAAGAAAAAAGTCTCATTTCATAAATACAAAAAAAAACTTCTTGTTTTATTTTAATCACTCAAAAAAGAAGAAAATTCTTTTGCATCAGATCTTTTTTGAATTTTAATGACTATGTAACATGATAAGAAGAAATCAGTTATTCTATGTCATAAACGCAGTACATATTTTGAATTCTAACGACTATGTTATTTTTGTTTTTCCTTCTCGATTTTTTTCTTATATATGTGTGTGTGTGTGTGTGTGTGTGTGTATGTGTGTGTGTGTATTTTTATGGGGAAAATATGCTTATTCAATTATATTTCAACTTTTATTTATACTAATCCTTTAATCAATGAAACTCGATTTAACTACAGAGCATGCATAAACAAGTGACAAAAGTCTATATTCCAAATTCCAAGATGTTGTCCAGCTTACCATTTATTTATTTCCACATGTTTAAATGTTCACTTACACTGACATAATAATTATATGAATGGTTTTGCGCTACGAAAAAGGTTCCTCCAAGAATCGAACATTTTAACGTGCTTAAAGAAATAGTCAGTAAGATGGACACCATCTTGGAATTTGGAATATAGACTTTTTATCATATATATGTACATATATATATATATATATATATATATATATATATATATATATATGATATTTATATATATATTATTATTATTATTATTATTATTATTATTATTATTATTATTATTATTATTATTATTATTATTATTATTATTATATCAGGACATTGTCTTTGTAAACAAAAAGAAAATCTGTTAGGACTTAATTTGATTTCTATACGATTTTCCCCGTTCCCTTCTTTATTTTTTTATTATATTTTTTCTCTTCCCGCCATATTCATGACAATTTTTTCTTCTTTTAATCGCAATTTTCCTCAATTTACCTTTGTTGAGCGAGGAACGAAATCGATTGCCTAGCCCTTGTTCATTTTTTTTAATCATGTTAATTGGTCTATATTCAACCATAATTAAATTTTGTACCCCCCAAAAGACTTTTCATACACACACACACACACACACACACACACACACACACACATATATATATATATATATATATATATATATATATATATATATATTTATATATATAATCACTTTTTTTATTTTACGTTATACCAGCAATAAAGATAATAAAATTTAAACAAATCATTTTTTCTTAATAAAAACACAGATTTATTATTAATCTGGAGATAGTGGTTGACCCGCTGTTTCAGCCCGGGTGTAGCTTACTTTTTTTTATTATTATTTATTAATGAACTTACGATGAAAGATGTACCATTTAAAAGTCGCCGCAAATCATTTATTCGTGTGCATATTTTAAAACTAAATATTGATCAGAAGTGACTTTTCAAGGACATTTATCGTCAAGCCAAAATATCAGCTGACGTGATATTGTAAACAAACACAAACGGAATTTGATAAACGACATTATCATTTTCATTTTTTTTATTTTTTTTATTTTGTAAACGAATTAGTCTACCGGACAAATTATTCCTCATAATAAATGAAAATCAATAGAGGATTGATTGATTCTATAATACGAGGGGCGTGCAATAAGTAATGCCCCTGACCCACTTCCAGTTTTCTGATCTAGCTGAAATTTTGCATGTGCAATGATTTATATCCCTACGGGTTATGTGGAAAATTACACCTCTGAACTAATTGTGATTTCTGTTTTAATATGTTTGAACTGAGTCAGGTGTGAAATGGAGCCTGTTGAATGTCGAGCAGTGATCCGGGTTTTGTATTTGAAAGGACGCACCCCACAGAAGAGTTTTGATGAAATGAAAGAAACTTATTGTGATAATGCCCCATCATATGACCTTGTAAAACGCTGGCATAGTGAATTCAAACATGGTCGGAAGTCTGTGGAAACTGCTCCCATACCTGGTCGCCCTCCTTCTGATATTTATGAGTCATCTGTCTGTCAAGTTGAGGCTGCCATTTTGGAAGATCGGCGCATTACTATTCGCCAAATAGCCCAAGATGTCAAGATTAGTACAGGGTATGTGGAAACTATCATTCATAACCATTTGCATATGCGTAGGGTGTTTGCCAGATGGATTCCCAGGTTGCTCACACAATTCCAGAAACGAGAACGCGTCTAGTGCTCGAGGATGAATTTGGAGATGTGCCAAGAAGTTTTTCAAAATACTGATTACACAGGATGAAACCTGGGTCCATCACTATGATTCAGAGACAAAAGCCCAGTCAATGCAGTGGAAGCACTTGGACTCACCACCTCCAAAGAAGGCAAGGGTGCAGCCCTCCGCTGGCAAGATCATGCTCACAGTCTATTGGTACCAGGACGGAGTAGTAATGACAGATTTCCTGGCAAAGGGTACCACAATTACAGGAGCCTATTATGCTTCACTTTTGAGGAAATTAAGGGAAGCAATCAAAATCAAGAGGCGAGGCAAGATCAGCAAAGGTACCCTCCTCCTGCAGGACAACACTCCGGCCCACCTCGCATGTCGCCAGATTAGAAATACGGGCGTGTGGTTATAAAATCCTTCCCCATCCTCCCTACTCTCCTGACCTTGAACCCTCTGACTTTCACCTCTTCCCAGCCATAAAGTTGTTTTTGAAAGGAAAGCGTTTCCCAGATGATGCAGCCTTGATTTCTGAAGTCACGTCGAGCTGCATCAAAACGATGGGAGAAATGCATAACTCTGGGTGGTTCCTATGTAGAGAAAGACTAATAACTGTGCCAAGTTTCGTTGCTCTACTACTATGGGAAGTTGGTCAGGGGCATTACTTATTGCACGCCCCTCGTAATACATACGCAATCTGCATGAATTTGAAATTTGCTACAGTTTTACTTCCGGTTTCGATCCTAACTGATAGCACGCAAATACTTTTTTATTTTTAATTATGAAATAACGACTGTATAATAATATATATACGAAATCTGAACAAATTAAAATATGATATTTAAGCGTATCTTACGAGTGGACAACCCCGGACGACCTGCTAGTAATTTTATAAGATCAACAGTAGTCTGTGTACATTTCTCTACACAATAACGCTGTCAATTTTCAGTCTACAGACTCGAAATTTGATATACAGGGTATGGAGATTTGGGAAAATATTTGTAATCGGTTTTCGGACAGAAATTTGGATGTAAAGAGGTAAAAGTTCAACGATTTGACCATTGAGAAATCTACCAAACTCCTCCGCCAATTTTGTGTATAAATAATTGAAATTTTAGATATAGGTTCCATGGACATGGATCTAACTTAATAACTTGATTTGAGCCCCAAACAATAAATGTTAAGGGGTCATAATAGGGGTCAAAGTTTAAAGAATAAATTGACCTATGAGGTCTCTACCAAATTGCTCAGACAATTTCTGGTCTAAAGATTTGAAATTTTACATAAAGGGTATTCAGAGATAGGGCAAGATTTTTAATAGGTTGCGCTTTACCACTTACTTACTAATTACAAAATAAACAAGTAGAAGAGTAGCTTATCTTGCCTTTGGTAACATTCTTAAGGGGAAAGTGAGTACTACACTTTGACGTAAGTGGGGGGGGGGGTCTACGATAGTTAGAATTTACAATTTTTGTGGGAATTCGCAAGTTCCTTCGCTTTTTAGCAGTACTTGTGTTCAGTATATTGTTAGATGAAAGTACAAAATAAACAAGTAGAAGAGTAATTTTTCTTGCCTTTGGTAACAATTTTTAGAGAGGAGTGAGTAAAATACTAAAACTTTACCTTTTAAGGAGTTTACGATTTGCGAGTTAACTTATTTTTGAACAGTACTCGTGTTCATTAGATTGTTAGATGAAAATACAGAATTTTTAATTAGGCCCCCATCGTCTTATGTTCTCTTTTTTTTTTTTTTTAATTTTCTTTCTTTGAAGATTGTAATGCTGGGTATGGGGCAGCCAACCCAGCTGCCAACATTCCCCTGATTTTTATTGAAACCAACCGAGAGCTCTTTTTAGTATCCTCGTTGTTCACAAGTGCAATCGTCTGGATCTCTTTTGCACTTGGTTCACAAGGAATACTAGTTAGGAAGGACTTCTTTTTTCTTCATTAGTCCTGTAGTACCTATTACAACTGGTATGATTTATATCTCTCAAAGATTCCAGTTTCTTTTCATATCATATATGAGACCTTGATATTTGGTCTGTTTCTCTTTTCAGCTCTGTTCAGACCTCCATCATTAGGGACACTCACTTCAACCAAGGTTACCACTCTCTCTGACTTATTCCATATAATATATAACATTTTGCAACTTGATACCAGATGACTCACACTTTCCAATTCTGTGTAGCAGAATCTGCATTTGTTGTCATTACTGAAACCTACCATCTTCTTGAATGCATTGGTCATCGATCCCTGGTCTTGAGCAGCCATTACAACTCTTTCCTGGTCGTGGTGGAGAGCTCCCATCTTGAGCCAGTCCATGAAACCTTCTTTGTCTATGTTTAGAATTGGTTTTTAAATAATAACATAAATGTTTGGCCATGGTTCTGGCCTCCCCACAATACTAAATTTAATAAAAAAGAATGAATTTTAATTATTTACAAAACTCAAATAACAAATGGCACTGAAATAAGAGTCAAGAATTACGATTTGGGGTATTTATATGCACATGTAAACAGAAATTAATTTTAAGCATATATTCATTAAGAAAAAAAAAGAATACTTAATGTTTTTATTGTTTTTTTTTAATAACCACAAGCATGGAGTCTGCTAGTATTGAGATAAAGAACACATTTCATGCTGATTTCTTTCATTACATTTTTATTAAACTACATGCACGTTTAGACTTGCATTTTTAATAGGACTTAACAATTGCATTTTTCGAAATGAAAAAAATATTCTAAAATAACTTTTGTTTAATGACTTCAGGAGCGCAACCATTATTACAACACAAACTGATTGCTATGATACTCTCAGTACTCCGAGTATTCCCAGTTTGGCATGCCTTAGGGTGTATCTGGCTGTGATACAGATAGAGTTCTATGTCAGGAATCATGTATATTCTGGAAAAATAGAGTAATCCGACTGTCTTCTACCGACCTTAGCAACATCGCATAGCGTAGAAAAAAAGGAATATCAACGTTGTCCGTCACTAACGGTTTGATCGCATTTCTTCATCTCGACCTGATCTACTCTCGCTCGGCTTTAATTCCATTCTCTTCGATTTCTCCCGGAAAATCTCCAAGCCGCCAACTGTCGTCTTCTATCCCCAACTGAAGACTGTCCGTAAACTGTTGCAAAACTCACTCCCACTACTAAAATCGTCCTAAACTAACACTAAATACAAGGTGTCTGCAATAAGTTTCCATAAATTTTTCGTATGGTCACTTTTATTGATAGTAGACACATGAAACTCTAGTCCTCTTCGAAGTAATCTCGTCCAATTGCAATGCACTTGTTTTACCGTTCCAACAACTTCTGGAAGGCCCCATGAAAGTTCTCTCGTGTGAGCGTGTTAATGACCCTCGTCACAGCCTCTTTCATGTTCTCAATTGGCTCATAACGCCAGCCTCTAAAGTTTTCTTTGAGCTTAGGGAATAACCAAAGGTCACAGGGAGCAACGTCTAGAGTATAGAAAAGGTGAGGAATTTGATGTCAAATAGTCTGTGCAAGGATGGAGAACCCTTGGGACAAATTTCATGTAAATCTTCCGCATCCTCAGTTCCTCGCAAATAATTGAGTGTACAGTTCCCACACTGACATCAGATTGTGCACATTGTCTCTATAGATACACGACGGTTCTTATCCTTTATTTGGCCAATCACTTCTGATGTTCTGACTTCCTTACTCCTACCACACCTCTCATCATCCTTTACAGACTTCCTGTCTTCCTTGAATCTCTTATGCCACTCAAAAACTGATGTCTTTCTACTTCACTTCCTATGCATTTGTTCTGATGATCAGCTTATTTCCTCTATTTGTTATAGTTTTTCTTTCTTTTTACACTTCCGAACAAATCACGTTCATCAATGTTCTATTTTGCCTCCTAATTTTTTATTTTATTTTTATTTATCTGTTTTGTCTCTATTGAGATTATTTAAAATTCTCAGCTAATCATATATATTGGATGTGATACAGGATGCACGTCTCTTTGAAAATAGAAGTAGAGAACTCTTAGAGATAAAAATTCAGAAGCTGCTCGCAAGAGTCCTTGAGTATTGATACACTATGCGATAGAAAGGGAGGGCGAGGTCTTTCTGAACTTTGATTTAATCTATACAATTATATAAATGCAACCTTGTCTCTGTGTATAGGTTCGTTCCTTATAGACTCCGAAACGGTTGAACAGATTTTCTTTAAAATTTACAGAACTTTAGTGTAAAAGTCTGGGAGTGATCTTAGTTAAGTTTTGTCTCAGAATACCCCTGATAATTACCGATAATCGATAATCGAAACCGTTATTTTAAGGGGCCGTGAAAATTCTACTGTGGGTAAGTTGATAGTGTGTTCTTTTTGTGTGCGTTTTTTTGGGGGAGAGGCATGGCTGTGGTCTGTAGGGTCAAATTCTGCACGTAAATTTATTAATTTTTTATTTTTCATTAACTGCAAAGAATTTTATAAAGTTTGAAAATTTACATTTTTTTGTTGTTATTGTTTTGCATGGCGTGATCTGTAGGTTCAAACCCCGCAAGTAATTTTTTTAATGTTTATTGTTTTTTGTTGTTTTTTTTTCGTTAACTGGAAAGAAGTTTATATGAAATAATTTTATAAATGTGACAGTAGGTTACCTAGAGTGCAATGTAAAATAACACATATTTTGGCTAAGTTACTGCATGGAGGTATGTAAAGCTTCCTCTCGAGCGATTTCACGGATTTTGATGACAATAAAAATATAGGAATGTGAAATATTCGCTGATTACGCGGGCAACATCGGGTTCTTGGCCTTCGGGACAAGATCAAAGTGTAGTATCTGTTCTTCAGATGCTGCACTTCCATTTCTTGTTCTCTTTTGGTGGAGGAGAAATCCTTCACGACTGAGACAATTTTTATTTTTGTACCTTTTCTCCACGTTAAAAAACGACCCTGGTGTCTAACTCTGTCCCGTGGGGAGGCATAGTAAATAGGTACACTCTTCATGGCAGGTTGTCAGGAAAAGATCGAGAATGCTTGCAACATATCCATCAGCATCGTGTTTGCAAAAGAACTTCTTCATCATCAGTCTTATGTAGTGGAGTAGGCACTCAACTTTTTGAACATTAAAGTGCCCAGAATCATAAATGTTAGCAAAGGGATGAACATACATGATCTTGTAATAATTTTCGGAGATTTGCTCAATGACAGTAACCCTGTCGTTGCGAGGGGCAATAGAGTCCACATATAAAGGCAATTATGCGACAAGTGTCACAGATAAATTTTCATTAGAGACGTAAAACTGCCAACAATAAGTGTTAGATTAAGTTTTCTCCCCACATATTAATGTAATACTAACGTGTTTCAAAACATCGTGTTATTGTTGTTGATTGGCTGTTTCCCACTTTTCTTTTGGAATTGCTAAATCCGTTTGGTAACTCTGACTACAAGCATTGAATATTCTTTTGGACGAATCATATCAGGCCTTCTTTTTGCGAAACTATTCTGACACAACGTGAGGCATGAAGGAAGGTTTGATCAGCCGAAACACTATGTGGTAGTCACGAAACCCCGAACACTCCAGTATCGGGACAAAAGATAGGATCACATCTCTACCATATAGAAAACCGTTCTTGATGTAAGAGCAGATTCAATGTTTATGGTGATCTTGACGGTCATGTTTTAAATGCCATGTTTGAGTAACCTTGAAGTCACTGATAGAAATTGACAGCCCGATGCCTGTTTCATCATAATTTTTTTATGGAAATCACTCTAGACAAGACATAAAGCCACTTGATGTTTAAAAATAGTACTTCAAGGTCAAAAAATTGCCAAGGATAAGTGTTAGATGAAATAAATTCTGACCCAGAAAATTTGATTTCAGTACATGGCGGATTAGAACGCAGGCCCCTAATTTTGACAAAAGATGTGGTAATGAGAATGTATGCACGTTATAAATTGGTTTTCTGAACTAAGATAGGAGGAAAACATGTTTATAAGTAGGAAGAAAACAGCATGAAAAAATTTCACAACTTGCAGTGATTGTAAAAGAGCTACTGGAATAGGAAGATTTATTATAACGAGGTACTTGAACAGTTAATTGGCGAAGGTCACTAAACCAACGAGTCAATATGGATAGGTGCTAGTTAAGTCGCACTGGTGAATTGAGTTGTAATACGACGAAACAGTACTGTGTGCGGATAACCATATATATATATATATATATATATATATATATATATATATATATATATATATATATATATACGCATGCTATATTCATTGCTATATGACTGGATATTCATGTCCCTTGTCCCAATTTAGGAAGATTTTAGTTTCAAGACATATATACTTGAACAGACCAATAAATAAAAAAACTGAAAACACTAGAAGCAAATCTAATAAAAACAATAAAATAAACTTCTTTCTGGAACAAAGAAAGTAAAGAATGATCAGACAATTCTGAAGAAGACGTGCTTCGATAATTCAGGTTTTTTTTTTTTTTTTTGGAATTGGCCAAAGAATGTTACATTTAAAATGAAATGGTCGATATGTTGAAAGAAGGAAGAACATTTTTTTCACCAAACTTCAAAATTGTTTATTCCATTCCATCTGCAATGAGAAATTTGGCGATTTTTATGCAATGGAATCCCCAGTTGACATCCTTGCTGCGCAGAAAAGATCCTTTTTTGTATTCTAATGCATTATTTAGACGAAGGGTATTTGATTGTTATGCGAGTGCGTAATACAAAAATCGAAAGGGAATTTGCTTTGAATATCGGCAAAAGCAGAAACCACTTTTCTGCATCCAAATATTTTGTTTTGCTTAGGTATGCATGCATATAAACACGCTAACCACGTGAAGCATATGACGCTTCATCACGCACGGATGGTAATTCATTACGGAAAGGCTGTTATCCAATCAAATAGTCCTGGTATGATGAATAGATAAGAGTCAAGGTTGCCACGGATAATTCATTTCGAAAACGTACCACTCCTCTATAAACACATTTGCGCACTGTTCAGCAGGAAGAGAAAAAATATTTTCCCATGGGACATCTCTGATAAGATATCTCTGATGGCTTTCCAGTCAGCCTTTTTATAATATCTCGTTGTTTTGATCACTGGCTCCTCAGTTTTAGCTCTAGAGCTTAGGGCGATTTCAACCATTATTACTGCATGATCAGCGTTCCCAAGTGGGCTGTGGGCATTCGTTATACAATCCGCGGGAACTGTGGTCAAAACAGATCTAGAATTGATGCGTGTTGTTCTTGCTGATCAGGGAAACGGGTTGGGAATGTAACCATTTGTGATAGGGAGTGAGATATACAGAAGCTATGTGTTGTGCTGCCCGCTGTGTCTGTGTAAGTAGAGAATCCCAACCAGTTTTTGTGGTGGACATTAAAGTCATCAAATACATGTACTTTTGCGCTAGTGTCGAGGGAGAGTGCTGTGTCTATGCTGTCAGAGACTTTGTTTATTATGGTGCAGTCCTGGGTCGAGGGAGAGCGGTAGGGAAAATAAAAGTAGCTAATGTTGTGTTGCATGTTAAATCTAAAGCACATAGCGGCTTGGTCGTCCGATTCTAGGTTTGTTTCTCTAGTCAAGGGAAGGGTATTACGAATGTAATCACCAAGTCCGTGCATATGTCTGTCAGAGTCCTTACGGCAGAGTGGGAGATATCCAGTCATGTTAAAGTAGTTAGAGGGGATGGAGGAGTGTAGGTTAGTCTCACTTAGTGCTAATATATCCGGTGTAATTGTTAGGAGAAATGCTTCTACATCAGCTAAATTAGTTCTAAGCCCACGCATGTTCGTGAATGTAAGCCTCAAGGGAGGATGCGAGTTGGATTTGTTTGACCCTAAGCTTGGTTTATGTTAGGCCAATTTCTGATGTGGGTGTTCAAAAAATATGCACTCGTTTTCAACTTTCTTACAACTTCTTCGACTAACCAGCTTCTCTCAACAAAATCATTACAGATTAGCTCGCTGGCATTTCCACTCTTATGTTGATATGTACTATCGCAATACTTTCACCGGGACTACGTTAAAGTTAGTGACATTTTTTGCCAAATTACCTTTACTATTTCAGTGGGGGTTTTTTTTTTTTACTAATGGTTTATATAATATATTAATTTGTAAATATAAGTCGTTCCCTTTAAGTGCTCTCTCTCTCTCTCTCTCTCTCTCTCTCTCTCTCTCTCTCTCTCTATCTATCTATCTATCTATCTCTATCTATCTATCTATCTATCTATCTCTATCTATCTCTCATTCCCGGGTATATTTTAGAATGATATAATACAAGAATAGAGATTTTCCATTGCGAACAAAACACAGAGACATCTTACATTTTTACTTATAAAATTTTCTTTCATATTTCTAACATAACAAGATTCATATCACATTAAATATTAGGCTTAGAAGAAAGTTTTTGCGGATTTTTTTATTTTGATTTTAAATGATGTATTTTCAAATAAGTTTTCGTTATAATACCTTTACTTTATATATCATTTTAAAGAGCGTTCTTCACTCTATCTAATTGTTTAAATCAAAATCGTTTTAAATCAATCATGTCAAATTCAATATCTGTTATTTTATAATAGACGTGATGGTCTTCTTATATGATCACTATTTTTACGTACATTCAAGGTTAAGAAAGAACAAGATTGTTCCGTTCACTAGCAGCTGTTCCCACGAGGCCAGGTCTACGTTTGTGCAAGGTCAGGGCATGCTTTAGCTGGTCTTTATTGCGCATTTTCGGGGTTCCTCGTGGTCTGGTTCCGTTGATAAACTTGCCATAGAGCATTTTATTTAAGAACCTGAACGAATCCGTTCTATGGACGTTGCCTACCTAGTAGAGGTGGTGGCGAATTGAGACTCGATGTTAAACTTCTGTGTTAAGTGTGTAACTCTCACAATGAATTTTTAGAATTGTTTCAGTTTTATCGACGAATATAAGAATATATATATATATATATCGAATATATATATATCGACGAATATAAGAATATATATATATATATATATATATCGAATATATATATATATATATATCGAATATATATATATATATATATCGAATATATATATATCGATGAATATAAGAGTAAATATGCATATATACATGCATATATATATAAGTTTTCAATAATTTCTTCATTATTATTCTTATGCAAGGAAGAATAACATTATTTTTCTTTGTGTGCCATTTTTATGCCAGAAAAAATAACATTATTTTTGTGTGCCATTCTTATGCCAAAAAAGAATAAACTTGTTTTTCTTTGTGTGCCACTTTTATGCCAAAAAGAATTATATTATTTTTCTTTGTGTGCCATTATTATGCCAAAAAGAATAACATTATTTTTAATTGTGTGCCATTCTTATGCCAGAAAGAATAAACATTTCCCCGAAATAGTGGATTCCATAAAATTTTCTTTTGTTATTGCATGAATTTGAAATACATGATGGGCAATAGTTTTGCGTGTGTGCCATGAAATGCTAAAAAAATGTCTTATTTCTGCTTGTGAATGTGATTCCTACGCTGTTTTCTTGTGTGTTATTTCCATACCAAAAAGACAAACTCTTATTTCCTATGATGGATGAAATTAACAATAAAACATTTTTCCAATATACATTTTTTTTTATTTATCATCCATGAATTTCATAAGTAAATTGGTTTATTCACCATAGTACTCATATGTGGGTGGAAATTCTCTTGGAATAACACCCCAAAAAGTTACCCGGTCCCTGATTTAGGGGTAGGTTAAGTATATTAAGCAGATGTGTGCCATTCATCAATGTATTCTTTTGGGGTGATTGGGTGAGAAGACGCCTAACATTCCCAGATGACAGAAACCCTAGAAAATGATTTTCAGTCTGTAATAGAATGGGGCCGTAAATTGATGATAACATTTAATGCTACTAAGACTAAGTTGCTTTCCTTTAACAATTACAAGAAAATTTCTCAACCCCAGATAGCCATGATTAATAAAAGCCTACCTGAGAGCTCATCCTTCTTTTTTTTATTGCATTTTCACCTCAAACAAAGCACATTACCACTTTGATGTAGGGGGCTACTATCAGGGACCTAAGCTGCAGGAGTACTATGTATGAAGTTTAGCAGCAAGATGTCTGTTCACATTACACTTGAACTTCTGCATGTCAGTACAGTTGGGGAAGCAGGGACCCGGAAGGGAGTTCCAAATTCCTGCAGTTCTGGGGAAGAAGCTATTAAAGTAAAAGGCTTTCTTACATCTAGGGATCTCGACTGTGTAGGGGTGGGACTTCGCTGCTTGTCGGAGCTGTCGGGGGTATTTTTGTCGAGGGATGCAAGGGCTTGTAGTTCGTCAGAACACCTACCATTAAAATACTTTTAAAACAGGCAGAGGGATGCAACATTTCGTCGATGGGACAGCTGAAGTTTAGATGACAGTTCGGGACCTATTAGGGTGGCGAGTCTCTTTTGAACCCTGTCCAAGAGCTAGAGACTAGTAGCCGATGCACCAGTCCAAATGTGACAGCAGTACTCAATACATGGGCGAATGATGGCTTGATAGAGGTACAGGATACTTTCAAGTGTAAGTAACTTTCTAGCACGATAGAGAGAGCTCACCTTCTTTGCAACAGCCTTAGCAATGATCTCAATGTATCTATTCCAACTCGTGTTTCCTGTGAACGTTAAGCCAAGGAGCTTGAACGAAGTACTTTCAGGTAAAATATCTCTAGCCATAGCTATTGGTGGTTGGTAAGGTTTCATGTAATTATTAAAGGAAACGAGCTTTGTCTTGACAACGTTGAACGTTACTATCCATTTATGACCCCAATCTACTACAGACTGGAGGCCTTCTTCTAGGCTTTCGGTCATTACCTTAGATATGTTCTCAGTAATTTTCCCCACGTGTCTGCTATACAGCGTAGTGTCGTCAGTAAATATTTCCATCTCAGAGACAATTTTATCAGGTAAGTCATTTATGAATATCAGTGATCTCTAATGGCATCCCAGTCAGCCTTATTGTAGTACCTTGTCGTTTTTAGAAATCGCTTAACATTCACAGGCAACATGAATTAGAACAAATAGATTGAGGACATTGCCAAAGCTGATGCATCTACCACTGGTCTCTCCCTCTTAGACAGAGTACAAAAAGGACTCTCAAATCTAATAGGTTCCACACTATCATCCGAGCTCCAATCTCTGTCTCATCACCGCAAACTGTAAACTGTTGCAAAACTATCGTAAGACTCACTCCTACCCAAAACTCTAAATGTCTATCTATGTCTGGTCCTTTATTCTAGTCACTGCTAAACCTTGATTAACAATCCTATTTCAGCTGGCTTTGTGTTCCTTTGTTAACAACTTCCTCCTTATTGGCTTTCTACTAACCTCACTTCCTATACATTGAACTTATTTTCTCTTTTTGTAATAGTTTTTTTTTTCTTTCTGTCATTTCAAAACGCTTTGGATGAGGTGATTTCCATACTATCACAATTGTTTGGTTGTTATTGTTTTCGTTGTTCGTTTATTTTATAATTTAATTTATTCATTCAAACTGAATACAAGAATGAAGGTTGTGTTGTAAACTGTTTGTACTCAGACGATAAAGTTTACGGTTGTTATTGTAAAAGAAACAATTTAAAAAAAAAAACAATAATAATTGCGAATTTTCAAAAAAAAAAAAAAAAAAAAAAAAAACAGATGCTGTCTCCTCCGTCTAAAGTCCTCAATGCAAATGTCTCCTTGATTTCGTTTTCGAAAAGTTCAAGATTATCACACGTTGTCGCGAACTTAACTGCCTCGACGAAAACGAAAACATAAAAGTAACCAGTGACATTCGCCCGCATTTAACACCACAAAAAGTTTAACAGTCATCTCAAAGTGGCAGAGTTTGCCAACAGAAAGAAAATAAATCTTCTCATTCTCTTCTTCTTCTTCTTTTTCTTCTTCTTCTTCTTCTTCTTCTTTCCCCCTTCTTCTTCTTTCTTTCTCCTTATCGTTCAACTTTTATTATCTATCTCAATGCACCCTAATGCTCTCTCTCTCTCTTCCTCTTTATTTTTCTCTAATTGTTTGTTCATTGTTATACCCCTCACTCTTTTTCTCTCACTCTCTCTTTCTTTTAGCTTCTTATTCTGTATGTCTATCAATCTATTCTTTCCTTTCTTTTTTTCATTATTAATGAATGATATGCAGACATTAAAACAAAAAGGGAAAATCAGGTTTACCGCTTTTCTTTTTTATTTTTTCTGTTTGTATCTTTCTCTCTTCATTTATTTATTTTTCTCTTTCTTTCCCTTTCTTTCCCTTTCTTTATTACTCTCTCTCTCTCTCTCTCTCTATATATATATATATATATATATATATATATATATATGCTATTTTCTCTCTTTCTTTCTCTATCTCTCTCTATGTACCTATTTCTATCTTCCTTTCTCTTACTTTCTCTATCTCTAACTGTCAATATATCCATGCATTGCTCATGTTAACTAGCATTGGTGTGACTGACTCATTCAAATGAAAGTGAAATAGAAGAAGAAGAAGAAGAAGAAGAAGAAGAAGAAGAAGAAGAAGAAGAAGAAGAAGAAGAAGAAGAAGGAGGAGGAGGAGGAGGAGGAGGAGGAGGAAAAGGGGAAAAATGAAAAGGAAACAAAAAAGCGAAATGGAGGAGAAGTACGAATTAACAATTGTCATTTCATCTTCAAATGCCAGAGGGGATTTTCTAATTCATGTCTTTATAAAAGTTAATATTTAGATGAAAAAAAAAATTCAAATGTAATAGAGAGATTTCAAAAGAATGCAAAAAAGTCTAAAAGGGGGGGCGATAGAAAGAAAACAATGAAAGAAAGCGAATACGAGCGAGGAAGTCCCATGGGTGTCAGGAGGAAGTGCGCTTTTTTCCTTTTTGCTTTGCAGCACAAAGAGTTTGTCTCACCTGCTCCCCGCCACCGTCACATCAGAACAGGAAGACGAGTCTCAGCTGCGAGAACCTTAATAAGCGCCGAAACCGTGTAAGAAACTGCACTGTCCAAACTGAAGAGTTAAGACGCCCTCCCCCTTCGGGGTGTTGGGGAAAAGAGGGCAAGGGCGGAGCACTGCATCTTCGACAGTCGTATATAAGGAAAGTGCCACCTCCGAAAAATTAACCGTTGATGTCTGTACACGCGTCTGCCATAGAATTTTCAAAATGTAACCTTTAGTTTTCTTTCTTTTTTTTTTTAACTTGTTCTCGCCAAATCATCCAATTCCATGTCATCCAGTTCCACTCACCCGTCTTCAGTTCTATCCATAAAAATAATGCCACCATTCGGGAATTACGATCTCGGACTTGCTCTGGGATGAACAACGAAATTATATACAGTAACCTGTCACACTGGGGGGGGTCATTAGGTACTCACGCGTGTAATGGCAACGATAACACCTGTTTGGCCTTTCAAAGATGGATAGATATTTGGTGTGGATAGATATTTGGTGTGGATAGATATTTGGTGTGGGAGCGGAAACCATAATAGAGAAGTTCGAAGAAAACTTTAATTTCTGCTTCATTATTTTACTTTTGTGCTGAAGGTAATGAAAGACGTGACTGACACTTATCCTGTCAGGTGACATGATTAGGGAAGGAAAAAGAAAAGAAGAACTTTCCTTTTTATATGGCTCGTTAATATACATATAGCATTAATTTGCATTCTGAGAAAATTAACTCACATGATCCGATTAGGGCTGAAGTGTCAGGAATGGACTGCAAATAAAGACACTTACATGGATTTCTTTGGAAGACATCGATTAAAGATTGCCAAAATAGTAGGCCCATTTTAGCGAAATATAAGTATCTTCGTTGATTTGTTTTTCCACAATTGTTGAGAATATAGTAAATAACATTTCAATTCAACAAATGGAGTTTAATAATTTTAAGTTCATATTTTCTAATAGGAATAAGAATTATATTTGGGGGTCCCTTGAATAAAAAAAAAATGGTGAGCAAAATCGAATTCATGTTGATTGTCCAACATTTCGGCGACAACTAAAGCTATAATACAAAAATGGCAGTTAAATCTCCCGTCTCATTAACCCTTTAAACATTGAAGAGTGGGGATAAGGAAGGGTAGAAGTTAATCACATTCTCCGTACAATTTCCGACTGTATATGAGGGGAGTGGCGGCTAAAAGAAGGACGAATTGGAGAGGAATCCATATTAAATAGAGAAATAGTCAACCACCTCAGCAGGAATAACCTTCTTAGTGACACACAATATGGTTTCCGCTCTGCAAGATCTACCGCAGATGTGCTGACGGTTATATCCCACAGGATTAGTGAATCTCTTGACAAAGGCTTCCTTTCTAGGGCAATTGCTCTTGACATATCAAAGGCCTTTGACAAGGTATGGCATAAGGGCCTACTTCACAAGATTTCCAGCTACGGTATAACTGGAAATGTTTTCTCAGTCATTAAATCGTTTCTCTTCGATAGGCTCATAAGAATAGTGGTAGATGGACAAAAATCGGAGGCCTGCAATATAAATGCTGAAGTCCCTCAGGGGTCAATTCTGGGCCCAACTCTCTTCCTGATCTACATCAATGACCTCCTTAAACACATACTTAAATCATTCGTTGACATCTATGCTGATGACACGACCATCTACGGCAACACATCAAAGGCTGTAAATGACAAAGTTCTCTCTGATTCTCTCTCCTCTGATCTTGAGCGCGTGGTTCAGTGGGGTAAGATGTGGTGGTTACCTTTAATGCATCTAAAACCAAACTCCTATCCTTACATCATCAACGCTCTGATCCCTATCTGGCATTAATTGTGATGGATGGCTCTCGTCTGGGTGAGGCCCCGTGTTTTGACAAGCTTCTGGGTTTGACTTTTACTCCTGATCTGAAATGGAACACATACATCAAGTCTGTTGTCAAGGTCGCTGGAAAGATGGTGGGATCCTTCTACCGCTCCAGAAGATATCTCACTACTGATGCAATTCTCTATCTATATAAAAGCCAAGTACGTCCAAGGATGGAATACTGTTGCCACATCTGGGCAGGAGCTGCTAAAAACAGCCTATCCTGCCTTGACAGAGTACAAAATAGACTTCGTGGTTTAGTGGGGGATGCCCTTTTCTCTACCCTGCAACCTCTCTCCCACAGAAGAGACGTTGCGAGCCTGTCCTTGTTTTATCGTTATTTCCATGGCAGGTGCTCGTCTGAACTCCAATCTCTGGTCCCCCCTTGCCAGTCTTTCACGAAAAACACCTGTCTAGGCGAATCCACTGTGAAAAATTTCCCCCACTCTATATCTGTGCCTAAATCAAAACGCGGATTCCATGAACAAAGCTTCTTTCTTAGAACTGCACGCCTGTGGAACTCTGTTCCGTCTGCCTGCTTCCCACCGGACTACAACTTGGATGTCTTGAAGTCCAACGTTTACAAATTCCTAATGAACCGCCCCCTTAAGTAAACACTTCATCAAATCTCCACACTAACGTTATGTACTTGCAATAACCCTTATCCCTGAGTGGCTTCCGGGCCTTGATAAGTGGTTATCACTGTGTAAAAAAAAAAGGACAGGTGTTGAGCTTTTGACAGCCGATAGAGAAATAGAGAAAACGGGCGTTGGGAATTCCAGTTTAAGTTTAATGAGAAGTTTTAACTTTTTTTTTTACACAACTTTACGTATTTCTGAGTTAATCTTATCTCTGGGTGATCAGTTGAAACATGTAGTTAATCTAGAAATTGACTTGGATTCAGTTGTAAATTGAGTAGGAAATGACTTGCTGCGTTTAATTCTGTTAAGATGCGGCTTGTGGCTTTCAATCGTAGATGTGTTCCTTTTTTCCTGAGATTCTCATGGATGGTTTTCTTCATGAGAAGAAATCGACATTGAAATTTCTTAATCTTTTTCTCACCAAATCTTTCTTGGGGCTCATGTATCAGATGCATTGCTCTTTCTGGTTCTCGAAAATAGGTTCTCTCTATCGATCTAAACACTTTTTCACACACAAGACTATTCTCTATCTTTACAAATCTACTATCAAACCATGTATGGCGTATTGCTGGGATGGTAAATGAATGTCCCATGCTAGGGTTCTTGATAAGGTGTAGAAACGTATCTGTAATTTGATTGGTCCCGCCTTTTCTTCTATGCAACCTCTCTCTCACAGACGTGATGTTGCTAGTCTCAATCTTTTCTACAAATACTATTATGACATGTGTTCTATTTCCTGCTTCTTTTGTTCCAGCTTATTTGACTTGTTGATCTAGTAGTCGCCACCAATTCCTTGTTTTGATATCTCATTGTTATAAAGATATTCTAGTAGAGTTCGTAACCTTTTTTATGTTTATTCTTATTTATTTTTTTATTTTTAATTATCATTCAACAACAAGATTGTATATAATAACCTGTCACACAGGTATCATTACGTGCTCACGTGACTAATGGCAAGGTGCTTATGTTGAATAAAGTCCGTGCTATCGTCAGAAAATTTTCGTGTAAAACACCGAAATGTGCCTAAAGGCTGCTAATGAAATCGCAACAACTAACGTCATTTAAGAAAACATTTATTTACTATCATTGTTTTGTTTTTTTTTTATAAAAAAAATTATAAAAGAGAAAAAATCATGTAAAAACATTTTTGTTTGCTATCAGTTATTTGTTAATTAAAAAATAAATATTTATGCATAAATTTTTAGTATTTTTTTGTTATTTATTTGAATTTTCATTTTTTTAAGTTTCATAAAAATCGTCCAATTTATTGCATTTTCTTTCGTAACATGAAAAAGAATGTTGTCTTTAGTTATTATTCAATTTTTCATTGAATTATCTTCGTAATGAAATAATGGATTTTTCATTGGAAAAATTAGCTAGCGTTTTGTGTGAAAAAAATGCGAAACTTTCATAAATTGACCGGAAAATTTCGACGATAGCACTGTCTTTATTCTTCGTGACTACGTGGTAGTGTTTGAATATATGGTTAAGTGTTAATTTTACATTAAGAACTGTTTTAAAGCTTCACTGCTCACTCATTTTGCGACCAAATTTCAAAATATTTCTTGCAGTTTATAGGTCACCTTCTCAGCTATATTTTGAAATGAAAATTATCAATTTTCGTTCATAAAAACAAAAGTTATAATAAAATTACTGACGTTCAAAAGCCCTCAGAATTAGTAAGGAGCGTGAGAGACGATTTTTTCTGATTGGTTATCATAGCAATTTTTTCAACATTGAAGTTTTAGAGACAATTTCTTCTGATTGGCTGTGGGTTACCACATCAACTTTTTTCGTCGTCGACACCTTCATAAATCATAGCGGGAATTTCGCTTGTATGCCATCTAATTTGGGTTATATAGAGAGAGTTAACAAAAGTGATGCTCTTTACCGTGCTAGGACTGATAATATTTCGCTTACGACGTGGCCCATTAATTCTGTTTATTTCCTCTTTCTCCCCCTGCTTTCTGATTATTTACTTAATTACGTGTTTTATTTCTTTTTTTATTTAGTAAATTTAAGAAGTTGGTAATAATTTTTTATGTATTGTTGACAATGCGTATAATATTAAACACAAAAAATAAAATATTATTTCTAAGCAAAGTCTGGAAAATTCATGAATTACATAGAAAAATGCGGGCATGAAAAGTAGTATGGTAAAGATTGAGCTTAGAAAAGTAAATGGACTAGTTAAAACTGGATAGAAAAAACAAGATATTCTAGTAAAAATATAATACATTTATAAATTTGAATATTGCATTATTAATTAAGAATTGATTATATAATGGTAAATTAATTTTTTTTTTAATTCTTAATGCTGAAATATCTTGTTGAACTCGGGAATATTTCTGTCGAACACGCGAATTTGGCAGAATTTCAAACAGAACTCTTTATTTGCTTCATGAAGGTATCATACTTGCGTTCTGTTAGCTATGACAGGATAGAGGTCTTAAATTATTCGCAATTGTATTTTTCGGTTGTCCATATTGAGAATTGAATCTTTATCCTTCACGAGAATATCACTTTTACTGTCGATATTTCCAATACTTTAACCCCTACGCCACGGGTTGACATCTCGTCCAAATTCCCAAGTTCGACAGAAACATTCCGACGTCGATCGAAACGTTGTGAAAATGACATTCAAGATGAGAACAGTAGTCCGAAGAATCCAAATAATACGAATAAATTTTTGTAATAAATAATAAAAATAAGAATTAAAATATATTAATAGTTTCGAACCATCATGATTGGATTTATTTACTTTTCTATTAATTTTATTTATTTTTTATTTATTTTATTTTATTTATTTATTTTATTCGTTTATATTATTTATTTATTTATATTATTCTTGAAAAACAAACATTTTTTTACAAACTTTCGGTAAAATCTATAAATGATTGTATGTTACAGCAACAATTGCTTGCTATTGGTTTCTCGTTAGCAACGAACGCTGTTCTTCTGTAGAACAGAGAGACAATTGGGTAGCAATTATTATTATTATTATTATTATTATTATTATTATTATTATTATTATTATTATTATTATTTTAATGTTCCGAGCTTTCGTCTGTGTTTTAGCTCTGTTTATAATATTTCAGTTTGAAAATGATTTGTCGGATCTGAATTTGAGACGAAATGTGTCTCATTTACTGAGTCACCAATCAAGTCAATTCCATCGACATTAAAATACGATTGCAAATAAGTCGACTGAATGTACGACTTTAAACTATAAACAGATCCTATTAAGAGCAATGTGAAGCTGGATGGAAAAGAAAACAGTCGCCAATTTTTTCAAAAATTGGGAAATAAATTACCCGTTTGTGGTTTAATTGGCTGCTTATTTCACGCTGTGTGGAGATCGGCTAAAGATGAAATATTTTTACGAATCTTAATTCATTACATACGTTCGAAATCTGTTCGGGGATATGGTAAGTGGAATAAGACAGGATAAGAATCCAGAAATACATTAATGGACACTTGTGTACTTTAGGCTCGGGGGACAATTTACTACGGTCTAATATTCACAGGCAACATGAATTAAAATATACACATAAAAAATACTATCAAGTCTGATATAAAGAAGGTGGGCTCCCTTTATCGTGTAAGAAATTCCTCACACCTTCCAGTATCTCATATATATTTCCCTAATGCCACCATTCGTCCATGTACAGAGTATTGTTGCCATATCTGAGCTGGTGTACAAACCATTAGTTTTTTTCGTTTTGGACAAAGAGCAAAAAAGAGACTGTAACCTAATATATCTCCTGTAACGTGGTATTACACTCGGCGCAGGAACAAACAAATAAAACATGCATAAATCCGATTCGGCTTTTTTTCTGTTTTAGCAAAAGGCATTTATTACTGTTACTTTCCAAACAATGCCTGCTTCTTGTTTTTTCTCACTGTTCATTTCGTCTGCCACGAGATTAACAAAAGCCTGCTGTTTCGACACAAAACCCTGTCGTCTAATTTGCATATGTACTTTGCCAACTATCTTACAGATCCTACTGATATTTTCCCACGCGCTCGTACGCGCTCTATTACACTCGCACTGTCTGCCAGACTCAAGTCCCTGTCCCATCATCGCAGTGTTACATCCTGTGTTTGTTTTACAAAATGAAATTACTGCACTTGTAACCCCTTCAATGTGTGAACGGGCTTTCGTCACATATCACCAAATGTGACCTTTCTGGGTCACTGGTAACAGGTGTGAAGCATCACACACGCGTCGTAATTGCCTTTCACATGGAGTTCTCCGCAATTTCTCTCGGCGCAGTGGGATCTCGTTGGTCAGTTTCAGTGTCGATTTCACCTTCGGGTTGATATTTCGTATCACGCTGGAAGTCAATAGATTTTCATGCACACAAAAGAAAGACAAACTCAGATGTCTCTATTCTACGAGTTTATTCAAGTCAAATTTACAAAATATAGTATAAACTTATATACAATTGTCCAATGTTGATTTCTTACAAAACACACTACTGAATCTTGCTCTCCGTGTTTTGCGGTAGCGCCGGAGGTGGGAATGGGGTGTGGCGACGACTCTTCGATTAGTGTTAGGCTCTCTCAAGACTCAGCTTCAACTGATTGATTTTGGCCTGGAAGTAAAGTCTGCGTCGAAAAAGATGGACGTGTAAAGTCGAAGACGAGAAGTGGAGGCCAAAATCAATCAGTTGAAGCTGAGTTTTGTTATACAGTGAGGTGATGCGTAGGGTAGGTTGTTCCCTAGACCAATCGTCAATCAATACGTCATCCCGGAGAATTCTCGATCCGATGCGTGTGTGCTGGCGATTCTGCGAACGCTCGCAGCTTTCAGTTCCCACAAACAAGGAGGTTGACTCCCCGTAACCCTTCTTCTGGTCCCAGAAACGAAATCATGTTCGTTATGTTCTCAAAACGCCATCAAATTGTCACTTTTCCACCAACAATAAAATGTATATGTCTGTTTTACAAAAACACAATAAAATTCATAACTTAACTCTTCCTTTCAGCAAGGTTGGTCGCCGCTGCCTGGGCAGGAAATAAGGCTTAACAATTAATACAAGCATAGTTACTCGGCCTTCTTCGGTGTTTAGGGAGTCTTAATCTCCCCCAATGGGAAGCTTTACCGCTCCCTGAGGCGATCACGCCACAAATGTAAATTTCGCCCGATTATCTCGGCTGGTAGCAAAATCGAACCTCTTCACTGCAGACGTCCTCCAAATGGAGGAAAACTTTCTTCTCCAATACATTCTTTCTTCAGAACTTTTTCGTCGCACGTCGGTTAACCATAAAATTTAATTTTATTTCAAAAGAAAATTACTTGATGAATTGACGTTATTTTTTGTGTACGATATTTTATCTCCGTCACGAGTACGCACATCGTAAAGACTTTCTTTTATTTTTTTTTGGACAAGCATTCAAAACAGCTTAAAATATATACAGATCAGTGTGATTAATCACGAATAGATTAGAAATATAATTTTTCTATTTTTTACAAACAATTCATCGCTTATCAAGGCCAAAAGGCTACTCGAGGATAAGGTTTATTGTGTTGAACAGGTAGACTGTGAAACAATAGGTTGATTAGCAACGATGGTTGTAACCAGTCAGAAATTGATTATTTCAGAGGACGGCCAAACAAAGATTTGTTTACATTGGACTTGAAAGTGTCGATGTTATAGATCGCCAAAACGCATCACCGTTGTATTGTTGCATAACAGGGCTTCTACGTCAGTGAGCTAATGTGAATTTTGATAAGGGTCACTTTATCATGTCAGAATATCTTTAATCTGCAAACCGAATTGTAGCAAGAGACAGATGACGTGAAGAAGCCATTATTCGCCTATGCATGGAGTATTGTTGCCATATCTGGACTGGTGCATCTACTACAAGTCTCTTGTTCTTAGACAGGGTTCAAAAAAGAATTTTTCGCACTGTCGACCAAACTCCAACTCCTGTCCTATCGCCGAAATGTTGCATCCATGCACCTGTTTTACAAGTATTTTAATGGAATGTGCTCAGATGAACTCATAGCACTTGTGCCCCCTCGGCGTAAATACTCCCTACAAACCCGACAAGCAGCAAAATCCTACCTCTTCACTGTTGAGGTTGGTAGATGTCGTAAAGCCTTCTTTTCTAATAATTTTTTTTTTCTCTCGGACTGCACGGTGTCGGAATTGCCTTCCTATTTCTTGTTTTCCTGACTGTACTAACATGCAGAAGTTTAAATGTAATGTAAACAGACATCTTACTGCTCAACTCTCAATATATTGTTTTGTACGCATATCCAAAATAGTAGTCCTTCACGTCTATGTAGCGATACGTCTTGTTTGAGGTGAAAATGAATACATAAAAAATAGTTCCTTTTTTCTTCTTTTCTTTTCTTTTCTTTATTCAGGTTTATTTTGAAATCATTTTTAATAATATTTCTTTGGTAGACATTTGAATTTGTAAATAAGTCGACCAGACGTTGCCTTTTGTTTCCCTTGTTTGTTTGGGGTTCTTAAACCCTAATTGATCCATTTTAGCAATAGTTGTTTTTTTTATATTTGTTTTTTCCCCAGGTTTATCTTCAAATCATTTTGGAAAATCTTATTTTCTAAATAGAATATTTATGCATACGTTTTTTTTTTTTCTATTTGAACATGATTTAATCCAATCATTTTGCAATCATTTTACAATATGATCGTAAATTTTCAATTCAATGGAGTCAAAGTTTCATTTTACATTCGAAGATCATAAATGTCGAAATTATTCATCTGTTTTCTCCATTTAGAAAAAGACGAAATAAATAAAAAGTGCCCGTGTCTCTTGAAATGTGTAAATATAAGTTATAAATAATTATCATGTTTACAATCATCTGTTTAATGCATGTATTTACTATCTTTTCAGATAAGATGTTTTTATTTATGATTTTCCCTTCTTTATTTTTAATATGCTCCATTGTAAAATAACTTTTTTTTTTTAATTTCAGGCAATTGAATTGGCGTAAGTTCATAGAATATGTTGCCAAGTCTACTTTCATTTCATGAAAGAATATAAGTTTTTATTGCTATTTTACTCGTATAGATTAATTTGAGTTCCATATGTCTTTTTATCTCTTGTATAGCATTTATTTTTCATCGGTTAAAAAAAATAAATTACCGGGCAATAGCGGGTATGGCTGGTTAGTATATAATAAAATTACAGTTGCTGTCCGTTCACAAACTTCGCCTAGGATTTTAGAGATAGACCCTCCTCTCCCTAATACTTATATTTAAGTACTTGGGTCAGTGTATTTCATTTGGATCAAAAGGTTTACAATATTACTGTAAAGTGGACATTTGCTCTTGACATCCATATAAAGGAAATGCAAAATGTTATTTTACTTCCAACTTGAAAATAGTAGAAACTAAACAATACAAATAGAAATTACGTTTCTGAATTTTTATTATTTGGATTTTTCCGACTATTGTTCTTATTTCATATATACAGTAATATATGTAAAGTAATATATAGTAATAATAATTAGTAATAGTGATATTCATAACTAGAAATAAAATAAGTTTAAGACTTCTAAAATTCGTACTAGAATTGTCCACAAGAACCCGTGCCGTAGTAGTTAGAGTACTTTGTAAAAGTGATATTCTACTGAAGTTGGAAAGTTCAATTCTGAGTGTAGCGACGGAAAAATACGATTGCGAATTTCTTAGAACCTGTATCCAGTTATGGCTTACGGAACAAGAGCATGTTGCCCCCTCTCCGATAAATAAGTCAAGGGTTCCGTTCAAAAATTCGTTCAGATTACCAAGTTCGGCAATATACTTGAAGAAGCTCGGAGGTCGACTGAAACGTTATGAAAATAAAACTCAAGATGAGAACAATAGTTCGAAGAATCCAAAAAATACAAATGGAAATGTTCAGGTTCAGAGCTTGAAACACGAGTAAACATCAGTCATTATCAGTGAAATGGTCACTATTCTTTGAGGGAGTTAAAAACCATAAATTTACAAGTCAGACTCTGTCTATCGGCCTTACATTCTTAGCATCTGCCAGTATCCGTTTGGAGCCTTTGTTAAGGTTGAGAGTAAGGTTGTTCAGTCATCGATACTCCTGCAAGTGTGCTTGCGCAGAGAGTTTATTGTGAAACAAGGGTTTCGCAGTCACAGCCACATCTCTCCTGAATTGTCACTGTTTGAGTTTAGTGGCAAAAAGAAGTCCATGACAACTTAAAATAATTGTGGTCGGATCTCCCGCTCTTAGGTCAAGCAACTGACCTCATCTTCTTCAGAAACTGTGGCTCGTGGTGTCAAGTCTACTGGGGATCTCTACATTGAATTCTCGACGTTTCTGTGTAGAATTCTGCTGAAGGCAAAAAGCGAAGCTTGCATGCACCAAAAAGAAAGACATACAGAACCAGGGTTTCTATCTACTAAAAATTAATTTCACAAAAGTTACAGATCTTTTTTACATATGTACAACGTTAAGTTACTAAAACATTTCAAGTTTCACAAATCTCTTTCTTCTGCTCACTGGATTGCCAGTCAGAATGGCGGAGAAGGGGTTGTCAGGCGTCAGGAACTGTTTCTTCTGAGATTTCGGCGCAAAATCTGTCTAATCCGAGCGGGTATTGGCTTTTTATAGTAAGGTCACGGGTTGGGGTCGGACGATCCACCCAACTTATCAGCGATACGTTTCCTGGGGAATCCCCAGATACATTTGCGTGTGTGCACTTCCCCAATATTACTAGGGTTTTGCAATCTGAGACCAAAATGAAATCTTCAGACGACCTGGAAGGTCAATTTTCTTGCTTAGAACTCAGGACACCTGGGCCGGTGTTCTCCAGGCCAGACGAATGTCATTGTCCCTTATTCTAACATTTCCTGTCATTTGTTTTCAAACAATAAAATATATATCTACCTATATATATCTGGCTTTAACAATAAAAAAATATATATCTATTTTATTTCAAGTATTTTTGATATCTGCCGTTGTCCGGGATTCAATTAGACAATCTTAGCATATTTACCCGGTATTTCTCAGGTCTCAGGGAGGTTTCAACCTCCACAATGGGGAGCAAATCGCTCCCTCAAGACGACCATGTCACACAATGCCGAGATGAGTTAGTCTTCTAACATGGCATTCCCAAATGATCATTCATTTCGTACTGACCAGACATAGTGTGACCGTTTGAAGAGGAGGCGGCGATTTTTCCTTGCTATATATATTGTTGATATTTCTTTCTCAACATAATTGATGAATAAAAATACCTTGCGCATCTCAAAATACGGAGATCAAACCTTGTCTGTAGATGTTTTCGTCTTTTGAGGCGTTTTAAACGATTTTGACTCGAGAATGACGCAGTGGATCCATGTTTTATTCATTGTCACATGTCTACTATTACATTAAAGGAACTTTGTCTGTGTGTACGTGAGTTCGTTCCAGATGGATACGGAAACGGCTGGGCGATTTTTTTTAATTTAACACGAAGATACTTGATGTGCTTGTGAGCATTCTTACGTAGGTTCTGTATCAGAAAGCGTCTGATAAGTATCGAAAATCAATTTTTTTTAAAAATCCAATTGAAGAAGAAAGTTCAGTTTTAGCCAAAGGCAACAATTTTATAAAACCTAACATTACAAGTGTACTTAAGAAGTTTTCTCATCGCACAAGCAGAAAGGCTCAGCCTCTAAAATCACTATAGATTCCTTTATAAAACAGGGGCGCGTTCGAAAGTAATGTTAGAGCGCAATTAAACCATGATACTGCACTTTTGTACGTTTAGCTATAATTCAAGTGATTATGTAAAAATAATTTCATAAAATAAACAGTTGGATCTTTGATAAAAAAAGAGACGCGTTCGAAATGAATGTTTCTGTTTAGAAAACAATTGAACCATGATACTTGATTCTTGCATTTTAAACTTAAGTAAAGTTATTATTTACAGATAATTTTATAAAACCAAGATTCTCTACAATGCAATGTTGACTACAATGTCTTGTGGATTCAGTCACTGTGGGGGGGGGGCATGTTAAGCTTCTTCCTGGTACACTGTGGGAGGGAGGGGGCTAACATGATCATACAATCAATCGATTTGATTAAAAAAACGGTCGATTTCACTGATTTCGATGACAATAAAAGTACGGAGGTGGAACATTTGTTGATCCTCATTCAATCTCGAACATCAGGTCTCTCTGCTAGTATTGTAGTGAAAACTTCTATTTGATGCGTTGAAAAAGATGGAAACAGCACTCTGAACTATCAACGCGCGTTGTTTTTGATTGGGTCTGTGAAAACGCGGAACCCACTTTGAACAAAACTTTCCCACTGGGCAATGTTCATGCAAAAATTATGAATTCACGGTATTTTTATATATTGAACTTATCTGCTTCCTTAAACAATTTAAATTTACGATCAGCCAAAACGAGTTTGTGAACGTTTTACATGGTTTCTGAGACAATGGTCAAGTTTGCGTGACCTGCGCATTCAGCATCATTTATGTGTATACGCCATTTTTTGCCATTGTTTCCGATGGATAAGAATCCAAGTATCACCAACGAAGCCATTGATTTGCCTGAAAGTATTTCTCTCATCAGAAGGCAATTCTTTATCAACGCGCGAAATTCATATTTTTCCACTGTTTCGAAAACTAACAACAGTAAGTTCATTTAAATAACTGTAAATTGTAAACTAATGATCCAATTATGCTCAATTTTTGATACGTTCAATTTGAAGGTTAGTACTTTATTAAAAAAATCTGATAACTTTTTTAGAGGCGCCATTTATATGTCAGGCCCGGGACAAATTGAATAATGTCATTTATCTTATGGTTAGCAACAGCAAATTCACTTAAATAACTGTAATTTGTAAAATAATAATCCGATTAGACTAAAGTTTGGACACGTTCAATAGGAAGGCTAGTACTTTATGGAAATCATAAGTATTTGTATTAGTAACGCTATCTATATTCAGGTCCACAACTTATTTACTAATGTTTTATTTCTCTAAAAATGGAGCAATTTTTATCAGTTTACGAGAAATTGTCGACCGTGTTTAAAACCAATTAATATTCTCTATCAACGTGTTTACTATATAAAAAATGCATAAAGTTTTGTTTTCGTTATTATTATTATTATTATTATTATTATTATTATTATTATTATTATTAAACTCAATGCCCAATCTTCTTATTCTGTTATTCATATAATAAAACCCCGAAACTGTAATTCTAGTTCAACAATATTTGATACTACAGACTTCAAGAATATTATTTTTTGTATTTTTTAATATTTTAATAACACCCTAAATATCATCCAATGAAAAGACTGGCTTCATTTTCTTGCATCTCTCTCTCTCTCTCTCTCTCTCTCTCTCTCTATATATATATATATATATATATATATATATATATATATATATATATATATATATATATATATATATATATATTGAAATGCATACGTTTTTAATAACTATGCAATAATAATTAATGAAACCAATCCCACATGAAGCTTTACATTTCTTTATTATTAATGTCTGCTGTTGTAGCAAGTTTAAAGTTCTATAATTTGCACAATCTGGTAAACATTAAAATAAAATATGTAAACACAAAATATTTTTACCATAACTTCCCCACCGCCTCCTTCGCGACAATTTATGTTTCTGCAAGTTGCGAATAAACTTTTGGATTCAAAATTTCTCGATGTCTTGCCGATTCCCAGCCTGTGTTTTGATTTCACAAACGTAATCTGACAAATACGTGCTACAACTGCATTGTTTTGCATAACATTGAGTTGATTCGTTTGGTTATCTTGTTTTACGGCATATCAAACCTTTTTGGGGTATTTAATGCGGAATCCAGTTATTTTGGAAAAGAGTCTTTATGCTTTAAGTTCTTTATATCAGAAAATATTTATTCACAGTGTTTAATTTGTTCGTTTTGTTTTACGGCATATCAACCCTTTGCGAATTATTTCATACTGAATCCAGTAATTTTTGCGAAAAAAAACGTTCTTTATATCTACATATATTTATTTATGATGTTCGCTTTGGTTGTTTCTTTTTATGGCATATCAACAATTTCGGGTTATTTAAGCCGAATCTGATAATTCAGGGAAAACACGTTTTTATGCTTCAAATTCTTCATATCTTCAAATATTTATTCATGGTGTTGAGTTTAGTTGTTTTGTTTTACGGCATATCAACACGTTTCAGGTTCAGATATTGTGGTAATAAAAGTTTGTTTGCTTCAAGTTATTTATATCTTCAAATATTTATTCATGGTGTTTAATTCGGTTGTTTTTGTTTTCGGCATCGCAGAACATGATTGAGTTTTGCAAGGGAAAGGGAGAAACAATAACAGCAATGTTTGATGCATTTTAAGTGAGGAAGCCGGTATCTTCAGACAGCCTGATCTGGTAGAACCCGTGGTCTTCAGTCTTTGTAGATTTTATTCTCGTGTCGCGTTTCAGAAGTAAAAGGAAATACAGGATAGACTCTAAATGCCTAATGGAATTGTGAAGCAGCTTTAATTAAAAAACCCAATGCTTTTTTTTATTCATATCCAACGCAAACAAAGTATATTGCTACTTAGACAGAAGGCACTTCTGTCAATTAGGAACCATGCTTGCAGGGGCACTCTAAATAGGAAGTTGAGCAGCGAGATGGTCGTTCACATTACATTTAAATTGTTGCATGCCAATACAGACGGAAAAGTAGGATACACGGAGAGAATTAAAAAATATGGCAGTTCAAGGGAAGGAACTTTAAATGTTGAAGACTTTCCCGTATTGGACGAACTCTACAGTGTTTGTCGGATTAATTGCGGGTATTTAGGTCGAGAGGCGTCATCAGGGCTATGAGTGCGTCGGGGCACATTCTGCAGCATGGCCGTTACACTCAAACTGTGGTCTTACAGTTCAAACCTGTCTCAGACCCACACGCCGTCTAGTACTGTCGCAAAGGAACAAACAAAGAAAAGAAACATAAATCCGAATCAGCTTTTCTTTCTTTTTTAGCAAAAGTCATTTATTACTATTATTTTCCGAATAATGGCTGCGTTTTTTTTTTTGTTTTTTGTCTTTTGTTTTTTTTTTTTCTGTTCATTTCGTCTGTCATGAGATTAAAAAAAAAAATCTGTCATCACCATAGGATCACACGTCCATCTCACCCGATCTTTTTTCTTTCTCCAGACCTAATGTTGGCCATAGCCAGCCATTTCTCGCCTTCGACTTTGCATGTTCATCTTTTCCAGTGCGCACTTTGCTTCTCTATGACCACGTGCTCTTTTTTCTTTTTCTTGCGACGCAAGCCCGCGCACACTTGCTAACTCTAACTAATTTCTACGTATCCCCAAAAAGACCACACCCCTTTTAAATGACGTCATTAGTATACGTCACTACGGTGATCACCTGATGACATCACAAAAATCATCTTAATTGTTTATGTTCTAATATTTTTGTTTGTTTTAACATTCCTACGTCAACATTCCTGTGGACTATTAAATGTAAATATTTCAACATGACATAACTTTTTGCTTCGATAACACTTTTCTATCTAAACAAATACAATCATAATAACTGACTATTATAATACGCTTCACAATAATCGACTATTCTACTTTCCATTCTTTCCTGACAGTATGACAACCTTGCGGCGATGTGACAGAGTTGGAGCTTGGTTGACAGTACGAAATCTATTACATTATACATGTGAAAAGCAGTTTACTATGAACCCCAGATAAAAGTGAAAATGACTGATTGTTGAGAAGCAGGAATAAATACCAAAATCGGACAATTCATTTAAAATATTTGAATATGTGTATAACGAGACAACATAATCACGTTGATACACCGGTTCCCGTTACATCGCCGAAGTTAAGCATCATTAAGCTTGGTCAGTACTAAAAGGGGGTAACTATTTGAGAATACCAGGTGCTGTATGTGCTCTCCGCTTATCACCACATTGTTTCCAGTCGTCGTGGATTTATTGTCAGAGAAATCAAGCAGTGTCGACCCGGGAGGAGAGTGGTTAGGGATTGCGCAACCCTTGCTTCAGAATTCAGCATGTTATTCATCATCTTTAGGATGATTACATGGTCATCGTCATTCCGATGGACAAACATCCATATCCAAGGCGATGAATATTATATTGAAGATCGGAAATCTTGAGCTGCTTATCACTGTAAAGCATCACTGTTATACGATGTGGAACGAGAAAATTGTCGCCATTGAAAAGACGACATGATTCCGTTTCCGTTCGATGAAAACCGGTTTTCTATTTTTGTTGCAGACCATCTACTAGTTAGCCAATTGTGTACGAATCCCAAGAGCGATAGGAGTTTCCTATCATGTCTGAAAGTGACACAATGTTTAACGAGCGAGATCAGAGATGCGCCGCTGTACAACTCATGCTCTCTACCGAACCACGTTATGACAACAATACTAATGCCAGCACCCTCAAAATGCAAATCCGTAAGGTTCAATGTTTGAGAGCACAGCCCAACAAAGTTTCCGGCTATTTGTGTGGTTTCAAGTGATGGCCACATCATGCCACCTCACATCTTTGAATCGGCTTGAAAGTTAATACCAAAGTGGACCTGGATGTGCTGAAGAGTGTGGCGATTCCATGATTCAATCGGGTGGCCACTGACAAACCCTGGGTGTGGCAACAGTACTCAGTGCCGGCCCACAAGTTTAAAGAGACCCAGGCTTGGCTTCAGAAGAAGTGCTACGACTTTGTACCCTTCTCTCACCGTACTCCCTCTTCCCCGACCTTAACCCGCTGGACTACTTCGTTTGGTTATACGTCAAGAACATCACCAACATAACCTCCCACAACACCAAAGCTAGTCTGATCGCCGCCATCCGCCGAGTATTCGCCGATTTCCCGCCGCGCTTGTGGAAAAGGCATGCTTCCAGTTTCGGATCCGTATCGAAGCAGTGATTGAAGCTGACGGCGGCTACATTCAATAGATGTCAGCTCTACTACATAGTCAAGTTACTTGAATTGATTTTTTCAATAAAATCTTTTAAATAAAGCTGTTTAACAACTTCTTACACTATTCAAATTACGAACACTAGACCATGCACTAAACCCAACGATGTCTTTGCTAAAATCGCGATTGTTACCGGTAGGAAGTGGACTAGTTTTCTTGGTCCTGCGTCACCGAACTTCAGCCGTGTCTTGCTGCTGGAATTATAAAAGAAAGCGCGAAAAACGCCAGGGCAGACTCATAGAAGGGTTTTTATAAGCTACCTCACGTGACTCTTTAAGCAGCAGAAAATCCTACCAGCCTAAAGGGATAAGGTAATGACTCATCAATAAAGAAAGAGGCGGACGTCAATTCTAACATAAGTGCATGCTATCATAACTCAAAGCTGTGAACCAGAATCGTCTCCAGAGAAAGATAACGTGAAGTTGAGGCAATTGGCGAGTAGGTCAAACGCCGTAGACAAAGAGTGATATGGTGAATAACGTTACGTTCATCGATCGAGAGAAAACAAAGATTTTCAGATCAGTCTCTCCATCCGAACGAGAATACAGAAAACTTTGTAATCTAAGACGAATGTTATTTCGATGGCTGTCTATGCGCGTCATTCATTTCAGTAAGGAAGTCTTTAATTAACATCAGTCTCTCTCCTGAGTCAATTCTCTTCAAATTATCAATACTCTTAGCGAACGTTTCCTCGTGCCCTCTTTCCCCATGAATACAAACTTCTTTTTGTAGCAACTATTAGACGAAACGAAGTGACTATTACAGAAATAGGAAAAAGAGATCACGTATAAACACATCGAAAGTATAAAAAACATTTACTTTGTTATTGAAAACATTACGATATATCTCTACTTATATATATTGTTGGTGTGTGTGTGTCTGTGTGTGAGTTCGTTCCTTATGGACTCCGAAACAGTTTTGCCGATTTGGAGGGAATTTAACACAAATGTACTTTATGTGTCTGGAAGTGTTTTTATCGAAATGCCTCCGATAAATATCGAAAATCGATAGTCGAAATAATCCAAATAAAGAAAGAATAGTTCAATTTCGATCAAAGTGAACACTTGATACAACCTAACATAACAAAACAAGTGGCAAGTTGTATCATCGCATGAATGTGACGTGACCGTTCCCAGGGGATGATTGGGCTCCCCATGGAGGAGGTCAAGACTCCCGAAATGCTGGAGAAGCCGGGCAGATATGATTTCCTTTACTCTTTAATATCGTCTGTGTGCCCGGGCAACGGTAACAGACCTTGCTGAGAGAAAGATTGGATTATGATTTTCATTGTTATGAAAATCGTTAACAATATAATTTTTTGCGTAAATCATACATCTAAAATGAGACTGAGAATGTTTATAGTTTGAGTACAATACCCGCGACCCAGAGATCGCGGGAGTGACCCTTTCGGAGCATGAAACCGCTTGCAGAATCGAAGGTGCAACTGGGGAAGATAGAGCCTCCCCTAGGGATGATGTAACTAGACGCGATTGGTCTAGGAAGTGGCCCAGCGCACCCCTCACCTCACTATCGTTAACAATATAATTTTTTGCGTAAATCATACACCTAAAATGGGATGACTCAACATTGAGACTATATATGAACGGATCCCAGCGTCGAAATCAGCAGAATTGAGCAGACTTAAGCATAGTCGAAGAGTCGCCACACCCTCTTCTCTTCTCGCATAATTCCACCGCTATACCGAGAGAGAAATTAATCCATTGTTTTTTGTTTTGTTTGTTTGTTTTTTGTTTTTGTTTTTTTGTTTGTTTGTTTTTTTACTCAGTGGAGACTGTCAAAATCAACATCGATCCACGGACAATTGTATATAAGTATATATATTGTATACCTTATCGTGAATTTAATCAGTAAATAGCGATCTGAGTTGTTTCTTTCTTTTTTGTGCATGACATTGCTTCCCTTCCAGCACGACAGATCGACGAAGAGGCGACATATCAACCGATCGCGAAATTAAGACCAACCAAATCAGTTGACGGGTCATGCCACATTGAGATACCTTGCTGACCTACGAAGGACAGGTCACATTTTGTCCGTGACCGAGGATTGACTTTTATGTGAAAAGGGATCCCCTGCTTCACGGCTTCACATAAGCAGAAGGCTCCGGCGTATAAAATCAATAGTATAAAAAGGTTAAATTTTAATTGCTAACAAATAAATAATGTGACAGGCGAAATAAATTAGTGCTTATGTCTCATTATAAGGTCACCCTTTGTGTCTTGGGCTTACTTGGAAGTAAAGAACAACAACAACATTTTAAACAAATTGTCATCCTAAAATAAAGTTTATTCCGTGTATAGAGTTGTTTCCTATTTCACTTCTAGTTTAATAGGTTGGGAGCGGTTAAGTTTTAGATTTTTAAGTTTCCTATTTAGCCATACTATGCAATGGTCGTCTTAATATTTACATGAATTGGTCTGCCATATTATTTTCTGTACGGCTATTGGCGAATACCTGAGGTTCCGGTTGTTGTTTTTATTCTGCATTTTTTTTTATTATTATTGGATGTGTTTTCAAAATCTAACGAGGTCATACTCGGAATTTCTTTGGTAAATATTGCGACTTAGTAAATAATACTTTTTGTTATGTGAAAACAAAAGTGCGCGAGTTCTACAGTTATATTTTTTTCTTCATTAATCAATTTCTTATTTCTATTTGGGGTTGCTATTAGGATTTGGGTCATTTCGATTTCGCTACTCATGAAGTGAGGTACCATGTTAAAATAATAACGTTATCATTTAGAAACCTAATCTTAACATGGGGAGGGAGAGTGTTTTGAAACTATTCTGTACTTTCACCTAACAATTTAATAAACAAAAGATATCGTAAAACTTTAATTTAACTTAAAAATACTATAAAACAAAATAGTACTGTACCTTCTCTGCATAAGTATCTCTATTTCTACTGGTCCTTCTTATGTTTATTGTTTCTATATAATTTACCTTTTTTATGCATTTTGTTTTTCTTTTTATAAATAAAATAATTATCCATGTGTTTCACGATTAATTCATCAGCAGTGCTGACTATAACAGGATTCGAACCCGCGATCATAGGATAAGGCACAGTATAATATTTCTAATACAATATAGTCTATCTATATATCTATAAAAGTGAGGATGAGTGTGAGGACACTTCTCAATCTATATACTTAACAAATTTTTGATTTACAGACTTGAAATATGTTATAGAGGATATTCTGACATGTGGAAAATTTTTTCATCTATTTTCATTCGTGAAAAAAAGCTGTGAAGGAGTCAAAATTTAAAAATTGGTATGTGGGAATCGATGGATTTTTATCTGATTTCTAAAGGTTTCACTAATGTGTATGCGTGAATAATCCACATTGTTAAATAATAAGTAGTTTGAAAACGTCTTTTAAAGACCGTGTCATTCAGTGAGAATGTGTGTGCGTAATAACACTTCTCAACCTATATACTCAATGGATTTTTATCTACAGACTTGAAATTTGGTATATAACATATTTAGACATGTGGAACACTTTTTAATTTGTTTACATCCGGAAAAACAGCTGCTGATAACAAAAATTTAAAAATTGGTACGTGGGGATCGTCGAATATATCTGTTTGCTCACTGTTCCACGCATGCGTATGCGCGAATGGCTCACATGCAATTTCATTATGTGAAAAATGTTTGAAAACACTTTTTAAATATTGTGTCAAGCCGACCTAATGGTTATCTTACTGGACGCGCTGTCTTTAGGTTATGGTTTTCATCTCAGACCGAATGTTTTCTTCTTTTTTACTTACAAGGAGTGAACTGTTTAGAAAAAACATAATACGCACATGAACATATCTCAGTTTCTGTAGGAATTAAAATATAATATTTATGGATATTTTACGAGCGGCCAACGCAAGGCTACCTGCTAGTATGCTAGTATATAAATACTACTTTGTCATATATAGCGCAAAGGTCAAATCTTTGGAACTTTGACCCCTTTGCAGCTCAAATTTTCGACCCGAACTGATTAAAAAAGTTTGCCCTATCTCTGAATACACTATATGTAAAATTTCAAATGTTTAGACTAGAAATTGGCTGAGTAATTTGATAGAGACCGCGGAGATCAATTTTTTTAAACTTTGACCTCAATTTTGGCTTCTTAATATTTATTTTTGGGCTCAAATAAAATTAAAAGATAGATCCATGCCCAAGTAACCTACATTTAATATTTCAAGTGTTTATACCCAAAATTGTCGGAGGAGTTTGGTAGAGTTTCTAAAGGTCAAATCGTTTAACTTTGACATCTTGACAGCCAAATTTCTGGCCGAAAACTGATTAAGAAGTTTTTCCAAATCTCAATACCCCTTATGCCAAATTTTGAGTCTCTAGACCGAAAATTGGCAGAATTATTTGGTAGGGAAATGTACACAGACACACACACAAACACATTTTCCCTTATATATATATATATATATATATATATATATATATATATATATATATATATATATATATATATATATATATATATAAAACTTATGTCTGCGTTGGGTGGATGATTAAATATTAGATACAGAAAAAGATTTATTTGTAACCCTCCCTTGTGGATATGGCCAAACAAATCCCGTTTAATCATGTCCAACAAAAGAAATATCTACATCGGGTTATCAATATCGAAGAACAATTATTGGACTGAAAGAAACGAGGTCAACCACAACGTTTTTCGAACTCGATATTAGCCACCATTTTATTTTTATTTTGTACTTTTTGTTGTTATTTTAGGAGGGGAGGGGGGCTTTTAATTAATAAATTATATTTCTACATAACAAGACACGCAGATACAAGCACACATAGATTGACATACGGTACGTCTGAAACGTCACAAAACTCGTGTGAAATTATTGCCGATCGCCTGGCGCACGTCTACTGGAGAATGTCAACGAGACTTTTCACTACTATTTTTATTTCAGACAGAGTGTTACGTTCAGGGGAACTGGCTTCCTCTTTTATCTGGTCATTCAGTTACGAAGGATATAACCGTTATCCAAATAGCCTATAAATGCGTCTTATTAACAATTAAAAATGGAATAACGTATTCTAATCATTGATCTATGTTTTAGATCGTTACGATATTTTGCTTAATTTGTGGTCATTATTGGGTAATGGTTAAAGAGAAAAACGAGCGAAAAATCTGTATAGGTATTAATAAGTGTTTCTCTCGTCGCTTTTTATTAAATATTATCAATTTATGTTATATTATTACATTATTATGAATATTATTAAATGACGAATTATTTCGAGTAAAAATTTAATTATAAGTATATTATATTATAAATATAGTACTACATTATTATAAAAAAAATTACTAAATGACGAATCATTTTGAATGAAAATATTATCATAAGTATGTGATTATATTAATATAAGTATATTAATATAGTATTATCAATGAATATTATAAAATGTATATAAATACATTTCGAGTGAAAATACTATTATAAGTATATTATTATATTATTAAAATATATTATTGTATTATTTTTAATAAATCTTATTACATAACCAATTATTTCGAATAAAATATTATTAGTACTATATAATTATATTATTATATTAATATATTATATAATAAATATATTATTAAATGAATCATTTTAGATATGAATATAGGACTATATTTATGTAAAAAAAATATATGATTATATGACTATATTTACATAAAAAATAAAATATACATGACTATATAAATATATTTACAAAAATATATATGACTATATGACTATAATTACATAAAAATAAAATATATATGACTATATGACTATAATTACATAATATATATCACTATATTTACATAAAATATACATATGACTATATGACTATATTTACATAAAAAATAAAATCTCTATGAAAATATGACTACATTTACATAAAAAAGAAATATATATGACTGCAAAAAAATATATGACTATAATTACATAAAGAAATAAAATATATATGACTATATGGCTATATTTATATAAAAGATATATATGACTATATGACCATATTTACATAAAAAAATAAAATATATATGACTATATGACTGTATTTACACAAAATATATATGACTATGTGACTATATTTACATAAAAAAATAAAATATATATGACTGTATGACTATACTTACATAAAAATAAAACATATATGACTATATTACTATATTTACATACAAAAATAAAATATATATGACTATATTACTATATTTACCTACAAAAATAAAATATATATGACTATATGTCAATGATTACATATAAAATAAAATGTACACTTGTGCCCGATATTATTCATACCCCCCCCCACTTGAAAATTGAGTTTATTAGGTGTAACTTTGTAAGAATTTATTGTTTACGTCCATATTGATACATATTCTTAATAAACCTCTTCTGATCATTTTCGTCATTTTAAAATCTCGGGATACTTGTAATAAATGAAATATACAGCTATTTATAAAATCTGCAATGTTCAAAAATAA
>NC_136489.1:41755514-41893014 GCF_053919585.1 Euprymna scolopes
TATTTATCGAATTTTTTTTTTTTTTGTATCGTTTATTCAAAGCATGCCCTGTTTAATAATGGTCATGCATTATTCGGCTCGCTAAAAAAAAATTGTTAATTTATTTATCAAAAATTTTAAAATGGCTTTTTTCGTATAAATATTAAAAAAATTTTTTTTTTTTTTGCTTAACTTAAATTAATTATTTTACTTAACATATTCACCGAATTTCACACTTCAAAACTCAAAAGCGGGATAATTAAACACAATCGAAGTTCTGATATTCAGACATCAAAATAAGGTATACAAACAAGTTTTTTTTTTTTTATCTATAATTCTGTCCCTTACAACAACACAATATGTTTTGTTCAGTTTCAAATGATTATTTTAAGCATATTTGTTCCCACTTCAAAACAAGGGGGGGTTGTAAGCAAAAAACAATATATATATAAATATCGTTTATGAAAAATAAGTACACTGTTATAAAGTTCATTCTTCTCCTAATAATCGCTGTAAATTTCGTATTGATCGGATAATTACCTGATTTTTGGTAGATTTTTAAAAAGACGGTCCGTCAAAAAGTACTGACCTGCCCCCCCAGTTTTGGCGGTGCCTAATATATATATATACACACCAAACAACGTCGCAGGTTGCAAGAGCCATGACAGCCAACATATCGGTCGGAAGTTAGAGTCGAGTTTTGCCCTCATTTGGGCTAATCAGTTAGACATATTCAAACTCGAGATTCGAAATCCGAACCTCTTGCATGGGGTTGTTGAATCCTGAGGTTGGATATGTCTAACTAATGAGCCCAAAAGCATATGACATTTACGTAACACCTAAGTGCTACAATTCAGAGCCACGTGTTGAATTGCTTGCTTCTCTCCCTCTCTCTTTTGCTCTTAGTATTTATTCTTATCTCTATATTTCTTTCCCCAAAACTCCATCCATCTTATGCCTCTCCTCTTTTTTCACCTTCTTCATCTCTCTCTCTCTCTCTCTCTCTCTCTCTCTCACACACACACACACACACACACACACACACACACACACACTTCTTACCGCCTCCATATATTCTTATCCGCGTCTGGTTGAACAGCTTAAGCCGCCCTAACCCCTACCACCTTCTAATGCTTATCAAATATTTAAACTTAAAATCAAAATTCCACCCCTTTCCTTATCCCTCTATCTCTCTCTATCTCTCTGTCTCCCCCTCCCTATAATCTTGTCCGTGTCTGGCTGAATTTCTTTAACTCCCCCTAACCCCTACATCCGTCTAATGTTTATTAAACCTTAAAACTTAACTGTTGTCGATCTTTGCCCCCTTTTTTCTTCTTTTTTTTCTTTTCTTCTTTGTGCTTCTAATATCATTTTTCCAATCATAATAACCATTTCTGTAATGTCTAATGAAGTTACTGGATCGTTAATACGATTCGGTAACCGAAACATGTGTAACTAAGCAGATAAAACGGTAATAAAAAGATAGAACATATATTTGCTCTGCAATAGTATTGGACACTTAATCAGGGTTTTACTAATTACCATTTTTGCTATATATATATATATATATATATATATATATATATATATATATATGTATATATATATATATATATATATATATATATATATATATATAGCAAAAATGGACACTTAATCAGGGTTTTACTAATTACCATTTTTGCTATATATATATATATATATATATATATATATATATATATATATATATAGCAAAAATGGTAATTAGTAAAACCCTGATTAAGTGTCCAATACTATTGCAGAGCAAATATGTTCTATCTTTTTATGCAATGCCCGTCGTTAGTATTCTGAAAGGAGTTTGAAAATTATAATTATTAAAAATTATATATAATATATTTATATATATATAGAAATATATATATATATATATATATATATATATATATATATATATATATATATATAATCCTGTGTGAACATATCAGTCATAGATATGCGAGCCAGTTTATCAAGGTTAACTAATTTGCATATTCACTTGAAAAACAAGCGTCCATTAATTAATTGTTTATTTTTTATGATTCTTATTAGACAATTGGTTTCATTTAACTATTATTATGCTCGGTTTTATTGATGCATAGTTTTTATATTGTTCATAATTGCCTAGTATTTAGGATGAAAAGTTCTTGTACACGCATATATATATTGGCTTTTAATATCAATGCCAGTGCGAGAAAAAAATCAGGTTTATATATATATACTAGCAGGGCGCCCGGACGTTATTCGGGATTTTAAGGGGATTATCAAATGTTCCACACTTCTAATACTTTTATTGTCATCAAAATCGGTGAATTTGGTCATTCGTCAATCAAATCAAGTGATTGCCTGCTCTAGTGAGGAACACTCCGCTGTGCACTGGGAGGAAGCTTCACAGGCCTCCCCGTAGTGACTTAGTCCACATATGTGTGTGTGTGTGTGTGTGTGTGTGTGTGTGTGTGTGTGTGTGTGTGTGTGTGTGTGTGTGTGTGTGTGTGTGTGTGGAATTAGAATGGAAAAAAAATGCTCGACGCTTCGTCTGTTCAGTGGATTTTATTCAAACAACTTTTTTTGAAATGTGAAGTATATCCCTTCAGCTTCCAGTTAGTGTCGGATATTCGGAATAGAAATATGAATCGTTTTGTCACATGCTTTTTGCAGTTATTCGATTCGTAAATTAGTTGCAGACTGTTTTAATTGTGGTGTACTATAGTTCGGCTTCCAGATAATGTTAGTTCATCAGGAGCGAAATGTAATCCTAGGTGCACAGTTTCAACGCTACGAAGTGGTGAAGGTTCAGTTTTAGTGTGGGGCGTTATTAGTGCCAATGATCCTGGGCCTATAGTTCGCTTGTAAGGTCGAATTAATTCCACCAAATACATTAATATGTTGACTAAGCATTTTCTACTCTACTTTGGCCGGAATTTGGATAATAATCCCATCTTCATGCAGGATATTTCTCCCATTCACACCGCTGACAATGTCAAGAAGTTCCGTGTTTGGATTGGCCTGCACAATCTCCAGACCTCAATACTATCGAAAGCGTATGCCATTACATCAAGCAACAGCTACGCAATGATAAAATTTCAAATCTGGAAGAACTTAGGACAAAAATTAAAGAGAAGCGAGATGCCCTTTCACCTTCAAGAAATGTTCAAATGATTGGAGGCTGTCAAATTGCAGACGGGCTATGCAACTAAATATTAACTAGTTCACTGTTTTCCTGTTGTGTTTTTGTTGCAATTATGTTCTAAAGTTATATTTAAATAATAATTTTTCATTGTGCGAAGTTTCTTTTTTCCTTCTCGATTTGAAGTTATTTTTTTAAATTCACGTGAACACAAGTATACTTGAAATATAAGTCAAATATGAACAAGTAAAATTATAGAGGAATAAAAGACGATTAAAAATTAGATATAGGTTGTTTAAACAATTACATTCAATTTAGCTTAATTTTGCGATTTTTTGAAAAAATGGCAACTGCGGACTTTCTTTTTGGCGCCACTGTAAATCAGACTCACACTGGATTTCAAGTGTAATCTGTGTGACAGTAATGTGTATTATTCGCCTCCGTCGGTTTCATGACACGCATAGCGAACGAGTTCCTGTACATTTTTTCACTAAAACTAGATTTAGATTCAAATGAAACGTGACCCTAAAGTGGATCGAGGAATAAATCTTAGAAAATTAATTGATTCCATCAAGATATCCGTGTTCTTTGAGAAGAACATCATAGGGCGTGCGTTGCGCAAGAAATGGGCACTTAAGTACACTCCATCGGAGCGGCGAAATCTTTCACAAAAATTAAGAGATGAAAAGAACTAAAATTTAAGTGAGACGATTAGTCTGCACTAACACATGTGTCGTCTATTGCGTCCAGAAATTGTCGAGTCATCAGCTTTTTAATACTTGAACAAAAAGGTTAATCATTTACTTGAAACGTTACTCAGTTTTTATCAATCATAATGATTTTTTTTTAAATTCTCATAAAAAGTTTTTATATGAAAAAAATCTTTAATATAAATTTGGAAAAAAAATCCGAGCTTAATGAATGCAGAGTCTGTCGATTACATAAACTATGCAAGTTGTTAAAAAAAAAAGACGACATGATTCCATTTCCTTCTGATGAAAACCAGCATTTTTTTTTTTTTTTTTTGCAGACTGTCTACTAGTTGGCTAGTTGTGTACAAATCACAAGAGCGATATGAGCCTTCTATCATGTCTGAAAGTGATACAATATTCAACGAACGAGATCGGAGATGCGTCGCTGTACAACTCATGCTCTCTATCGATCTAAGTTATGAAATCTGAGCCATTGTCAGCACTCTTGAAATGCAAACCCAGTTAACAGTGATGAAAACAAAGTTTACGGTCGCGGTTATAGTCTTTGGTGTGATTTCAAGTGAGGGCCATATCATGCCACCTCACATCTTCGAAGCCGACTTGAAAGTCAACACCAAAGTGTACCTGGATGTCCTGAAAAGTGTGATGATCCCTGGTGCAATCAGGTGGCCGCTGGCAGACTCTGGGCTTGGCAGCAGGACTCGCACCGGATCAAAAGTCCAAAGAGACTCAGGTCGGCTTCAGAAGGAGTGCTACGATTTTTTGTCCTTCTCTTACTGGCCACACTCCTCCCCCGACCTTAACCTGATGGACTACTTCGTGTGGTCATACGTCGAGAACATCAGCATTATCTCCTACAACACTAAAACCAGCCTGATCGCGACCATTTGCCGAGTTCGCGCTGGTGCTTGTGAAAAAGGTATACTTCCAGTTCCGGACCCGTATCGAGGCGGTTATTGAGGCTGAAGGCGGTTACATTAAATAGATGCCAGCTCTACTATAAAATACGTGACCTGAATTGTTTTTTTCAATAAAACTTTAGTGCTGTTTTCTTTAGCATGACAATTTTATCGTTCCATACTGTAAATAAGTTTTTGATTTCTCGCCACCTTAAATAATTAAATTCCACCTAATGTTCACCACCAACGATCACTAGGATATTGTGTTAGTGACCACCATACACTCATTAACCCTTTTTCCCGAGCGTCGATCAGGCCTTGATAAATGGTGATTAACTTGTTAAAAAAAAAAAAAAAAACATTAAAGGATCTTTTTTTTTCGAAAAAACTGACATTTGTAGAATATTTCTCTCCTAATGTTTAATGCGTATTGCTAACATTTCATAAAAATCAGTTATTCAAATTTTTACAAACGTCTTCCATTCCTTTTTGCTACTATATATAGCCTACATTACGACCACTTGCTATCTAAATTTTCACGAAGATCTCCCACACCCTTTCTACACACTTTGTATAAAACTAAATTCAATTAAATATAACCCAAGATAAGACACTTTACACCTAGTAACTAAGTTCCTCAATTCATAATGAGCGTTTGATATATAAAATAAAATGTCGCGAAGAAAGATTGTATGAAAGACAGAATAGAAAAAACAATTAAATATAGGAAGAATTAAAAAAATATTTTCCATTTGATATTTATTATTATTATTGTTATTATTGTTGTTTATGTTAGTATTATTATTATTATTATTTATTATTATTATTATTATTATTATTATTTTATTATTAATATTTTTTATCATTATTATTATTTTTATTACTATTATTATTGTTGTTGTTGTTGTTATATTTGTTGTTGCTGCTGTTATTATTATTATTATTATTATTATTATTATTATTATTATTATTATTATTATTATCTGTAGAAAAAGAAGTACTTCAGAAGTTAAGGGAGGTTCTTCTTAGAGACGATATCATAGAGATTCCAAGTATGAAGAGTAGTGAAAGGCGGAAGGTTAAAAATAATTATAGGAGTAATTCACAACATCATAAGAAAGAACATATCGATTACGGAACTTAATAGGTTTCTATATGCAGCGTCATACGTTATTGCGAATCGTCTTTGCTTATTAGAGAAGAAAAAGGGAGAAATGAAGGCTAGAATGCCACATTGGCAGAGGCGGCTTGAAGAAATTATTAAACGGTGGCGAAAAGACATTGGTAGAATCGAAGATATAAAAATAGGGGTTAAACTAGGACAGAAAGCTAAGGACGAGCTTGAAAGGAGATATAGGTTGCTGGAAAAGGGAACGATGAACGTTCTAACACTGTTGAAAGAGAAGGTCCACACTGGTGGTATAAAAATTAGGAACTTTGTTGGAAAAAGTGTTGCATTTCGGCAGAACAACTTTTTCCGGAACAATCAGTCTCAACTGTATAAAAAATTAAATGGTAGTAAACAGGCGGGAAATAATAACACTCCAAATGCAAAAGATGCAAGGAAGTTCTGGAGTGGGATTTGGTCCGTGAAGGGCGATATAATGAGAAGGCTAGCTGGTTGGGAGAGGTCAAAGAAAGGCTATCAGAAATGCAGCAGATGAAGAACGTTGAGATAACCATCGATGGCGTTAAAGCTGGCATACGAAGGATGACAAACCGGAAGGCACCTAGTCCAGATGGAGTGATGGGCTTCTGGTTTAAACAGTTCGCATGCCTTTATCCACCTATAGCTGCTGCTCTGCAAAGGGTTGTAGAGTCGGGAGATGTCCCTGATTGGCTTGTGAAGGGAAGAACAACACTGATTAGGAAAGATCCTGCAAAAATAACAGATGCCAATAATTATAGACCAATTACATGTCTGCCATTGATGTGGAAACTGTTGACTGGAGAAAATTTATGAACATCTAGAGAGTAATGGTGTTTTTCCTGACGAACAAAAGGGGTGCCGGAAAGGCTCGAGAGGTACTAAAGAGCAACTACCTATTGATAAAGCAATAATGCAGGATGCAAAGAAGAAGAGAAATCTGAGCGTAGCATGGATCGATTACAGAAAGGCTTATGACATGGTTCCTCATTCATGGATACGTGAAATACTATTGATGATGAAGGTTGCTGAGAATGTGGTAGGGCTTTTGGAGACAAGTATGGCTCAATGGAAAACGGTGCTGACAGCAAACAGAGAGGAGATGGGGCAGGTTTGCATTAAACGTGTGATATTTCAAGGATATTCGTTATCTCCACTTCTTTTTATAATGATAATGATGCCACTGAGCATCCTCTTGAAGAGAGAGAAACTGGGGTATAACTTTGGATCTGGTGACAGACGCCTTAACCATCTACTGTTTATGGATGATTTGAAAATATTCGGTAGAAATGAAAAGGAAATGTAGAGACTGGTAAAACTTGTAGGGACATACTCAGAAGACATTGGGATGGAGTTTGGGATTAGTAAATGTGCGGTGCTGGTGATGATAAGAGGAGTAATGGTTCATTCGAATGGAATACTGCTGCCAAATGGAGAAATGATGAAAGAAATAGAAGATACAGGATATAAGTATTTAGGAGTGCTGGAGGGTGTAGGCATTATGAACAGAGAAATGAAAGAGAAAGTCAGGAAGGAGTATCTTAGAAGATTGAAACTAATTGCAAAGTCGAAACTGTATGGAGGAAATCTAATGAAAGCAGTGAATGCATGGGTAGTCAGTGTTTTGAGATACAGTGCGGGAATTTTAGAATGGTCTGACAAGGATTTGCATGCCATGGATATCAAAACAAGAAACACTTTTAGCAATGTTTGGTATATCTCACATTCGAAGTAGCGTAGCAAGGCTGTATCAAAAGAGGAAGGATGTAGGGAGAGGATTGAAAAGTGTAAAAGATTGTGTTAGAACCGAGGAGATGTTGTTGAAGGAGCATGTGGTTAGAAGTGGAGAGTGGATGCTTAAGGTTGTGGCCAATGAAGTGGAGGTGTGTGAGACCAAGGCTGATTATGGGAAACGTATGGATAGAGAAAGGGCAGAGGAACTGGCTAGGAAGAAAATGCATGGAAGGTTCTTCCAGGATATAGCAGAAGTGACTGATGAAAGATCATAGCAATGGCTTAGAGCTGGGTATCTGGCCAAGAGTACTGAAGCTTTTGTTTGTGCAGCACAAGAGCAGGTATTAGGCACACAATTGTTCAAAAAAGTGGTTCTAGGAGAGGAAATTGCTGCAGAATGCCGGATTTGTGGTAAGACCTCAGAATCAATTGCGCACCTTGCAGCAGGGTGTAGTGGACTGGCCCAGAGAGAGTACCGCAAAAGACACGACCGCATGGGATTCCGGATATATTGGGAGGTGTGTAAGAGGGTTGGGGTGAAGTGTGCTGGAAAATGGTTTGAGGAGGTGCCTGATGAAGTGAGAACAAGTGAGGATGGCAAGGTAGAGGTATGGTGGGACAAAAGTGTTATAATGACCAAGCAATTGGAACATAATCGTCCGGATTTGGTCGTCATTGACAAGATCTCAAAAAACTGGCAGATTGTAGACTTCTCAGTACCCTGGGACAGGAATGTGAGAGAGAAGGAGAATGAGAAGTGGAGCAATTATGCTCCATTAGCATTGGAGATAAGGCGTATACACGGGGTTAAAACACAAATAATCCCGGTCGTACACTAGGAGTAGTATCAAGTCGTCTGGAAGGACAATTGAAAAAACTACAAATCCCCGATGTTTTAGGTGGCCTTCAAACCTCTTCAATTATAGGTATCACCAACATCCTTAGGAAAACCCTTGAGCTTTGAAGCTCCTGGTTTGAAGCCGGCATTAACGGAAATCCTCTGGAAATGAATCCCATCCCTTTCCAGAGAGACGTTCATAAGCGAAATCAGAATTATTATTATTATTATTATTATTATTATTATTATTATTATTATTATTATTATTATTATTATTATTATTGTGGTTGTTGTTGTTATTATTATTGTTATTATTATTATTTTATCATTATTATTATTGGCTCACATGGAGCTTTCACACAAGTCAACAAACGATCTGATTGGAAACCTGTGGTATTCTCTGGAAGCTGAGTGACAACAAGTCTCCCCAGACGTCCAGCTCTCTCCACCTCCTTCGATAGCATTTGCAAATGAATTTGGATCATCGCAACAGCCGCTTACCATTGATTTCTCGCTGGTAGTGGCTATTGGTTTATACTGGAATTTTAGTGGCACTCAGCCTCCCCAAGGTCCCAGTTCTCTTTGCGCTTGTCCAGCCGAGGTCTGGTTGGCGCTCGCTCCTCGGTCTTTCAGTCCTTATTGACCCTTCTTAGCCCTTTGGTATCATTTTTTTGGGGGGGATCGGTGATGAAACAATGGGGGGAGTGCATGATGGGGGGTGTAGAACTTGTAAATATGCAGTTTCGGTGTTCTTCATTCCCTGTAACGCTTATTCATTATATTGTCTTGTATTATTCTCCGCATTCAAGGGTTTTCCTTAATATTTCAGTCGTTTTCATTATCGTTAGTCGTTGTACTTTTGCAGTTATTCCTCTGATTCCAATTTCTGACATTCTTTTTTCGAAGTTTTTCGGAATTGTTCCTAGTGCTCCTGCTATTATCGGTACTATTTGGACTTTCTTCATCATTCAAATCTCTTTTAACTCTCTGACTAGCTCTGTGTATTTGCTTCGTTTCTCCTTTTCTTTCATACTCACCCTGTGGTCAGCTGGGACTGCAAAGTCCACGATTTGACAGGATTTTTCTTTCTTGTTAATTATTACGACATCTGGTCTTCTTGCTTGGATGGGTTTGTCCGTCTGTATGTCGATGTCCCATAGGATTTTGTGGGTATTACTATTATTATTGTTATTGTGGTTGTTGTTGTTATTATTATTATTATTATTTTATTTTTATTATTTTACTATTATTATTATTAGTAGTAGTAGTAGTAGTAGTAGTAGTAGTAGTCGTAGTATTTATTATTATTATTTTATTTATTATTACTATTATTATTTTATTATTATTATTATTATTTTATTGTTTTTATTATTTATATTATTATTATTTACATTATTATTATTATCATTATTTTATTATTATTATTATTATTATTATTATCATTGTTATTATATTATTATTATTATTATTATTATTATTATTATTTTATTATTATTATTATCAACAACATTATTATTATTGTTATTATTACTATTATTATTAATAATAATAATTCTGTGTTTAATTATTTCACACACATACACACACACACATACGTGCACACGCATGAAGTATTATTGCCACGTCTGGGGGAGGGGCGCCACACACAGGCCTGTTTGTCAGGATGCAAAAAAGAATTTCTAATCTAATGGGCTCCGCATTGCATGTCAAGCTTCAGTCCCTGTCGAATCATCGCAGTATTTCATCCCAGTGCTTGTTTTACAAGAACTTCCATGGAATGGGCTCCGATGAACTTACTACACTTGTATTTCTTCAATGAAAAAAGCTTTCCACTCACCCGATTAGCAGCAAAATCACACCGCTTCACTGTAGAGGTCCTTAGATGCCAGAACATCTACTATTCTGATAGCATTTTTCTCAGACCGCTTGCGTTTAGAATTGAGTTTTACTTCTTGTTTTCCTAACTGTACCAACATGCAGAAAATTAAATGCAATATGAATAGACATTTTGCTGCGCATCTTTCCACTCGGGTTGTCCCATATAAACATGGGTTCTATAACAGTATCCTTTTACGCATCAGTTGCAATTTTACTTGTTTGGTCAAATACAAGTAATAAAAGGTAGTAGTAGTAGTAGTAGTAGTAGTAGTAGTAGTAGTAGTAGTAGTAGTACGCGCATCACCCCCTCTTCAGGTTAAATTAGTAAAACGCTTTTGGAAGTTCTAAGTAGTAATCGTAGTCGAAGCATAAGCAGCATTCTACAACACGTGATTCGGCGTCTCTAGAATGTTTGATACCAAATTTGGTGTGATTTGATCGAGTAGTTTTATAACCTAAAAGTTTTGTGACGGAAGTTTAAAAGTAATGTGAATAGACATCTCGCTCATCTCCTCACACTTCCCATGGTAAACAAAAAGAGTAGGATGTAATTTCTAAGGATACAGTTAAGAGACTTAGCATTCCTATCCCATCGCGGTTAACCACCTGACGATGGCCAGAGGAATAATTGGCCGAAACATCGTGAAACAACAACTATGAAGATGAGGATAACAGTCCACACCTCTCTCTCTCTCTCTCTCTCTCTATATATATATATATATATATATATATATATATATATATATATATACATATATATAAAATATATGATGAGTAGGATATATATATATATATATACATATATATAAAGATATATATATATATATATATATCCTACTCATCATAATTTTCGAATTTTGTAATCATGCACATATGCATTTATTTTATTTTAATGAATTAATAAGTGCTTTTCCTTCTGATGAGTTAAAAGCAGAATATATTTATTGCTTGATATAATATTCAAATGAATGACTTTGCGTTACGAAACAGGTCCTGTCAAGAATTGTGCATATCAACGTACTTAAAAGAATAAATTGTAAGCTCGTCAACATCTTAAAATTTTGAATATAGGCTTTATATATATATATATATATATATATATACATATATATATATATATATATATATATATATATATATATATATATATTAGCATGGAGATTTGACGTTGCCTTAGATCAAATGAGGATCAGTGAACGTTTCACACTTCCAATACATTTATTGCCTATTCGTTAATCAAATCGAATGATTGCCTGCTCTAGTCGGGACCCCACCGCAGTGCACAGAAATGAAGCTCATATGCCTCCTCGCAGTAACTTAGTTCACAGTATATTGTAGTCCACATTGCAATGTAGAGAACCTAATGTTGATTTTATAAAATCATTTTTATATAATGACTTTAATTAAAGTTTAAAATACCAAATATCATGGTTCGATTGTGCTCTAACTAGAAGCATTCATTTGGAATGCGTCCCTGTATTATCAAAGCATCTGTATTTAATTTTACACGCCGAATATTTTGCTTGTGTTGTTGTAAAGCTTCACAAATGCACTTGTTATGCAAGGCTGTATAAAAATGTTAACTTTGCTCAAAATCCGATTATTCCTTCTTTAATAGGATTTTCCGATTTTCAATACTTATCAGAGGCATTCCAATACAAAACCTATATAAGGACATTTCTATATTTGTATGAAATTTGATAAAAGCTGGCTCAGCTATTTTGGAGTCTATGCCCGTACATACACAGAAAGTGCCTTATATATATATATATATATATATATATATATATATATATATATATATATATATATATATATATATACGCATAAAAGTACCCGTCGTTGACTGGGTTTAAAAAACAGCCTACAGAAAATGGACTTATAAAAGTATGATAGGTTATGAAAACGAAGGGTTGTAAAGAGATAGCTTCGAATTTGGGGGTATCAAAACCAAAGCAAAATATGATGAAGGTAAAAATAAAATAGATAAACCCCATAATTTATTATACCATACCTGCTCACGCTGAAACACTTATCACAATATTCTGTGGATCTATATTAAAAAACCTTGTTAAACTTTTTTTTTAATTTATTTCCATACTTTGCGGACCAGGCGCGAACGTAGACCCCGCAATTTTAATGAACTGCCGTTCTGCCAGATCAAACATACCCATTTCTGTGTCTCGATACATCTTCTATCATTATATGTGATCAGTTTTTTAAAATAGTCAACCATATAGGAGCCTATTTGTGACCAGAGACACACACACACACATACATTAAGCTTTATATATATATATATATATATATATATATATATATATATATAGTAATTTATCAAAATATATATGGTAATTAAGCTACACAGAATATTTCGCGTTTCATTCTCGTGAGACTTATGAAGACTTATGAAGAATGAAACGCGGAATATTCTGTGTAGCTTAATTGCCATATATATTTTTATAAATTACTACCTAGCTCTACCTATGTATTGAGCACTGTTGAAGTAAATACTTAAAGTTTAAGCATAAAACTATACTTTCGTACATTAATTTATGTGATTAAACGAAGTAGCCATATATATATATATATATATATATATATATATATATATATATAAAAGAATTATTATTATTTAATTATAATTATCAAGCCCTTTTAAGAATACTTAATGGTTGGGCACTTTCTGGGAAGTATAAACTAAAAGTCATTCAACTAACATTTATGCAACGTTCACGACCTTTTGTCGTTCAAACATTATGGATTGTCTAATGTCTACGCCAGAATTCAGCGTTTATTAGTTCTTAATTCCCTTCATTCTCGAGGCAATTGTTTTGTAACTCGGAGGTAGAAGCTTAGCAAATGGAGTCAAAGGTGGCTTCCTGGCTGAGTTCAAATCTCACGACCAGTAGAAATTGTCATTTTCCACTGATGATTGCGTAAGTATGAAACACTGGTGTCTGTAGATATAAAAGAATAAGTATTTAATTATATATATATATATATATATATATATATATATATATATATATATATATATATGTGAGGTTGTACATCATAAACTATTGAACCGATCATCATTAATTTAAGAATATGTATTCTCGAAAATATGGTAGATAACAGGCAGAAAACCTTTGAAGATGACTCATAACCAAAATTACACCTCCCTTTCCACAAAATAAACTTTTAAAGAAGTTAAATACAAAATTTATTATAGAAAACAATTGTGACACATAAGGTAAATTTATGACCTACACGTGACAAACAGACAAAAAACGTCACAATACGATATAAGTTTAAATTTTATTTTTGTTTTTGTTTCCGTTTAAATAGGAGTAACGGTTTTCGTATATTACCCAACGACAGTCGGTTAGATTCGAACCCGAAACTATTTGTATCTAAATAGCTTCACTGCAAACTCAATAATTAATCATGTAATTCTGTGTTTCTCAACCTCTAAAAAAAATTATAATTGTTTACTTTTGCGTTTTATTTTCTGCTTTTTGTGTATTCTTGCTGGGCTTTAAGTCGTATCAGATTTTATCAAACCGTTATTTTCAATCAAATTATGTTGAAAGAAAAAGATAAAAGTTGATACGAAACTAAGTAAAAAGTAAAAAGCAACATTTTCAAAAAGCTAAGAAATTTTTGTTTCTTTATTCCATTGTTTCGTATCAAAATGTTTCATTTTTCATTCAAACATAATTATATTTTGATCGGAGTTTTATGACGAATTTTATTACTTATTTATTTATTTCAAAAATGTACACCAACAAAAAAGAATTCTATATTTGCCTACTCAATGGTTTTGGTTTTCTTATATTTAGAAAAAATGTTTTCGATGTTTAATTTTTTTTTTTTTTTTTTTTTTTTACTTTAAATTCCATATGTCTCTGATTCACCTCTTAATTGAATTGCTTTCTGTTGTTTAATCTTAATTAGCTCGTATGGTCGTCCTCCTCCTCCTCCTCCTCCTTCTCTCCGGGACGCGGTCGCCATTGTTGTAGAAAATCTAATGATTTCAAAGAAAGGAATTATATCGAATAAATGAAGGGATCTTATCGGCTTGGCTTCCATCTTGCAACTTAGTATTTGCAAAACAATTAAAACCCGAAATTCTCAAAAGATCACGACTCTAGATTGCTTTTTTATTTGTTTATATAAAAAAAATCTCAAATCGAAGAGGGAGTGGAGACAATACCACTGGCAAACATGTCTCTTACTCATCTGTACACAATGAATTTAAAGGAATTAATTCTTCCTTTTTGTCTTATTTTTTAAATAATAATCTTCGTCATTATAAATTTCTAGAACAATTCCAACAGCCAATGATTCTCTGCTTATATTTGAGATTTGTGTACATTAGTATTATTTTCTCAGATTTTTGGGTTTTAAGTCTTAAATTTTAATTTTGTAAGGAATCCCGGGTGTGAAGAATTTATTCCCTTGGTAAGCTTGCTTATTAAACGTTTTCTAATTACAATCTTCCATGTTTGGTTGTAAGTTTTGTTGAATCTCAATTTATTTTGCAACACAGGCAGACACACGTGCACACATAAACACACACACACACACACACTAGGTACTTGAATGAATGGCCGATCCCCAAAATGTAAAAAACTCCTTCCTTCAATTAAAAATTGCACCAAAATTCTAAAAATTAGCCAATATTTATTAATGTTTTTAGTATTTACTAGCAGGAGCGTCCAGTCTTGCCCGGTCATTAAATACATTTAATATGATATTTCAATTTACGCAGATTTCGTATTTATTATTATAGAGTCAATTATTTTATATTATATTGTGCTCAATATATTGTCATGATTTCAAAGTAAAAAAAAGAAATATATCAGAATATGCTTGAATCGAAACTAAAACCAAAGCATGTGCTCCCTCGACGTACATACCTTCGACAAACCTACTTAGCAATAAAATCACATCCTTCACTGTTGAGGTATCTAAATCTTTCTACTATAATTGTTTCTTCCCTAAAAACAGACTTTGATATTCTCTTCCTGCTACTTGCTTCTCTGACTGTACTGATATGCAGAAGTTTAAATGGAATGTAAACCAATATCTTGATGATCTTTCCTAAGCATGTTGCCAAATAGTAACTTCTTATGTCCAAGTGACGATGCGCCATGTTTGGGTTGAACGTGAGTAAAAAAAGAAAAAGAAACAAAACATAGTTTCATAATTGAAACTATGTCAACAAGTTAAATAAATACTAAAGTTTATTTGTACTCAATATGGTTGCACTGTAGAAAAAGGTGTGAATTTTATTACATACAAGCTAGTTTCCATGACAATAATGTTTTCGATAGATAAGATGCAAACAAGGACGGTCGCATGGTCCACAGTTTTATAATTATATAGACTAGTATATGAGTATTAATATTAGTATATAATTAAGTCCTTAAGTCCTCGTATTCCATCATTAATGTTTCTGAGTTTTAACATTATTATATTAGTATTCGACTAACTTGGATTCTTTGGATTATTGTTTTCATCTTGAGTGTTATTTGCAATTATATGCATTGATAAAGAAAATGTATTTATAATTATATGCATTGATAAAGAAAACGTATTTATAATGATACGCATTGATAAAGAAAACGTATTTATAATTATATGCATTGATAAAGAAAACGTATTTATAATGATACGCATTGATAAAGAAAACGTATTTATAATTATATGCATTGATAAAGAAAACGTATTTATAATGATACGCATTGATAAAGAAAACGTATTTATAATTACATGCATTGATAAAGAAAACGTATTTATAATGATACGCATTGATAAAGAAAACGTATTTATAATTATATGCATTGATTAAGAAAGGGTATTTATAATTATATGCATTGATAAAGAAAACGTATTTATAATTATATGTATTGATAAAGAAAGGGTATTTAAAATTATATAAATTGATAACGAAAGGATATTTGTAATTATATACATTCACAAAGAAAGGGTGTTTATAATGATAGCATCGATACAGAAAGGGTATTTATAATTATATTATTGATAAAGAAAGGGTATTCCAAATTATATACATTGATAAAGAAAGGGTATTTGTAATTATATACATTCATAAAGAAAGTGTATTTATAATGATATGTATTGATAAAGAAATGGTATTTGTAATTACATGCATTGATACAGAAAGGGTATTTATACTTATATATATTGATACAGAAAGGGTATTTATAATAATAGACATTGATACAGAAAGGGTATTTATACTTATATATATTGATAAAGAAAGTGTATTTATAATAATAGACATTGATAAAGAAAGGGTATTTGTAATTATATACATTAATAAAGAAAGTGTATTTATAATTATATACATTGATAACGAAAAGTATTTGTAATTATATACATGATAAAGAAAGTGTATTTATAATTATATACATTGATAAAGAAAGGGTATTTATACTTATATGCATAAATAAAGAAAGGGTATTTGTAATTATATACATTGATAAAGAAAGTGTATTTGTAATTATATGCATTGATAATGAAAGCGTACTTATAATTATATACATTGATAAAAAAGGGTATTTGTAATTATATACATTGATAAAGAAAACGTATTTATAAATATACATTAATAAAGAAGGGGTATTTGTAATTGTATACATTGAAAACGAAAAGTATTTGTAATTATATACATGATAAAGAAAGGGTATTTATAATTATATACATTAATAAAGAATGGGTATTTATACTTATATGCATTAATAAAGAAATGGTATTTGTAATTATATGTATTGATGCGAAAAAGTTATTTGTAATTATACATTGTAAAGAAAGGGTATTTGTAAGTATATACATTAATAAAGAAAGAGTATTTGTAATTATATACATTGATAAAGAAAGGGTATTTATAATTATATACATTGATAAAGAAAGGGTATTTGTAATTATATACATTAATAAAGAAAGGGTATTTGTAATTATATACATTGATAAAGAAAGGGTATTTATAATTATATACATTGATAAAGAAAGGGAATTTGTAATTATATACATTAATAAAGAAAGGGTATTTGTAAGTATATACATTAATAAAGAAAGGGTATTTGTAATTATATACATTGATAAAGAAAGGGTGTTTGTAATTATATATATTAATAAAAAAGGGTATTTATAATTATATATATTGATAAAAAAAATGGTATTTGTAATTGTATGCATTGATAAAGAAAGTGTATTTTTAATAATATGCATTTATAAAGAAAACGTATTTGTAATTATATATATTGATAAAGAAAATGATTTTGTAATTATATGCATTTATAAAGAAAAAGTATTTGTAATTATATACATTGATAAAGAAAGGGTATTTATACTTATATACATTAATAAAGAAAGGGTATTTGTAATTATATACATTGATAAAGAAAGTGTATTTGTAATTATATGCATTGATAAGAACGGGTATTTATAATTATATACATTGATAAAAAAGAGTATTTGTAATTAAATACATTGATAAAGAAAAGTATTTGTAATTATATACATTAATAAAGAAAGGGTATTTATAATTATATACATTAATAAAGAAAGGGTATTTGTAATTATATACATTGATAACGAAAAGTATTTGTAATTATATACATGATAAAGAAAGGGTATTTATAATTATATACATTGATAATGAAAGGGTATTTATACTTATATGCATTAATAAAGTAAGGAAGTTTTTATTATATACATTGATAAAGAAAGTGTATTTGTAATTATAGGCATTGATAAAGAAAAGGTATTTATAATTATATACATTGATAAAGAAAGGGTATTTGTAATTATATACATTGATAAGGAAAGGGTATTTGTAATTATATACATTGATAAAGAAAGGGTGTTTATAATTATATACATTGATAAAGAAAAGTATTTGTAATTATATACATTGATAAAGAAAGGGTATTTGTAATTATATACATTGATAAGGAAAGGGTATTTGTAATTATATACATTGATAAAGAAAGGGTGTTTATAATTATATACATTGATAAAGAAAAGGTATTTATAATTATATACATTGATAAAGAAAGGGTATTTGTAATTATATACATTGATAAGGAAAGGGTATTTGTAATTATATACATTGATAAAGAAAGGGTATTTGTAATTATATACATTGATAAAGAAAGGGTGTTTATAATTATATACATTGATAAAGAAAAGTATTTGTAATTATATACATTGATAAAGAAAGGGTATTTTTAATTATATACATTAATAAAGAAAGGGTATTTGTAATTATATATGTTGTGGTGGCAACCACTTATTTGCATATGCGAATAACATAACACTATAAATGGCAAGCCTAGGTTGGCCTTGGTGTGTCTTACTCAAATGCCACCGGAAGTGACGCCGAAGAGCGTACGTGTCCTCCCACCAAGACTCTCTGACTCGACACCGTCATTTGTACATATTGTAAATATGCCTTTTCTTTAATACACTTATTATTGCGTTATCTTGTTGTTTGCGTCTTCATTGTATTTCTTTACTAATTATTGTTCAACCTTGCAACCACAACAGTTGGCGACGAGATATGAAGCGTCAAATATAACAGTTTGACGAAGAACTATTTAAAAAAAAAAATTAAAAAAAAAACATGGAAGACTTATCAAAAATGTTCATGCAATTTTTACAAGCACAGGCTGAGCGGGATGAACGCAGACAAGCTACACAAAACGAGCTTTTGCAAACACAAATACAGGCACAGGCTGACCGCGAGGAAAAGAGAGAGGACAGATTATTGAAATGGCAGCAGGAACAAGAAGAAAAGCAGAAAATGGCACAATTAAAGCAGAAAAAACTGCAATTGGAACAGGAAGAAAGGCATAAGAAACTACAATTGGAATATGAATTAAGACAAGATGAACGTTTTGCTAAAACACTGGAACTACTAAAGAGTAATCGAGAAAATGTCGATAGTGTTAATTTCTCCCATACAACTATTTTTAATAGCATGAACACATTTCATTATGTGCCTGAGGAAGAGAAGAATTTTTAAGCATACTACACAAGATACGAGGATGTTTTTCAACTGGACTGTAAAAATTGGCCAAATAGTCAGAAAGTGAGCCTCTTACTCAGAAAATTGGGTACATCAGAACACAGCAAATTCGTAGATTACATATTACCTAAAAAAAACTGCGGAATTAGAGTTCATGGAAGCTGTAAAATTACTAAAAGAATTATTTAATCCAAATATATCTCTTTTTCATAAAAGATGGCTGGTCAGGGAAAATGGTTGGAAACGTAACCATTTGTGATAGAGAGTGAGATATAGCGAAGCTATGTGTTGTGCTGCCCCCTGCATCTGTGTGAGTAGAGAATCCAAGCCAGTTTTTGTGGTGAACATTAAAGTCACCAAATAAATGTGCTTGTGCACTAGTGTCGAGGGAGAATGCTGTGTATATGCTGTCATAGACTTTGTTTATTATGGTGCAGTCCTGGGTCGAGGGGAGCGGTAGAGAAAATAAAAGTAGTGTTCATAAACTTTATAATATTTATTGTTTTGGAGCAAAATAAAATGTTAGCGAATTGTGTTTAAAAATAATGGGCAAGATAACTTCTGTTTATGTTTGCATGATTGCTTTCGTGTAAACCTTTCATTGGATGACTTGACTCTCGTGGCGTTTTTTGGATTGTAAATATTGCAGTCGACAATTTGAGGATTTCGGCGGATTTTTGTCAGATGAGGTTTCGATGTTGAATACATTTTTTGTTTTTGTTTTTGCTTTTGTTGCTATGAAATTGAACGAATTACATATTCTCCTTACATGATATCTCGATATGAAGTGTCAAGATAACTGACTGCATTTATTTTATCATATCTTTAAAATATAAAGTATATGAGGCAATTAATTTGTTTAGGTATAAAATTTTAACTTTAAATTTATATTAGGAAAAAAAACGAATTCAAATGTATCATAAATTTGTTGAAATACTGGATAAGTATCCGAAAAAATTGTATTTTAGTCAGAAGGACCAGTTATTTGAAAAAAAATGTTATTGAAATCAATATTTGTTTATTTAATCGATAAATAAATTTAAAAAATGATGTGTCTTCGTCTATTTAATTTAATGTCCGTAACCCATAAATGCTATTTCATTACAGAAAAGGCGAAGAAATTATTTAAAATAACGGAAAAGTTACTTAGGGAAAAGAAAATTATCAATTATGGTCAACTTAAAAAGCCGGTATCAAATGAAAGCGCCTATATTGAATTTTAAATAAAAATTCGCGCATTATACTTTCTTCTCATATCCATTAATTGTATCAATTATATTTAAAAAAAATAAAATAAAATGTATGTATTTTAAAATAGGGGGTTATTTTACAATCACCCTGTATATGTATTGTGTGTGAAAATATATTTATAGCAATTAAACTACACAGAGACGTCAGGATTCCATCTCTATAGGGAATGGTCAGGCTAAGTATTGTTTCGCTTAATTGCCATAAATATATTTTCCATACTATACTACCTAACTCTACTAATGTATTGAGCACTGTTAAAGTAAATGCTGACAATCTATACATGACATATTCCTCCTTATAATATTATATATATATATATATGTGTCTGCATGAAATAAACTATATATACAACCATATCAGACTTAGCTTGCCTCATGAAATGAATTCGAAATTAACCCCTCATTCTATAACAAAAAGTCGACAGGGTTTTTTCCTTTCTAAGGTCATCAGAAAGGATAATAATAATTTGTACATGAAAATTTAAGTTACTGACGTAATTCTATAATATATATATTAATACGATAGCGTGCATGTTATTTTGTGTGTCACGCTTGCATCCGGGTCGTTTAATTGTTATGTTCTTCTATTTCTTGTCATAAATAATTTCACCAAGAATTCTTCATACGTTTTGGTTTCGGTTTCGACTATAGCTGATGGCACCTAAATAATCTTTATATATATATATATAAATAATTGTATCAAGAATTCTTCATAAGTTTGGGTTTCGGTTTCGGTTATGGCTGAAGGAACTCAAGTTATATATAGAGAGAGATATACATATATTTTTTTCATAAGTTTTTATTTCGGTTTCGATTTAAGCTAATGCACCCAAGTCATATGGATATATTTTTTATATTTCTGAGATGGCAACTTTATAACATATAAAATCGATAGAACATTAACTCTATAATAATATATACGAAATCTGCAAGAATTAAAATATCATATTTAAGCATACTTTACGACCGGGCCTTACCGGGCGTTCGTGCTAGCTTTTGCAGTTTTAACAAAAAAGCTACAATAATATCAGAACATCTCCATTTAAACAGAACATCTACAGAATGCCAACATCAATATATTACATATGAATGAGTCCCCTGTGGAATTTCCACAGGTCCCGCTAGTTTTATACGAATGTCACAGTAATAGATCTAGATAAATAGCGAATGCAAACACTGACAAAAAGTTTTTCCGTTATTTTCATGACGTGTATAAACTATTAATATTATATATATATATATATATATATATATATATATATATATATATATATATATATATATATATACATACATACATATATATATTAGATTTTTAACATGTTAAAAATGTGCAAAAGTTATAACCCGTTGACTAAGAAATAATTCTTTATGCCTAATTGATGGTTGAATATGCTTAACTTTGTTTTCATTTTTTGCATTAAATAATAATCCTTATTGTTCTTTAATTGTGTATCGAACAAATACCATAATACTTAGTTCGCTTCACCTTATTATAACAAAGATCCATACAAAATTTCAGCCAGATCGGCTAAGTAGTATTCCGAGAAAACTTCTAGAGTAAATGTGATATTGTGGTGACTAATCCCAATTAATCCCTACTAATCCTTAACTGTGCATCAGAAGGATACCATAAACCTAGTTCGATGCACCTTATCATGGCAAAGGTCCATTCTAAATTTCAGTTAGATCAGCAGAGCAGTTTCCGAGAAAAAGTAAATCGGACAGACAAACTAAACGAAATCTAATATAAATATCAACGCATATAGTACTATACATAAACCGCCATTACATATGACACATAATTAATTTGCATACATATATTTTGGTTTAAACTGTTATTTATCAAGATAAGTAATTTGTTTTATGATAGGGGTGGAGTTTTCTTATTAGATGAAATAAAATGGCTAGCTTTGAAACGTGATGCTCGGCATTAACTTAGATCAAAGCATAAGACGATCTTGAACGGTTCTCTGATGCCTCATATTCTACAGATTGATGAAGCGACAGAGGAATTCAACCCTGAGGGAGTTTACTTTAATAGAAGAGTTTGTTTTTCTCAAGAGTCGATCACGAATCGAAAGCGACGAATTTGAAGACTTATCCGCCGTTCGAATTGAAAGAGAGAAAACAAAATAAAACGGCGCTGGCCTTTTCCGGTTAACAATAGGATAAAACAAATGAATTAAGCCGAAATTACTTAAAATACTCCCGACTCGCAGCAAAATCCCACCCTTTATCGTAATGATCCTATGATGCTGGAATACTTTCTCTAGATTTGTTGGCACTTATGCAGAATACGAACTGTGCTGAAGTAATAATGTTATTCTTAACATGGGAACGTTTTGTAAGTATTCTGTACTTTCACTTAGCAATTTAATAAACAAAAGACGTCATAATAATTGAATTTAATTTGAAAATCCTAACTCAAATATAGCACGATCCGTATTCATCAGAAATACTGGTTCTTCATTTGAACTGCTTTCTGTTTACTCGACTGTATGAACATGCAGAAATTTAAATGCAATGTGGACAAACATCTCGCTGCACAACTCCCCACTTAGGATGTCTCTATACATCTGGCCTCTAATTAACAGTAACCTATTATGTGTCAGGCAATGTGCCTTCTTTGGGATGAATAAAAAAAATTAACTTTTTTTATTGAATGATCAAAGTTATTTTTGGCCTTTATCCCCAATATGCATTCATTTTGGAAGGACTCTCCCTACTCCTCAACTCCCCCACCTCTTTCTTTTCGCCCACACTTAGATCCCACTCCTACTTAGCGATTGATCTACTTGTTTTAGACAAGTATTTTCTTTTTTTCTTCTTCTTCTTTTACTTAGAAGAAGTGTCGCAAATTTTTTATTCGCATTACATTTGAATTTCTGCATGTCGAGGAAAAAGAGAACAGATGTCACTCATAGACAAACCAGTATTTATAACTACATGTTGGCTAAATGATAATGAAACGGTTCGAAAAATATTCTTAGTTTGTTCAGGCTTGAAATGGGGAAAACTTATGAGATGCTAAATATTCACCCGCTATCTCAATCCCAGTCGAGAGATATTTTAAAGATTCTAACCGAAATATTAAGTGCAATTGTTTGAATTTCAGAAATAAATAGTCATGGTTATTGAAATCGAACCTTCTATTATATATATATATATATATATATATATATATATATATATATATATATATATATATATATATATATATATAACTACTTCATTTATTCACATAAATTTAATATCCGAAAGTATAGATTTATGCGTAAACTTAAAGTATTTACTTCAAAAGTGCTCAATACGTAGGTAGAGCTAGTTAGTAATTTATAAAATATATATGGCGATTAAGCTACACTGAATATTCTGCGTTTCATCCAACTATAGGATTCGTCAGGCTTATGCGCGAATTGTGTGGTTGCCTTTTGCTTTTATATATGTTGAGGATTTCTAGTTGGCGAATCAGCTTTCTAGTATCCACCGCGCCCCTTCCTATCAGCCAATGGGCATGCATTTTATCAAACAAAGGATCTGTTTTAGAACTAGTTAGTGGTTTTAGGTAGACGTTCTCCTTTTTTTATATACATATAGGTGGATACTAGAAAGCTAATTGGCCAACTAGAAATCCTCAACATATATAAAAGCAAGAGGCATAAGCCAGACGAATCCTATAGTTGGATGAAACGCAGAATATTCAGTGTAGCTTAATCGCCATATATATTTTAAAAATTACTATATATATATATATATATATATATATATATATATATATATATATATATATATATATATATATATATAAAACCATGACATTTAAAAATCACTATTGATAACATCGAACAGTGTCTTTTTTTCTTAGTTTTCTTAGTGGCATCATGCCACGAAGGAAAAAAAGATGAAAAAAAAAATTGTACCTATCCTGACGAAGACGTGATTACAGTGAAAAGTTCGATTTAAAAATGGATTAATGTTTGTTTATCTTATTTTTTAAATCTGTATCAAATTCACTTACTAAAATAATAACGCGCACACACACACACACACACACACACACACACACACATATATATATATATATATATATATATATATATATATATATATATATATATATATATATATATATATGACGTTTCTTCCCGTCCGGTCGGCTGTCCCTGCTGAGAAGGGGGTTGGCCCTTCTGGATCACGGATCCTTCTTGTATAAATGACGCCAGCGGGTGCCTACTTGCCCACGGTTGTCTTCGATACAAGTCGATACGCGCTGAAAAAAAGGAAGTCGGGTATTCTCCAGCAAATCACTCCAATCAGACTGGTGACGTCATTAGAAGAAGAAAAAGATAGACGACTTGTTATAAGTAAAAAGTCTACGTGTATTATAAAAGAAAAATAAAACACTAATTACATGTTACATAAATGTATAACAGTTGAGTGTCGAACACTGCGAACATCTGATTTTCTAAGTTCGTCATCGTGGTCGTTGTAGAAGTTGAACGCGGTTCGCTTCTTCCGTCGATATGAGATTCGACACGTTCGGCCTCTCGTCCAGAAACTTCTCTACTGCTTTACGTGACGTCAGTTATCTTGTCAGCTCGACGTTTCGACCTCAGCACCAGAAAAGGCAAGATTCGATTCACACGACTTCGCAACTTGCCGTGTTTATATACCAATTTGCCAGCGCCGGTTAGAAATTGATCTTCCATTCATACGTATCAAGTGTTTGAACCGGTCAATTATCGGTGTCGCTCGACATTCGATACCATATTCCTACATATCAAATGTCGAACCGTTCAACCTCCTTTATTGTTTCCTCCATCCTTTTTTTTTTAGCGATGGGTTTCTGTTTAAAACTTTGACCTTTTCTTTATCTGTTTATCTCCTTCAAAAAAATGTCATTTAAAGCTCTCTTATTTATTTTATAAATTAAGTATTAGTATTCTAAAACCCATTAGCCAGGTTCGATTTCTCGTGCCGCATTTCCCTAATATTCAACATCAGACGCTTCATATATAGAATTATTTCCACGGCCGGACAACGTCGCAGCTCACTCGAATCATGGCAGTCACCAAACCGGGAGTCTAAGACTCGAGTTTCGCCCTCATTCTGAGCTCGTCAGTTAGACATATCCGAACTCAGGATTTTAAACCCCAGCCTCTTGCGTGCGAGCCGAGCACTCTACCAATTGAACAAACACGCCACACACACAAGAAAGACTATCAACTGACATGAAGCAGACCGGGGCGAAATTTGACAGTGGATAGAACCTACCTTGTACCGAACAAGGAACGCGATCATCCAACCAGCTATAACCCAAGCTGAAATCTCACAAGTAGGAATTTTATACTCGTAAGGACGATGCCATCACGACACGCTCACCTAGCGAGCAATCAGTAATAGAATCTTCAGAATGTGAGAGAATATATAATTATTTCCACAGTCAGACATCGTCGTGTTTGCTCAGTTTGTAGAGTGCTCGAATTTTAAATCCAGAGTTCGAATGTGTCTAACTGATGAGCTCAGAATGAGGGCAAAACTCGTCTTAGACTTCCGGTGTCTTATAAGCTGCGACGTTGTCTGGCTGTGGAAATAATTATATATTCTCTCACATTCTGAATATATATATATATATATATATATATATATATATATATATATATATATATATATATATATATATATATATATATATATATATAATTTCAGGTTAATATTTTCCAGAGGTGAAGCAACCAATGAAGTTTTGACGGGGTTAATGCAAGATTGATAAATACCGAAGTAGGACAAGATATACTTTTTATTTATTTTACAGGCGCATCAATATGTCGTTACACATTCATGTGCATGTTTCGGTCATATCAATTACAAGTAACTAGAGAACTCTTCAGACGATATTGCTTATACAAAATGTAAGTATGTAATAAAAGTTTTACAGGAGTATAAAACACAAAATTTATCAGGAAAGCACATCATATTGTATTCAAATTAAAAAATAGCAGAAGTTAATATATGTGAAAAAGAAAGAAAACGAATAAAAAGGGAGAGAATAAAAAGTGCATATCAAAACAGAGATAAAAGAACGGAGAGGAAAAAGAGAGGAAAGAAGAACAAACGAATAAAGAAAAAGGAAAAGGAAAAGAATACAAATAATAATAATAATAATAATAATAATAATAATAATCTATATATTAATTTGCTTGTACGTACGGTGTCACGTCATCATCATCGCAAACATTAATTAATGAAACGCGTCATCATCATCGCAAACATAAATTAATGTGAATTATCTCCCTTTATTGTTCGATCTTTATCAGTTTAAATATAGTATAGTATTTTACTTACATTTTTAACGATGTCTTCTGGAACGCTTATGTTTTTTTTATTCATTAATAAAGATATTTTTTACATTTAACGCTACGAGTTCGTTTTTTTTTATATTGTGCCATTTTATCTTTTTTGTTATTTTTATTTACTTTTGAGTGAGCCTTACATAAAAAAAAATATGTTTAGAAATAAATGTTACAAAAGTCAAGTATAAATCAGTGATTTATTATTTATATTTATTAAATCACCAGTCACCATTGGCAAATACACTGAGTAACACAGAGTCAAAACATATTTTACGTCTTGTTCTGTTTTGTTTTTGTTTTACGGCATATCAATCCTTTTTCGTGTTATTTAATGCTGAATCGAGTAATTTTGTAACATTTATACATCTTCACGTTGTTTACATAGTTATTACTTACTTTTTGTTCGTTTTATTTTGCTTCTTTTACAGGCATTCATCTTCTAATGCCCACCGAAGGGCATACATATTTAAATACTATAAAAAATGAACACAACAATTTTTTAAAATATTTTTTTCATTACTTACGATTAAATTTATTTAAATAGATATTTGGGTTTGTATTACTGTACACATAGATTCGAAAAAGTTGTCAAAAAAACAAATATATAACAAATAAATGTTATCAAAGGCAAGATAAGTTACTTTTCTACCAAACTGGATATATTTTTCGTGTTTTTATTCAATGTAACATGTTTATTCAGCTCGAAAACCATACAATGTTTACCGATGTATTGGAACATTCAAGATGGAGTCTGATTCTCTCTTTAACACGGTAAGTTTGGGAAAAGATGTTATAAATAAAAAACCGGATAAAATACTGTTAAAAACTCGCTCAATACATGTTACTGTGACATAGGTTGACATATATTCGGCGGGTTTTTAATAGTATTTGGCATAGTTTTTTTATTTATAACACCTTTTTCCAAACTTACGGTGTGAAAGAGGGTGTGAGGCGCCATCTTGAATTTTCGAATACATCGGTAAACACTGTATGTTTTTCGAGCTGAATAAACATGTTGCATTGAATAAAAACACAAAAAATATATCCAGTTTGGTAGAAAAGTAACTTATCTTGCCTTTGATAACATTTATTTGTTATATATTTGTTTTTTGACAACTTTTTCGAATCTAAATATTTATTTCCTATTTAAAGATTTTCAGTATATTTTATTTAACTAAAGAATTTTTCCATTGTTTTTATTACATTGTTAGGTGAAGTTTCAGAATAGTTAAAACCATATTAAACCATATTAAGAATGGCTTTCAGCATGATTCTTACAATAGCGGTATCAAAGATTTTTTTCCTTATTTTAAAACAAATTATTAAAAAAAGATACAAGACCATTAAATTTTTTTTCATTAAATCGCTATTTAGGTGAAGGTCCAAAATAGGAATTTAGGAAAACTGGTCCCTTATTGAATAAATATCGATTGAAAACACATTTTATGATCGTTCTTGAGGGAGATATTGTTTTTTAAAATAGACTATAGCCCCCCCCCCCCTATAATATTTTTACTTGTTTAAGGTTTTTTTTGTTTGTTTTTTTAAATAAAATCGCTTTTCTAAGTGTCCGTTTTCTATCTAACTGGCTAAGTTCTTAGTGGCTTCACTTATTTTAAAGCGTTTATTATGTTCATAAACGAGACCGCATATTTTTTTTTATATTAATATAAAAAGAATTTACTTATTTACTGTTGTTTATAAAAGGGTAAAATCGATTTTTCTACCTCGCCGACCGTTGTTTGTTGTTTAATTTATTTGGAATCGTTTATTCGGTAAAGAAAAAAAAACCCACAGAAAACAAACAAAAAACATATCGAGTGTTACGTGAGATCGAGAAATAATGTCCGGTATATCACATCTTCTTGGTAATCGCTAAACAATAGAAAATTAAAGAAATTACTGAGGGAGATTTGGTTTTAAAAAGAAAATAATAAACTTTAATATTTTTTAAAATATAATTTGGGGGGGGGGGTAAAAACTATATCTCCCTCCGAAAAACAACCAACAAAAAATGAAATTAAAAAGATTCTTGATAAACGATAGCGGAGTTTTCAATAAAATTGATTAATAAATTTATTTAGTGATTACTTTTTCTCTTAATGATTGATTTTAGAATTTTAAAGTAAAAATTAAAAAAATTAAAAATGAGTTAACGAGAGATTGTTAGCACATGGGCCACATGGCATCTCTCGCGCCAAAAAATATTTCGCTTTTAATTTATTAGTTAATTTTTGCAAAATTTGACAGGACGACAATAAATGTTGATACTTGACAAAATTATAATTTTAAATAACGTATGAGTGTATTTTTGTAGGAGAGAAAACAAAAACATAAAAAAACTATAATAATTAAAATCCAAAACAAAAAGTAACGAAGAATTGAATAATCGCTCCGTTTTTTTATTTTTTGGTTTTGCTTTTTATTATTGTTTTTATGACTCCAAAAAACATTGTTAAAATAAGAACAAAAAAAAATTTGTAATTAACTTTGTATGAACATAATAAACGCTTTAAAATAAGTGAAACCACTAAGAACTTAGCCAGTTAGGTAGAAAACGGACACTTAGAAAATCGATTTTATTTAAAAAAAAAAAAAAAAAAAAAAAAAAAACATTAAACAAGTAAAAATATGTTTTTTTAATATTATGGGGGTGCTATAGTCTATTTAAAAAAAAAACAATATCTCCTTCAAGAATGATCATAAAATGTGTTTTCAATTGATATTTATTCAATAAGGGACCAGTTTTCCTACCTAGCGAAAGGGGACGAGTTTTCCGGGGTCGAGTTTTCCGGGGTCGAGTTTTCCGGGGTCGAGTTTTCCGGCGTCGAGTTTTCCGGGGTCGAGTTTTCCCGGGACGAGTTTTCCGGGCACCCCAAAATAGTTAACCCTTCTCCCCATAACCGTTTTTTATGCAGTAAAATACTTTATTTCAATAATTATGGTTTAAATAAATATTTATTCCTTATTAAAAAATTTACAGAATATTTTATTTAACTGAAGAAATATTTATTGTTCATACATATATTTTCCCTTATTTTTTTACATTGTTAAGTGTAGTTTCAGAATAGTTAACCCCCCTCCCCATATTAAGAATGGCTTTCAGCATGATTCTTACAATAGTGCTATCAAAGTTTATTGAGAGCTGCTCAATATTCTGGCTTAATGGATCATTTAGCAAGGAATGAAGATGGTTATTTTGGTGTACCAGTTATTCTACCATCTACATTTACAGGAAGTCCTAGGAATCTACAACAGCTTTATCAAGATGCAATGGCAGTTTTCTGTGACCTATTCATTACTCACACGTGTAATCCAAAATGTCCTGAAATATCAAACAACTTGGGGTCATCAGAACTTTCACAAAATCGATGTCAACAATGTCACACAGTTTTTTTTAATTCACAGTCTAACTCCCCAGAACCTGCTGACTGACCACTATTCTCACTCCAAGCAGCTGATCGACGTCCCTGTCACCGCCTCAATCATCACCAGCACTTCCTGACAATATCAACAGCATCAGTTACGATCGCATTGACCTTCAATAAAAGTTTAAACTAAAGTTCTTTGTTTGTTCTACTTGCTTCCATACATTAATTTTTGTAATATAACAATAAGGAATTTCTTACTGATGTGTTTTAAAAGATTTTAACTACCGTGGAATTTCCACGGGTCCTGCTAGTAGTAATAATAATAATAATAATAATAATAATAATAATAATAATAATAATAAAACCATTATTAATTAAAATCGTAAATCTAATATATAAATCTCACTATGTCTGTGTGTGTGTCTGTCTGTCTGTCTCAGTTTTTTTTTTTTTTTTTTTTTGTAACTCCTCCTAGACAGATGGTCGTTAGACGGCCTGCGGTAGCTCAAAAGGTTGCATTTTGGGTGCAGAATTTTATTAAAAGTATCGAGTTATTTCGTTTTTAAATTAGAAAAAATGCACTTAAACATAAGATATAAGGTACTTGTACAGTGAAGTACCCATATGAAAAACAAAGAAAATTTTATCTGTGACGTACATATCAAAATCGAAAATCATGTAATATATTCGAGTAGTATGACATTTATATAAAAAAATCTGGTGCTTCCTCACTATATGTAAAATAAACTAACTCTTACCTGTGACATACAGCAAATTTAGCACAACAGAAAATTATGTAAACTATGTTAAATATGTGTTGTACATTATCCGCCCTAGGTAAGGATTTTTTACACATACATGCTGTAAATTTCCTGTCCAAAGTCAAAGAAAATGTTGATTTTTTACATTTCTATAAATGAACTCTTTTGAAATAATATATTAAATATATTAACACGGGAAGTTTGGAAACTGGGTTAGTTTTTTAAAATGGGGTGTTTCTGTATGGCTTCGTGTTTCGTTTCATGCTTGGTGGCTTTCATTCCGTATTTACATCAACTGTATCCATTTCTGCCATCTTATTTTCAGAGTACAATTATTAGAGGTTGCTAGTAATTCAAAACATTTTTTACTAGAGTCACAACTTATCAAAGTCTGAAGCCACTCAAGGATAAGGGTTAATGAGTTTCAGGTGAGACAACACTGACGATTGGTGATTGGTGAAAATTCGGTAGAAATAAATTATTTAAGATGTTATGTACGTTATAGTCAGCTGGGAAGCAGTTCCTCAATATTGTGTTCCACAGACGAGCAGTTCTGGGAAATAAAACTTTGTTCATAAAATTTTTCGTTTAGTTTTAGGCACACTGGACAAAGATAGGTTAGTTTGGAAGTCAATTTCTAAAATCGTCCAACACATGCCCGCATGTAAAATGGACGTGATAATGATTGTGCGTTTTTTTAGTTTGTTTTTCTTTTGTTTTGTTTTGTTTTGTTTTTCATTATTTCTTTTTTAATTATAATTTTTTAGCCGAATTTTCTGTGAATGTTTAACTAATGAAATTCATGCAATATTAAATAACCTTGGTTTTAGGTTTCGTTATGCGAGAATTCTTACAACTTGAACTTTTGCTAAAAATAAATAAATTGGTTGTGAAAATCTAATTTCCTAAAATACCGTCTTAATTAGAACTTTGAACAAAAGAGTTTCCTCCCCTTTCTTTTTTTCATTTTCTTGTTTTTAAATAACAGATACAAAAATGACATCTCACCTTTGCAACGGAGAAAAAAAAATTAACCTAAAGTCGTATGTTTTTCTTCTTGGGGAAAAAGTAATTGTATTTTTTGTTGTTTTATTTATTTTTTGTTTTGTTGTTTGTTTGTTTGTTTGTTTGTTTTTTGCTTTTGTTTTGTTTATTTTTTCTTAGCTTGACAAAAATACGTTATAAAACAATAAAAACTTATTAATGTTAACAATTTAAAATGCATCTAAAATCTTGAAGATAGTTCGATGAAGAATCAAAAGTGCTAGTGATACATATGGAATGTTTATCAACCTTTTCGATTTTAACACAAAAAGAATTATTAGAAAAATTATCAAAACGAAGAATGTCATGGTTACCGTTTAACAATGTTTGCTTAAATTAAAGAATGCTGCTCAAATACGCACACATATAAGTAGTAATACTATTCATCTAATTTATTAACATGGACACATGGTACAACGGATAAAAGTGTTGATTAACAACCAGTTTCTAAACGACAGATATCTGGAGGCTGATGCTTTAATCTTTACTACCATTGATAGCTAAGAATATCATAATTAACACTTTTACCCAATCATGGCTGACAGAATGAAAACAATCTACCTCTGTTTGTCAAATAAACGGTTTAGTTGGAAATTCCATATAGATTTTTGAGTTTGACAGAAGGTTCAACTCTGCTCTATCGTTATTTTCATGACAAGTGCTCGACTGAACTCCAATCTGTGGTCCCCCTTGCCAAACTTTCACAAAAAAACACTCGACTAGCTACAACCACTATATATGATTTCCCCCCCTTATCTATCTGTGCCTAAATCTATACTCAGATTTCATGAACAAAGCTTCTTTCTCACAACTGCCTGCCTTTGGAACACTATTCCGCTGGCATGCTTCCCGGTTGAATACAGTATGGTAGCCTTTTCTGTCGTAATGGTTTCGCTTGCATTCAAAAAACTGTAATGGATGAGACCGGTCGCAGACCACCAAAAAATCAGCATCACATTCTTTTGGTGCAACTCTAGCTTCAGGAAGTATCGTGGAGTTTCGTCGGCGTCTAACCACTGAGCTGAGCATTTCCAATTGTCGTAAAACACTCATTTTTTATCGTAAGTTACAATCCGGTCGAGAAACCGGTCGTTTTGTTGCATAAAAGAAAGGAAAATGACACTTCATATCGACGTTTCTTTTGGTTGTCGTTCAATTCATGAGGCACCAAGTTTGTTGTCTTTCCAATCCCTCTCAAGTGGTTGGAAATGTCGTATACTTGACGTCTAATTCAGAAGTAAGTTCTCAAGCAGTTGTGCCTGGAGTGGCTTCGATTAAGACTCTTAATTAATCATTGTCAACATTCGATGGCCGACCACTACGCTCATCATCTTCAAGGCTGTCGTCTCCGTTATGAAACTGCCTAAATCACCATTGTGCTGTGCGTTCAGTAGTGGTTCTTAGGCCAAACGCTTTGTTGATATCACAAGCTGTTTCGCCAGCTTTTCCTAGCTTGAATTGAAATAAGAAAACTCTGCTTTTTTCCATCTTGAATTCGCTTTTTTCCATCTTGAATTCAACGTTCTGAAAGGAAGACAATTGTTTCAAAACGATTGCAATTTAAACGATTAAAAAGATTGACAAAACGCTCTTTAAAATGATATTTAAAGTAAAGGTATTATAGTGAAAACTTATTTGCAAACACATCATTTGAAATCAAAATTAAAAATTCCGCAAGAACTAATGTTTGTTTGATTGGTGTTCTGTTTCAATTTAGCCGGTTTGGTGAAAGGACATATATTCTGTTTTAGTTGCGTTTGCATGCAGTCCAATCATGACAGCTGACTCTTCCAGGATATGTAGCAACTTTTGTGCATTAGCATTGTCATCACCTAAGAAAGCAAGATCATCAGCGTAATCGACATTGTTAATCTTCTTTGCTGGATATCGTCTGCTTCTTGCTGGAGACAATGTTAGGCCATATTCCCCATATTGATCGACTGAGTGTTTCAGTACATAATCGAGACAGATCACAAATAAGAGTGTAACTCTGAAGTACGCAAGCTTTTATTTCAAATAAGTTGATGTCGCCATCCGGAGAGCGCACCATGGCTTTAGTGTTCTATATAGGATCATTATGGCTGAAACGATTTCTTAAGGGATATTATATGCCAACAAAATATATTTCATCCTTTCTCTATGAATAAAAAGCTTTCAAAAATAATCTACAAACAGTAGTGCTGTTACTTTGCTTTTACTTCTCTAATAATTCTTTTAACAGTCGAAATCTGACTGATTGTTGAGCGGCGTTTTATGAACCCATATTGATTTCTTCTGGGCATCTCTTCCATTTCATGTTGTATTCTATTGAGGAGCATCCCGTTGTATACTGTTGCAGCTATTGGTGTAAATGAGATGCCTCTATAATTATTTGTCTGACTGACTGCACGCTGTGTTTATCAATAAATGACAAATTCGTTTTACCAAAACAGTAGGATGCATCCTTCAGCTTGTGACTTTTTCCAAAACCATTTGTCTTTAATAAGATTGTGTTGACGCTTTTCTCTTGCATCATAGGTCAAAATCTAGGTCGATCTTTTGTTATTCAGTCGCTCTCTCGGGTCATTTGGCGATACCCAGGAGTTTTGTTACTTGAATTCTCATTCTTGCTTATTTCGGCGTTTCCTGACCCTCATTAATTAGCATTTTAGTTTTGAATTTTTATTTGCTTGTACATTTTTTTATCTTATGCAAAAAATAAACATATTTTACTTGTAACAGAAATGATTTCTTTTACATTCCTCAATTAAAATGTCTTCACGTTACTAGTTGTTTGAGTGGTACTACATACTTTTTAAATAAACTATAGAGAAGTACAGAAAAAGATAGCATAAAGAAATCTGTTTTTTAGAATAAAACTGAGTTATTCCCCTTGCTGATTTTAATTTTTCACTTATAATTGAAAAATGTTTCCATTTTACCAGTTGTTCTGGTGGAATTAAACAATATTTTAAATAAACTGTAGAGCTATATGTCAATACAGTGCCAATAACATGGTACAACAATAACATATGAAAATTAGCTATTTAGAATCAACGTTTGATACATCAGCTTACATTCTATTTAGGTTCAACTTTTTAAATCTTACCAGATATTGTGTCAAAGGTACTGGGAGAACATCTTGCTTGCTAGTCGCCACAAGAATTCGTTTCTGGGCCTTAAGATGACACCTGATGACACAACATAAGAGAATATAATATATATATATATATATATATATAATATATATATATATATATATATATATATAACAGCAGATGTATGTATGTGTAAATATTTAACTGATAAACTCTCAAACTACTACTGAAATTATAAGAAATAGTAAGCATACACCAACTATGGTCTATAATGTGTACAGTCTTTGTTCGTATGGATGAATAATGCGCACAGACAAATATCGGCAAGTTGAAATGTGAAATGTTCATTTCAACTGGCTGACATGTTTTTATTTCTTTCTCAAATTCAATTCATTTCTTCAAGTCATTTAATATTAAGACTTTATCTTTCTCTCGATAACAAAATGGGTAGAAAATGCGGTTGGAACGCTAAGTGTTTTGGTTGCGATTTAAGCTGATGGCACCAAGTCATATTTTTTTTAACTTTTGAACTTATAACATTGTATTACGAAATCTGCATGAATTTAAATGTATTTAAACGTATTTTACAGCAAAATAATTATTTAGAGGTTAGAATAAAAAACTTTTTAAAATTTCTTGCAGATTTTTACAATCTTTTAAGACGATAAATGTTTTTTGACAACAATTACTTTTTGCCGGAAATCCCTCACAACTGAAGACAAAATTATACTTAAAATTTCATACTTTTTAAAGGAAATCTTGCGCAACAAGGGACACATTCTAAGTACAGATTTTGATAGAAAAGCTTACTTGGGATAATATCAAGTTACTGTGTTTCTTTTATTTTCTTCTTTCTTTCAAATGATACGTAAATATTGCTCGAGATTCTGAAATTGAAAATTTAATAATCTGTTACTTTTCTTTAAATTATTCCTTCTGTTCTCTTTGGATATTTTTCTTTTCTTTTAATAACTTTTTCGTTTTCTTTAAATTTTCTTTTCTCTAAATAACTTTTCCTTTAAATAACTCCTCACTTTTTCTTTAAATAATTTTTCTTTTTTTGTTTTTTGCAAAGAAATATGAATTTATGTTAAATTAATACATGAAGACATAGATATATATCTTTCATTTTTTTTTTTTTTTTTTTGCAAAGAAATAAGAATTTGTTAAATTAATACATGAAGACATAGATATATATCTTTCATTTTTTATTCGTTTATCAATTGCACAAAACAAATATTAATTTCAAACCAAAATTCTAAAGTTTTCGAATGCGCATGTTTTGTTTTTTTAGAAAGTTTTCTTTACACTTTACTGAATTCAAATAAATTCAAATAAAATTATAACAACATAAAATAGAGGTTTATTTTATTGCAAAATATAAATTTTATTAACTAATAAACTGTAATCATCAAATTTTGATACAAGGAGAATATGTAATTTCCGTGAATACAGTTTTCATAACAATAACAAAAAAAACAAAAACAAAAATGTATTCACCATCAAAACCTCATCTAACAAAAATCTGCCCAAATCCTCAAGTTGTCGTTCGCCAACATTTACAATCCAAAAACCACCACAAGATTAAAATCAACCAATGAAAGGTTGACATGAAAGCAAACATAAACAGAAGTTCTTTTACAGATTATTTTAAAACAAAATTCAATAAAATTTGAATTTGCTCAAAAACAATAAATTTTATAAAGTTTATGCTTATCGACCCTATGCTGGCAGAAATGTCAAGTGGCAGTTGCCAACTTATTACAACATTGTACATATGATTCTATTCTTTTTACATCATATTCCAAAATCATTTTACACCAGAACTTTGCATTATTAATATTTAATTATGATATTACTATAAGTTACTCTGGGAATGGTAAAAAAAGAGAGATAGGTCTAACAAAACATTTATAGTCTGCAATAAGTGGTGTATCCATAAAACAAAATTCTGCTGTCCTTGGGAACCGAATTTTTTCTTTCCATTTAAAATGTGATATGAAAATCCGACACTTCCACAATACTGTGTGGTAACCAGATTTTTAAGTTTTGAGAATATTATGATGAGACATATTTATTTGATGATCAGTCTGCAGCACTTTTCTCAAATTGCCTCCTTTCCATTGGCAATTGTTCAATAACATTGAAGATTGCACAAATTACCATATGGCCAAATGGTAAATTCAATTGGTGACCTGATGACTAAGGTTTTCCCAGATATTGCTAAAATTTGCCACAATGTTGAATGGCTTTGGCCCCTAGAAATGATGCTGTTGATATGATTAATTATAATCTTTTACAAGAGTTATCAATCCATTGTGTTATTGATGAAGATCAGACAGGAGAATTTCCTGTAGAATTCACATCATAACCTGATATTGAAGGAAAGAGCTCCAGTTATATTAATCCACCTAAACTGTGTAATGGCACACGGTTAGCAGTAAAATCTTTGCAAACTAATGTTTTGGAAGCCAGTATAATAATTGGAAAATTTTAATGTTGAAACTGTTAATTCCTCAGATTCTCTTTATTCCTTCTTACATACCATTTCAGTTCAAGCGTTTACAACTCCCAATAAAAATGAGTTTTGCCATGTCTATAAATAAAGCTCAAGGACAAAGCCTCAAAGTTGTTGGACTTAATCGTTAGACACCTTGCTGTTTTCATAACTAGTTATATGTTGGTTGCTCAAGTCCTGAAAACCTTTACATTTACACACTTGTTAGAGGTCACTCCCAAAATATTGTTTATGTAGAGGTTCTTCAGAACTAATGCTAGAGGTTCATTTACTAGTGTTCAGATATGCACTGCTTGAAACTAAATTTTAATTATTAACAGAATAGACTACTAATGTTATTTTTATATATATTGTACATTAAATAGTTAAAACAACAGGATATTTAACAGTTTTCAGATATGCACTAAGATATAAAATAATAATTGCAATTTCTAACATCATATTTTGAAAGAAGGACTAGAAGATAAAAGATTACATTAGAACAGAGAATTATGGCTACTAGCAAGACCTCTATAAAATACAACATACCTACTGCTCCTACTTTAAAGGGATGTGGAAAAAGAAGCCATTATGAATTTATGTTCCGTTAAAATCAATTTGATAATAATGTATGAAGACAGAATATTCAAATATATCAAATACAACCTGGCAACGCCGGATACTTCAGCTAGTACACACACACACACACACACACAAAACACACACACACACACACACATAAAAACACACACACACATAAAAACACACACACACACACACACACACAAGAAGCATGTTCCAAAAGTGATGCCTCCTATTTTTTTTATTTCATCCGAATGAATCAGAAAGGATTGCAAATTGCATTGTTATGATGACTGAAATCATGCATTCATGGCCTGAAATTTTTATCTCTCTGTTGCAGATATTGACGGCATGAGACTAAGAAAGCAATCCCTGTCATGGACATGCATTAGAAGCAGAGCTGCGTTATTGTCATTGAATTTTTGGCAAAAGTACATTGAGAAACTTTTCACTGATTATTAAATAAAAAAGAATGATCAGAAAAATGTAATAAAAAGAGTGCAGCACAGGGGAGATACAGACATGAGAGAAGGAACTGATTTGCCTTACTTCTGGTAGCGCTATGCTGGAAGTTAGGAAGTATGTTAGCTGACTATAACCTTGAATTATTTTATTTATTTCATTTTTATTATTTTAGATATATTACAAAAAAAATTACAATTCATTTCAAGAAAAATAAAAATATAAAAAATGAATATTTTTATTAAAGCAACAATTTTATTTCATAATTCCATCTAATTGATGGGTGTTGATAAAACCAATATGGCTGCTTTAGTGAAACGAAAAAATGTCAAGGTCATTCCTGCTCTTCATCATCTTGTTGGAGGAATTTAATCAGACGATCATGGTTGTGGTCAACAGACCATTTTGCAGGGAGAAATCTGGGTTTCATTGTCTCCAGGAAGTGAGTCCGCCATCTTTTTTGAAAATCTAAAAGTTTATTATGTTTCTTCATGTAATCGACAACAACTTGGCCGTGAGGTGTGTAGTCTGGATTAAACACTCTGAAATAGATAAAAAGAAAAACGATTATCCAGTTTGCAAAAATAAGTGTGTGGGTTGGTTTAGTTTGGTTAGGTTTCATTTCGTTGTTTATTTTTATGATATATCAACTATTCTAATATTTTTCCAGATTCCAATAACAAAGGTGCACAAAAGGATAAGCCACAGCATAAAATGTGTGTGTGTGGTGGTTTACTTGTTTCATTTTGCTGATTCTAATTCCAATAACAAAAGAACACAACTACAGAATAAAAATAAAAACTAAAGATTCTGAAATAAATAAGAAAAGATTATCTAGTCTGCAGAAGTATGTGAGAGAGAGAGAGAGAGAGAGAGAGAGAGAGAGAGAGAGAGAATGAATGGTTTGCTTTGCTTTAGTAGTAATGGGAGGATCCCAATATTTTTTCACAGATCAAGCCGAAAGTTCTAGATGTAAGTATTCAACAGACTTGTAGCAAAGTGGTTCAGGTAGCAAAGTATTTGTATGCTTGAAATCTGGAATATAGACTTTTAAGAGAGAGAAAGAGAAATACATGAAAAATCACTTAGAAATCGTATACAAAAAGTTTTTTTTTTTTTTCAAATAAATGAAAACCCTATTATAAATCAAATATTTTGGCCTTAACTAAACTTTTCCAATGATTATATACATAAATATATAATGATCCTCCCACGACCTCTTAAATGCCAGCCATCAATGGAATCGTTAATAATAATTCACAATCTTTTTATATATTTGGTGCAGATAAACTTCTGTCTTGTTCATCAAGCTCCAGTCATGATTGTCCAACAATGTTTTATCACACTCATCAGATCTTAACACCCTTTCCCCCATACTAAGATTTTTATCTGTGCGGTTATCTTAAAGATAATGTCTATCAAATACTAAACAATCCGCAGACTATTTATGAACTGAAGATGGCGCCATCACAGTTCAAATCAAAAAAGAAATGTATTAGAGTTCAACATAGGCTTATAATTGAATAGTGAGGCATAGACTGAAGTTTATTTGTACCAAATGTGGTTCAATTGTTGATTTTATTCCATGAGTGGATGGCATCTAATTTGGGTCAATTTGTATAAAACAAGGATATGAGTAGCCGATGGCAAAAACAGTATTTAGAGATAAATTTCTCAACCTAAGTGACATGAACCTCTTCGTGTGTGTGTGGGGGGGAGGGCACAAAAGCAATTTTTTCCTAAAAAAGTCCAATCAGTTTCAATAAAAGTCACTGAGTGCGCATGTGGGGGAGGGGGCAGAAAATCATTCTTCTATAAAACGAAATTCATGTAACTTTCCTACCCTTATCTTGAATCTGTTTGAAATCTTAGCCTCCACGGCAGAACTTTTTTTTTTTTTACTGCATATCAACTCTTTTCAGGTTATTTAATGCCGAATCCAGTGATTTTGAAGAATCATTTTTTAATAGAGTATGTTTGTTTTTTGTTTTTTTTGTTTTTTTTTTGTGTTGGCTTCTATTTAACCCATAGTTGGGACCCTAACAGGTACTACCACTCCGGGTTAGAGTGGACCTGGGAGCAATGGCAATTAAAGGGTGGCTCCACACGCCCTAAAGCCAACATGCATCAATATAGTTTAAGGTCTATGACCATTGTATAAAGAGTTCTTTTTAGAATTTTTTATAAAGACCAATTTTTTTAAGATATGAGAGTATGGTGATTTAAATATATTCTGTTTTTTTGTTCTTTTTTTACACAGTGGTCACCACTTATCAAGACCCGGAGGCCACTCAGGGATAAGGGTTATTGCAAGTACATTACGTTAGTGTGGAGATTTGATGAAGTGTTTACTTAAGGGGGCGGTTCATTAGGAATTTGTTAACGTTGGACTTGAACACATCCAAGCTGTAGTCAGGTGGGAAGCAGGCAGATGGAACAGAGTTCCACAGGCATGCAGTTCTAAGAAAGAAGCTTTGTTCATGGAATCCACGTTTTGATTTGAGGTTTTTCGTGAAAGATTGGCAAGGGGGACCAGAGATTGGAGCTCAGACGAGCATCTGCCATGGAAATAACGATAAAACAAGGATAGGCTCGCAACGTCTCTTCTGTGGGAGAGAGGTTGCAGGGTAGAGAAAAGGGCATCATCCCCCACTAAGCCACGAAGTCTATTTTGTACTCTGTCAAGGCATGATAGGCTGTTTTTAGCAGCTCCTGCCCAGATATGGCAGCAGTATTCCATCCTTGGATGTACTTGACTTTTATATAGATAGAGAATTGCATCAGTAGGTAGATATCTTCTGGAGCGGTAGAAGGATCCCACCATCTTTCCAGCGACCTTGGCAACAGACTTGATGTACGTGTTCCATTTCAGATCAGGAGTAAAGGTCAAACCTAGAAGCTTGTCAAAACACAGGGCCTCTCCCAGACGAGAGCCATCCATCCCAATTGATGCCAGATGGGGATCAGAGAGTTGATGATGTAAGGATAGGAGTTTAGTTTTAGATGCATTAAAGGTAACCAGCCACATCTTCCCCCACTGAACCACGCGCTCGATATCAGAGGAGAGAGAATCAGAGAGAACTTTGTCATTTACAGCCTTTGATGTGTTGCCGTAGATGGTCGTGTCATCAGCATAGATGTCAATGAATGATTTAAGTATGCGTTTAGGGAGGTCATTGATGTAGATGAGGAAGAGTGTTGGGCCCAGGATTGACCCCTGAGAGACTCCAGCATTAATACTGCAGGCCTCTGATTTTTGTCCACCGACCACTACTCTTATGAGTCTATTGGAGAGAAATGATTTAATGATTGAGAAAACATTTCCAGTTATACCGTAGCTGGAAACCTTGTGAAGTAGACCCTTATGCCATACCTTGTCGAAGGCCTTTGATATGTCAAGAGGAATTGCCCTAGAAAGGAAGCCTTTGTCAAGAGATTCACTAATTCTGTGAGATATAACCATTAGCATATCTGCTGTAGATCTTGCAGAGCGGAAACCATATTGTGTGTCACTAAGAAGGTTGTTTCTGTTGAGGTGGTTGACTATTTCTCTATTTAATATGAATTCCAGCAACTTACTCATAACACATAGGAGACTTATTGGTCTGTAATGAGAGGGAGATGACTTATCACCTGAATTCTTAAACACAGGGCAAACTGATGAGTTTTTCCAGGGAGTCGGAAAGCACTGCTCCTTAAGGCAGTGCTTAAACAGTTTCGTAAGTATGGGAGCAAGTTCTGGTTGAAGCTTTTTTAACACTATAATTGGGATGCCATCAGGGCCAGTTGCTTTACTGGAATCAAGGTTCTTGATTAGCTTGGCGACCTCATGCACGGATATTTGTATGTTACCTAGCGTGTTCTGTGTTATAGGAGGAAATATGGGGAGTTGATGGCCTTCGTTGCATAGGGTAGAATTAGCTGCAAAGTTCTTGGCAAATAGTTTGGCCTTGTCTGATGCTGACGAGATGACCTCTGGTCCATTGATAATGGTTGGGATAGAACGCACACTTCTGTTCAGGATCCTATTTGTTATTTGCCAAAACTGGTGGGAACCAAGCCGCTGATCAGCTACCTTGGATTTAACAGGCTGGGCATATAGCTCTCTTGCATGTTTTATTACTCTTTTACAGTGGTTGCTGGCAGTCCTGAAAGCAGCTTTAGTCTCAGTGCATCTATTACGTTGGTAGCTATGGAAAAAGTGATTTCTGTGCGCGATAGCAGCAGCACATTTTGGGGAGAACCATGGCTGGCTGTTAAGATTAGGGTCAGGATGAAGTTTCCTTGTTTTAAATCTTTTGGTATATTTTCAGTTCTTTTAGGAATTTAAAGATATTTTCTGCATCGTTGTATTTGAATAGGTTTTTCATAGGAGGTTTGTTCTTAGGTTAGTTAGTGTTTTTCATTTTATAAGGATGTGTATAACTGTAAGAGGTGTTTGGCATGTGTTGCATTTTGATTGTAGTTCTTTTTTCAGAATAAAGGAGTGTGTGAGGTTGGTGTGTCCTATATGAAGGCGGGATAGGACAACTTGTTCCTTTCTGGATTTTGTAAGGGTGAGGGTGTATTCGTTTACTTTGGTTTTTATTTGAAATAGTTTGTTGTAGGTGTTTTGATTCCATTCCTGTTGCCATTTATTTTGAAGAAACTCATTTATTTTAGGCTTCAGGTCAGTGAATGGTATTTAGATTACATAGGAGTTTTACTATAAGGGGGTTTTCCAATCTTTTATTTTTCAGTGATTCTAGAACTGATCGTGAGTCCGATAGTATAATAAATTTTTGGTAACTGCTGTTGTGGATGATTTCAAGAGCTAGATTTATAGCGTAAGCTTCAGCTGAAAATATTGAACTTTCTGATAGTAGTGCTTTCTTTAGGGTTTTTATGTTTGATACCGCTGCGCAAGCTGTTCTTTCTTTGTCTTTAGATCCGTCAGTGTATATAAGGTGATGTTTTGGGTATTTTTTGAGAATGTTATAAATTTCCTCTTGATATATGCTTGGGTGTGTTTTTGCTTTTTGAAGTTCTTTTAGGTTAAGGTTTACGTTTGGAGTTTTTATTTTCCATGGAAGGATGTTTGGAATTAGATATGTATGTTCGTAGTGATGATTTCGGTTTCTTTGAGTATAGAGTCCATTCTTAGCCCAAATGGTTTTATTGTTTTTTCATTACTTTCGAATAGGTATTTGGATTTAGGGTTGAAGATGTTTTCGTAGGCTGGGTTTGATGGAGTGGATTTGATTTTTTAGATAATATTGGAGAGCTAGTTTTTCAGTTCGAATTTGAGGTGGATATTCGTTTGCTTCTACAAATAAGCTCTCTACGGGTGATATTCTGAAAGCTCCTAGTATCAGTCTTATGCTTCCGTGGTGGATTGGGTCTAATCTTTTTAAATATGATTTTCTTGCTGCTCTGTATATAAAGCAAGCGTAGTCTAATTGGGAGCGGATGAGGTATTTGTATATTTTATGAAGGGTTTGTTGATCTGCTCCCCACTTTGTGTGGGCAACCACTCTGAGGAGTTGAAGGGTGTTATTGCATTTGCGTCTTAGATAGTTTATGTATGGTATAAAATTTAGTTTTTTATCAAATATGCCTCCAAGGAATTTGTATTGGTTGACTACAGGTATGATATTTCCTTCTAGTTTAAGGACTGGGTCATTATGTATTTTCCTAATAGGGCAGAAATGAACATATTGAGTTTTAGATTTAGAGAAGCTGAATCCATTGTTTATTGCCCAGTTGTTGATTCGATTTAAGTTTAATTGTAAGGTCCTTTCCAGGGAATGGATGTGGTGGGATCTGTAACTGATGACAAAGCAGGATTAAGGTTTTGGATAATTTTATTGATTTTCATTGCAAATAATGTTGTGGATAGGATACTTCCTTGAGGTATGCCTTCTGTTACATTTTGGTTGTTTGATAAGGTTGTTTCTATTCTGACTTTAAAGTTTCTTGTGCAAAGGAAGTTTTTAATGAATAATGCCAATCGTCCTCTTATGCCTAAGTCTTGAATGTCTTTTATGATACCATACCTCCAAGTGGTATCGTAAGCTTTCTCTATATCGAAAAAAATAGCTGTCATGTGTTGTTTTTTTTATGAAGGCTTCTCTTATAAGGGTTTCTAGTCTGGTTATTTGATCGATTGTGCCTCTTTTTTTTTGCGAAATCCTGTTTGTATATTTGTAATTAGGTTGTTTATCTCTAGGTGCCATATTAATCTTTGGTTGGCTATTCGTTCCAGGGTTTTACAAAGGCAACTTGTTAAGGCAATGGATCTATAATTCTGGGGGTTGGAGGAGTTATCATTTCTTTCCATATTTCTGGGAATAGATTGTTTTCCCATATATTGTTAAGAACATTTAGAAGGCACTTAATGGATTCTTCTGGTAGTTGTTTTAAGAATTCGTTGTGAATCTTATCGGGGCCAACTGCAGTGTTGTGGGATTTTTTTATTGAGTTGATTAATTCTTCGAGGGAAATTAATTCGTTGTATGTTTCATGGTTGTCTGAGGATAAGTTTAGTTTATGTTTTTCAGCGTTGTACTTTATTTTTTTGGAATTTTGGGTTGATTTGATTTGAGTTCTTAGCAAACTGTTTAGCTAGTGAGTCTGCTATCTGTTTTTTTTTTCTGTGATTGTCTACTGATAAACGTTTAATGGGGTGCATCGTTTTTTTCACAGACATGCTTCTTAGCATGTTCCAGACTGATTTTTGGTTGGTGGAGAGGTTTAATTCGCTTACATATTTTTGCCAGGATGTTCTTTTAGCTTCTTTAATAGTTTTCCGGGCTATTGATTTATGATATTTAAAGTTGATTAAATTTTGTTTGGTAGGTTCTGTTTGGAATTTTCGTAAGGTTTTGCGTCGTAGTTTGATGGCTTCTTGACATTCTTTGGTGTACCATGGTTTGTTGCGTTTATATGGAGTAGATTTGAAAGGGATACATTTTTCGGCGATTGTAGTTAGTTTGTTGGTGAAGTCTTCAATGTTTTGAATGTTTTCATTTGTATTGAGGTGTTTTGAGCATAATTTCTTGTATTCTTCCCAGTTTGCTTTTTTTAGTTTCCATTTTTTAGTTTCTTCTTCCAGGGGGACTTTTAAATTTTCAAGTATTATAGGAATAGTATTATAGGAAAGTGGTCGCTTCCACAAGTGTCATTGTACGTTGACCATGAAAAGTCCATTAGAATTGACGGATCACATAAGGTCAGGTCTATTGCTGAGTTTTTGCCGGAGGTTGGGCATAGGTATGTTGGGGTTTGATTGTTGAATAAACATAAATTATTTGCCGGAGGTTGGGCATAGGTATGTTGGGGTTTGATTGTTGAATATACATAAATTATTATTGTTAATGAGTTTTTCCAGGAGTTTGCCTTTCTGGTTGGTTTAGTTTCATATTGGATTGTGGGAGTTAAAGTCTCCAAGTAGGATGAAGGGTGTGGGTAGTTGCCTTATGATATTTTGGAGTTCATTCTCTTTTAATTTTTGGTTTGGGGGGGATGTAGATGGAACAAATATTGATTTGTTTATGTAGAGTGACTTTAATTGCTATTGCTTGAAAGTTAGTTTTAAGTTCTAAGTGGTTGTGTGGTATATCATTTCAGACTAAAATGGAAGTACCACCTGAAGCATGGAGATCAGTATTTTTTATGTAGTTGAATTGTTGGTATTTATTTAGGTTTATTTTTTGTTTGTCTTTGAGGAAAGTTTCCTGTAAACAAATAACAGCTGGGTTTAACTTTGCTGAGAGTTGGTGTAGTTCTTCTATGTTTGCTTTTATGCCTCTGCAGTTCCACTGAATAATTGTGCCGGTCATTGTTGTGTTGTTATTGTTTGATTTTTGTGGGGAGTGTTGTTTTAGAGGTCCATATATTTAGGTCTCTCTGTTTCTTGAGTTTATATTTATTTATTTTTTTTTTGGTTCACGTCTCCATCTCATTGGATGTGGAAGGTGTGTCTCTTGTCTGTGTTTGTGTTTCATTTGACAGGTTTTGCTGAGTTTTTTTCTTTTGTTTTGGTCTGGGGCTTTTGGATTTGCTCCGTTTTACATGTTCTTCCTGACTTACTGTTTCAATTAATTCATACTTATTTTCTTTTTCAATTAATAGAATTTCTGTTTTTGGTTTGTTTGGCATTTTGGGAGGAGGTTTTGTGTTTTCCTGTTTTGTTTCCATTTCTTCTGATACTGTATGTTTATGGTCTGTTTTTGTTCTAGTTCGTGATTTAGATCTTTCACGTAAGTTTAATTGTGGTTTTTGTTGATGAGTTTCTTTTTTATTCTTTGGAAATTGTGTTTGGTTTTGGTCATTTAGTTGAGTTTTTGAGTATGTTAGTATTTGTTTTTTGTTGGTTTCATTTTGGGTTTTTTTTTAGGGTTTCAATTAAATTTGTGAGTTCAGAGATCAATTTGTTAAGTAATTTTTGGTAGTCAATTTGGTTGGTTTGGGGTGGGTTTTTGGTAATATCTGCATAGGTGTTTATGTTTTTGTTGGAGTTAACCTTTTTTCTCGCTTCAGGGAAGGAGATATTTTCTTTATATTTCATTTCTGTAATTTCCTTTTCTTTTTTGAAGATTTTGCAAGTTTTGGAGAAAGCTGGGTGGTTTTCCAGGCAATTTGAACATTTTGCCTCATTGGGGCACTCGCTCTCTGTGTGGCTGGGTTCCCTAAACCACATTTTTCGCATGTTTCATGTCCTCTACAAGCTTCTCTGTGATGCCCATATTTTTGGCATTTATAGCATCTTAATCGGCTTGGTATATATGGTTCTACTTTTTCGTTGGTATACCCAATCTTGATTTCTTTCAGGACTTTGGGGGAATTGAAAGTTAATACATACGTTCTAGTAGGTATGGATTGTCCGGTTTTTTTAATATATATTCTGTTGTGATCTATTACTCCCTGTTTTTTAAGAGCGTTTTTGATTTCATCTTTAGTAGCTAGACTTAAGTCGTGGCTTCTGATGATTCCTTTTGAGGTGTTTAACCTTTCATGAGCGAAGGTTTTACACTCGTAAGTATGGAATTTTTCCATTTCTAAGATATTTTTCGGATCTTTGTAATTATCAACTGTGATAAGTAAGTTACCATTCTTCATTTTTTTTTACCGTTTTTGGTTTGCTGTTTTGGGATATCACTTTTTCGATTAAGAAAGGAGATAGCTCGCTAGTCTTTTTTTCTCTTAGGATCTCAATGACTAAGAATCTTGGGAAGTTTTCTTTATTAATGTTTTTTTGAATATATTCTTCCTCACTGTCTGAGCTTGTGTAATCCGAAACATCGGAGTGAGCCCTTTTGCTTTTTTTGTTATTCATATTAATTTTAATTTTATTTCATCCTTCTTGCTCCCCACCCACCTCGGAGCCCTATATGGGAGGTGTTGAGAGGGAAACCCATTCGCCCCAACAACAACAGGGATACAAGAAGGACATACTCGTCCAACTGGTGGGTCTGAGCACCTGTGCTTCATCCATTTTTACTAAATGTGATTTTCAATGATTTTCAGTAATAATATTTGTTTTCCAGTCATGTCCGTTGTCCAGTTAGTTGATTGACCCATGAGCCACCGCTTTCTAAATCTGTTTATTGTGTGATGTGGGGAGCGTGAGTGTATTTTCTTGTTATGTGTGTCAGATTTAGAGCTGGACATGACCAGCCAATTGATCGGAGCGGGCCTCTCCGACCGCCCGTCTAACCGAGGTAAGGGCCAAAGTAGTATGTTGGGATGGAGAGGAACTTGTTTCTGTCCTCTGCAACCCTCAACTATCAGGATCCCGTTCCAAGGTGATACGAGTCGCCATCTACGGCAAACAGGTAGCCCCGTTGAAAGACTTTTACCCTCTGCTGGGGGGCAGTCGGTGTATTCTAATGCCCCACCGACAGGGTTGGGAAGTAGTGGTAGGGGTAGAAAAAAATAAAAAAAAATAAGAAGGGGAAGGGAAGGGGGGGCTGTTGTTTTTGTTTTTAGTTTTGCAGAACATAATTAAGTTTTGCAAAGGGAGATAGAAAACAAAAAACATATCTGTAGGTGCATTTCGTCTCAAGAAGTCAGTAGACAGCCTGATCTGGTAGCACCAGGCAGAACTATTACAATAAATTTTCAGAAAGACTGTTATATGATGAAAAAGGAAGATGAGGAAGAAGACAAGAAAAAACTAACAGGAAAATATTAGGTGAGAGAGAGGAAGAGAGAAAAAGAAAATTAAAAAATAAATAAATAAAATCCATCCAATTAGTGACAAAAAAATAAAAAGGTAAAGTTCTAGTGATTTGGCAAAAACCAGTTTTTTTCTTATTTAGAAAACAGATTTCAACCAAATTTTTTTTTTTTTTTTTACAAGGAGGTCACTACTTATCAAGGCCCGGAAGCCACTCAGGGATAAGGGTTATTACGTGTACAGTATGTTAGTGTTGAGATTTGATAAAGTGTCTACTCAAGAGGGCGGTTCATCAGGAATTTGTTTATGTTGGACTTGAAGAAATCCAGGTTGTAGTCAGGTGGGAAACAGGCAGACAGAACAGAGTTCCACAGGCGTGCATTTCTAAGAAAGAAGTTTTGTTCATGGAATCTACGTCTTGATTTTGGCACAGATAAAGAGTGGGGACAATTTTTTACAGTGGTTTCAGCTAGACAGGTGTTTTTCATGAAAGAAGGGCTGGGGGGAAACCAGGGATTGGAGCTCAGATGAGCACCTGTCATGGAAGTAACGATAAAGACAGGCTCGCAACGTCTCTCTTGTGGCAGGATAGAGTGTTTTTAGCAGCTCTTGCCCAGATGTGGCAACAGTACTCCATCCTTGGACGTACTTGGCTTTTATATAAGTAGAGAATTGCGTCAGCAGTGAGATAACTTCTGTAGTGGTAGAAGGATCCCACCATTTTTCCAGCGACCTTGGCAACAGACTTGATGTACGTGTTCCATTTCAGGTCAGGAGTAAAGGTCAAGCCCAGAAGCTTATCAAAGCATGGAGCTTCCCCTAGTCAAGAGCCGTCCATTTCAATTGATGGAAGATGGGGATCAGAGAGTTGATGATGCAAGGATAGGAGCTTGGTTTTAGAAGCATTAAAAGTAACCAGCCACGTCTTCCCCCACTGTACCATGCACTCAAGATCAGAGGAGAGAGAATCAGAGAGAACTTTGTCATTTATGGCCTTAGATGTGTTGCCATAGATGGTTGTGTCATCAGCATAGATGTCAATGAATGATTAAAGTATGTGTTTTGGGAAATCACTGGTGTAGATCAGGAAGAGTGTTGGGCCCAGGATGGACCCCTGAGGGACTCCGGCATTAATACTGAGGGCCTCTGATTTCTGCCCATCAACCACTACTCTTATGAGCCTATCAGAGATAAATGATTTAATGATCGAGAAAACATTTCCAGTTATACCATAGCTGGAAATCTTGTGAAGTAGGCCCTTATGCCATACCTTATCGAAGGCTTTTGATATGTCAAGAGCAATTGCCCTAGAGAGGAAGCCTTTGTCAAGAGATTCATTAATCCTATGAGATATAACCGTTAGCACATCTGCTGTAGATCTAGCAGAAAGGAAACCATATTGTATGTCACTAAGAAGGTTATTTCTGCTGAGGTGGTTGACTACTTCTTTATTTAATATGGATTCCAGCAACTTACTCATGACACACAGGAGACTCATTGGTCTGTATTGAGAGGGAGATGACCTATCACCTGAATTCTTAAATACATGGCATACTGATGAGGTTCTCCAGGGTGTTGGGAAGCACTTCTCTTTAAGGCAACACTTAAACAGTTTTGGAAGTATGGAGGCAAGTTCTGGTTGAATCTTTTTCAGCACTATAATTGGAATGCCATCAGGGCCAGTTGCCTTACTGGAATCAAGGTTCTTGATTAACTTAGCAACCTCACGCACAGATATTTATATTTTGCATAGCGTGTTGTCTGTTATAGGAGGAAATACGGGGAGTTGATGGCCTTCACCATGTAGGGTAGAATTAGCTGCAAAGTTCTTGGCAAATAGTTTGGTACCTTGTCTGAAGAGATGACCTCAGGTCCATTGATGATGGTTGGGATAGAACACACACTTCTGTTCAGGATCCTGTTTGCTATTTGCCAAAACTGGTGGGAACCAAGCCGCTGCTCAGCAACTTTGGATTTAACAGACTGAGCATATAGCTCTCTTGCATGTTTTATTACTCTTTTACAGTGGTTGCTGACGTTCCTGAAAGCAGCTCTAGTCACAGTGCATCTATTACGTTGGTAGCTATGGAAAAAGTGATTTCTGTGTGCAATGGCAGCAGCACATTCTGGGGAGAACAATGGCTGGCTGTTAGGTTTTTGTTGGAATTTTTTGGATGGTATGAATCGGTCTATGCTTACAATTAACCATTCAATCAGGTCTGATACTATGGAGGACACATCCTTTTTAAACATGGAATGTAGGGGTAGGTCAGATATAAATGTAAGGAAGCTATCCCAGTCAGCCGTAGAGTATCGATATACTGTACGGTGGAGAGGTACGTCTGAAGACTTATTGCATTTCGTTTTTATCTTAACTGATACAACCGAGTGGTCAGAAGATCCCAGAAGGGACAGAACGGAACATGATCATAGCTCAGGGGAAGTTGTGAGAAAAAGGTCTAGAAGGCTAGTGTACTGACAGGAAGTATCGGGCACATGGGTGGGTTCGTGAACAATCTGGGTGAGGTCAGAGGCAATGGCAAAATCATGAGAGAACCTCCCCTCATCATCTGTCTTGTTCGAGTGGGTCAGCCGTTCCACATTGTGGACATTGAAGTCACCACAAATGTGGATGTTAGCCAAAGGATGAGCAGACATCATATGGTCAATTTTCTCAGATATACTCTTAAAGATAGTAACTCTGCTGTTGTGGGGACGATAGAGGGCAAATATAAATGCAGTGGTGTAAGCAAGTGCAACCTGGAAGCACATATAAGGTAAATTAGTGTCTTCACTGGAGATATCCCTACCACATGGGAAGCCATCTTTAATGCAGGCACATATTCCATGCCCATGGCGATCTTGGGGGTCAGATTTAGATGTTAAGTTAGAGTATCCTTTAATTATGAATTCGTCTAGGGAGGTGGTCGGTCCTATTCGAGTTTCACTTAGAAAGAATATGTCTGGTTTCATCTCCTGTAATTGGGTTTCAACCTCTGGAACGTTGGAACATAGACCCCTGATGTTGGAGAAGGAGACATGGTAATAGAGGTCTACGTTGGAGGATGGGGTTCTAGGTTTATTTGTGATTTTTTTCTGGAGATATTTCATGTTGATGATTTGGGATTTGTGAAACAGTTCGACAGACTTGGTTGGAGTAGGAGAGAAAAAGATCAATTTTTTTTTTTTTTTTGTAGCACATGATAAGATAAAGCCGTAACAATTACCCACTAGTATGGCATCGAGAGGCCCCACCAGAAACTACTGCATGGTTCAGAATCCATTCACCAGATGGCAATACAGCAGCCCCAGTACTTTGCACCTGCTGATAGGATAGCCTCTTAGTGGTTAATCCAAGGTTTGGGTCCCTGACTATCAGGCGGATAACATCAGCCCAGATGAAACGTTTACCTCCAGCACCTTTACTAATGACATGGCCACAAGGATAAACATAGGAACAGAAAATTTCCGACATCTCAGGCTACTGTTCACAAAGTACTGCCATCCTGGAAAGCAGCTTTTTCTTTACCCTTTGTCAGAAAAATCACTCATTCGAAATGAGGACTGAGGGACAAATAAGAAGAAGCGAGAGTACCGCGAGCTGCCGATAACACATCCATAATGCGTTGTCTACTCTCCATTAAAAAAAAAGGGGGGAGGGGTTAATATTTACTTAGTATAAGTCCGAGTCTCTAATTCGAAATTAAAGATATTTGAAAATAAATTCCCCTCCCATGTTTATGAATGAAATACATTACTGTAATAATAAAATACATTACTGTAATTTCCGCTTCAGTTATTAAGCTTTTCTTGTCCAGGAGACACCTCCAAAGAATTATAACAAGGATTTTTAGCACCAAAATATATTTAAAATATACCGTCGCGGACTTTTACGTGTTGACATATTCATTAAAAATTCTTATTCAAAGGACACCTCTAGCGTGGTCGACGGCTTTTCATTAGCAAAGAATAGCAGAGAATTCATATCCTTGGAACACTCTAGCAATTTAAGTGGAAATCTATTTTTTCTGAATCTTTTCGTCCTTTAGTTCTCACATTCCATAAGCAATGTTACTGATAAAGGGGGAAGAATTGCTGTTTTCTTTGTTGGAAACTATCCATCTAATACATATTTTACCTATTTTTTTACATTGATTTTTTAGATCCTTACATCAAGTGGCTTCCTGACTTGTCTTGAGCTATTTATATTAAAAAAAAACGCAAATTCAACTAAAAAGCAGAGAATTAAATCCCTGATAAAAGAAATCTCTTCATTACCTTATTTCCATATTAATGCAGTTATGAAGCGTTTCATTTGTTAATTCTTCAATTTGGAGATTTTCTTTAAGTAAATCTTCCAGTTCTTTTTTTCTTCCAGTGGGAATCTTATGACCATTCATAACCAATGCCCTGGAAAATAAACATTTAAAAAAAATGAATATTGAAAAACGTCTCTCAAAAATTTCAAGAAAGATTAAAAATTAAAATGATATAAATTTGAAATTGTATTTTGAGACTTATGTCTATTATCTTGTATTTTGTTCGGTTTCTTGAACACATGCCCATCATTTTGCATGTTCTGTCATCTAAAATAACACACAGGATCAGTATTTTGTATATATTTTTAAGGGAGGTGGTATTTGATCAATACTGCTGGGGAACCATGTGATAAAATACATAGTCGAAAGAAGGAACGCGCAATAACAAAAAAAACATTTGGATCTATATATATATATACACATTTATTCTGACATAAATAGTTTATCAAAGATAACTGTAAAAAGACGATGTAAGTTGATCAATTTGAAAAATTTACAAAACTAAATAACGTTAAAAAACACTTTATTAAATGAGTAAAATCATTTTTTCTGAGACTTTCTTTGTAAGACACCTTTTTCAAAGATTTTTTTTCTCTTTATTTTGTTAATGGTGATTTCTCTCTTCATGGAGAGAGAAAAGTAAACGTCCAATGTTATTGACAATCGCTGTAAGTTTAAATGAATGTTTGTTTGCAAGGTTGGGTCAAATTTTAAATATAAGGAAATAAATATTTTAAAAAAAATGATTTTAATCATTTAATAAAAAATATTTGGCTTTATAAAATTTTAAAATTTACTTTATAAAATAATGTTTTCAAAGATGTGACCAAGTTTCTTATACTTATAAAATGATATTTTAACATGATATATAAAAGGGCTAAAAATCAGACATAATTGCTAAAAGAGAATACATTAAAGTTCCAATACAATAAGAAAGACACAAGTGTTGCCAGGGTTGTAGCTAGAGTAAGTTACATAAACAACATAATTCATATTTGTTGATTGTTATGTTTTGGAAGTGATTACCACAAAAAATAGGAGTTTAACACGACTGCTACCAGGTGTATGAAAACCATGACCGATGGCTTTGAAGGACTAGGCAGAAAATAAAAAGAGCTCTGTTTTTAATTAACAAACAAACCAAAAAATTCCCAATATTGTATGTTTTTAATCAGTCCAGTGTTACAGATAAAATTTAATTATATAAAAATATTATTTAATGGATAAATGAAAGAAATCTGAAGTGTGACTTTGATTAATATCTGTAACAAAACATTTTTTTCTAGAATTCTTCCTTTTTATTTGTAGTTCAAAATAATTTCAAATCTATGGTATTTTAGAACTTGTTTTTAATGTATTTTGACTATCACTTCAACTTGTCGAGTCTGAGTAAAGGTAAGGGGTGTCATTTCAAAGACTATACAGAGTGATCTCTATCATTCATGAAGTCGTTAAAAAATAAATTCACAATCCTTTTTGCAATCTAACCATGTTTTGGGTAAATAAATTTCAGTTTACGCCTGACTTGTCCAAGTGGAAGTTATGCTTGTTGAATTCAATTATATGGGGGCCACTTTCATGATGCACTCCTGAAAAAAGTTATGTTTGAACTAGTTGTAAAAAAGAGTTGGGGTTTTTTTTTTTTCAAAATTGTTAATAAATTCGAGAGAAAGACTTTTTTTTACCTCACCTGGTTATAAAACGAAAAATATTACTGTCATTATGAAAGATAAATAAATAAGATTGTAAAAGAAGGAAAAAAAGGTTGATATTGAATGCGAAGGCAAAAAACATAAAGGAAATGTTATAATATTTGAAACTATATTGAACATGTTTTCAATAAACTTATTAATAAATGAAATGAATAAATAAATAAATAAAACCCATTAATTTTTTGAGCTCATGTTACCTGCAAAATGAAACAAGTCAGATATATATATATATATATATATATATAAACAAATTTACATAGTTGCAGCACTGGACATGCTATTTTATTATTGAACTCCTTTGAGATGAGCAATTTGTATATTTATTTATTTGCGGATCATTATCATCATTTTAATAGTTGTTGTTTCACAACGTTTCGGCCAACTATTCTCTGGCCTTCTTCAGGTGATTACGACATAATAGGAATGCTGAGTCTCTTAACTGTATCTTCAGTAATTACTACCTTCCATAGTTGCTGTCGTCTCACCTCGTTTTGGCAAACTAATCCTCTGTCCGGCTTTGAGTAGGATTGAAACTGCTATCTTCAGACAATGCTCACTTGGAACCACAGAGATTCAACGTCTCTATCCACTGCACTATGGGCAACAACTATGGAAGGCAGTAATTACTGAGGATACTTGTCACGGTTAACGACCTGACAAAGGCCAGAGGAATAATTGGCCGAAACATTGTGACGATGAGGATAACAGTCCGCAAATAAATACATATACTAGAAATGCTAATGCTTTCAACAAATGGTTGGTTAAAACCAGAAGTCCAAAACATTAGCATGTCCAACGTCACGATCATGTAAATATATTTATATTAATAAAAAATATCTTCTTTTATTGAGCACTCTTAATAACCTTGCTAAATTCATTAGGTATCGAATACCTTTAACCTGTCATGTAATATATATATATTACACTGCGGTAGACCAAAGTTTTAGAAATTTTTTCATATTTTGTATTGCTGCACATCACCAATAAAAAAAACTTTTATACTTTTCATATTCGTTTTTCATGCATTTTCATATATATATATATATATATATATATATATATATATATATATATAAATAATCAAAGAGATAGGTGAATTTCAACTCAACTGAACCTTTGTCTGATAAAAGGCAGAATAAGGCCGAAGGGGGATAACTCGAATACCTGCCTAAGGGAAATTATCCTGGGAATTCTCTCCTATACAAAGACAAATACTGTTGGGTTTGTTTGTTTTCTGGGTTTGAGGAGAGGGGGGGGTCTGTTTATAGCATATTAAACTTTTTAGTGTTATATAATACTGAAAAATAACACTGTAAACAATTCAAGGAAGGTACTTGATTGAGCTTTAATCTCTGGTAACACATTCACTACCTACCACAACAATTTATAACATTATATAATCAATTCTTAATGCTGCAATATTTTAAGTTATAAATTTATTATATTTTTTGCTAGAATATCTTGTCCTTTTCTTCTCCAGTTTTAACAACTAGTCGTTTACTTTTCCATGTTTAAGCTTAACCATATTACTTTTCATGCTCGCATTTTTCTATTGCAATCAATCCTTGCTTTAGGAAAGTGTTTTTTGGACATTGAATCCACTGATCAACATTTTAGAACATTACTCTTTATCATCAACAAATTTGCAAAAATTCATGTGAAAACTTTTCAGCAAACTAGGTTCCCTTGTCATCTCTGATAAAACTCAGAACTGCACAGAAATTTCAGTCTGAGAAATAAAAGATTGTTAACAACAAAACATGAAAAGGATTTGAATACTCAACCCTTTTTAACTATTAGGTTGACCAGAAGGTTCATGCAGAATTTTTTATTTTAATTACAAAATGTATTTTCAAATAAGTTATCACTGTTGATACTTTTACTTTACATATCATTTTAAAGAGCATTTTTTCGTTTAATCAATTAAATTACAATGGTTTTAAAACAATTATGTCTTCTTTTAAGAATGTTGAATACAAGATGGAAAAGAAGCAAATTCGCACAACTTTCTTATTTCAATTCAAGCTAGGCCAAAAAGCTGCTGAAACAGCTCACAATATCAAGTATTTGGCCCAGGAACCACTATTGCATAGCACAATGGTGATTTTTAAAAAATTTGTGACAGACATGAGAGTCTTGAAGATGATGAACATATGGTCAGGCATCAGATGTTGAAAATAATCAATCAAGAGCCTGATGTAATCAAAGCCAATCCATGCACAACTGTTTGAGAACTTGCTTCTGAATTAGACATAACATATACAACGATTTCAAACCACTGGAGAGAGATTAAAAAGACAAAAAAACTTGATAAATTAGTGCCTCACGAATTGAACGACAACTGAAATGCTGTTATGAAGTGTCATCTTCCCTTCTTTTACGCAACAAGAACGACCAATTTCTTGACCAGGTTGTGACTTGAAATGAAATGTGGGTTCTTTACAAAACCGGCAACACTCAGTTCAGTGGTTAGACACCGATGAAGCTCCACAACACTTCCATTCTATTAATAACGACCGCATCTTTCACAAAGTAGAAATTAAAGAAACTGACTTTTTTTTAAAAATCAATGTTTTTTTTTCATTGTTAAAAATATGTGTATCATCTACATGAATTTTTTAAAAAGTCAATAGTTTTTTCATTGTTAAAAATATGTGTATCATCTACATATAATTTTTTAAAAAGTCAATAGTTTTTTCATTGTTAAAAATATGTGTATCATCTACATGAATTTTTTAAAAATCAATAGTTTTTTTTCATTGTTAAAAATATGTGTATCATCTACATATAATTTTTTAAAAAGTCAATAGTTTTTTCATTGTTAAAAATATGTGTATCATCTACATGAATTTTTTTAAAAGTCAATAGTTTTTTTCATTGTTAAAAATATGTGTATCATCTACATGAATTTTTTAAAAAGTCAATAGTTTTTTCATTGTTAAAAATATGTGTATCATCTACATGAATTTTTTAAAAAGTCAATAGTTTTTTCATTGTTAAAAATATGTGTATCATCTACATGAATTTTTTAAAAAGTCAATAGTTTTTTCATTGTTAAAAATATGTGTATCATCTACATGAATTTTTTAAAAAGTCAATAGTTTTTTCATTGTTAAAAATATGTGTATCATCTACATGAATTTTTTAAAAAGTCAATAGTTTTTTCATTGTTAAAAATATGTGTATCATCTACATGAATTTTTTAAAAAGTCAATAGTTTTTTCATTGTTAAAAATATGTGTATCATCTACATGAATTTTTTAAAAAGTCAATAGTTTTTTCATTGTTAAAAATATGTGTATCATCTACATGAATTTTTTAAAAAGTCAATAGTTTTTTCATTGTTAAAAATATGTGTATCATCTACATGAATTTTTTAAAAAGTCAATAGTTTTTTCATTGTTAAAAATATGTGTATCATCTACATGAATTTTTTAAAAAGTCAATAGTTTTTTCATTGTTAAAAATATGTGTATCATCTACATGAATTTTTTTAAAAGTCAATAGTTTTTTCATTGTTAAAAATATGTGTACCATCTACATGAATTTTTTTAAAAAGTCAATAGTTTTTTTCATTGTTAAAAATATGTGTATCATCTACATGAATTTTTTAAAAAGTCAATAGTTTTTTCATTGTTAAAAATATGTGTATCATCTACATGAATTTTTTTAAAAGTCAATAGTTTTTTCATTGTTAAAAATATGTGTATCATCTACATATAATTTTTTAAAAAGTCAATAGTTTTTTTCATTGTTAAAAATATGTGTATCATCTACATATAATTTTTTAAAAAGTCAATAGTTTTTTCATTGTTAAAAATATGTGTATTATCTACATATAATTTTTTAAAAGTCAATAGTTTTTTTCATTGTTAAAAATATGTGTATCATCTACATATAATTTTTTAAAAAGTCAATAGTTTTTTTCATTGTTAAAAATATGTGTATCATCTACATATAATTTTTTAAAAAGTCAATAGTTTTTTTCATTGTTAAAAATATGTGTATCATCTACATGAATTTTTTTTAAAGTCAACATTAAACACGGATCAGAGAAATAATTTTTGCTTACTTTGCAGCTGATCGTATTTTGGACAATTCATGATTGATGCTAGATTTGGTACTGGAATCTCCTTTCAATGCAGCATTACATTCCAACGCGAATTCTTGACGCAGGTCAATGTCATAATTACAGGATTGTTGGTGGCAGGAAGGGCACATCAAAAGGATATCATGTGATACATGGTCTTTCATTACAGAAGGAAAAAACCTGGAAATAAAAAAAAAACATGAGAAACGGGTGCCTATTTAAAATCACACTTTATTACAAAAACAAAAATACTGAAAACTTTTTATGATGTACATATTCGTCATGGAACGAAGATGTCATATTCCAAAAATCATGTAAATTGTTCAAGTAGTTTTTTTAACTAAGAAAATCAAATTTTATGACAAAGCGAGACGTAGGATTTTCATCGGCCATATTAAATAAATCAGGAGGGAGACAACTCAATTCAAACTATCTAAATCAAAATCAGCCTTATAATGGATACATTTAGTATTAAAATTGTTAAAAAAAAACTACTTGAGAAATTTACATAATTTTTGGAGTATGACATTTTCGTTTTGTGATGAATACATACATTAGTAATATTTTTCTGCATTTTTGTTTTAAATAAGTGTACTTCTAAATAAGCACCAAAACTTTTGTTGGCTAATTCCTTTTTCCTATCGGCTTTTTCTGAATCTCCACGGGTGAAAATGGAAAGTGAAAGGTTAGTAAAGCTTCCTCCTATTCTTTAAACTTCTACAAGTTAATACAGTCTGAGAAACAGGAAATATGGAAAGAATTCTAAAATCTATCAGTTTGAGGGGAAAAAATATTAGAGTAGAAGGTTTTTCGGCATCTACAGCAAAGGTGTGGGATTTTGCTGCTTGAAAGATTTGTCAGGGGTATGTATGTCATGAGGATTGAACCTTCAACCTCCAGAAAAGTATAACTTACAAGTGAACTTTACCAAGTATTTAATTCTCAGAGCAGCCGACACTCAAAATAAAATCGCAAATTACTTAAGACTTCAATCCAATCATGGCTGACTGAGCATGAGCATGCTGTGGATTAAATAAAGAGTTCCATTCAAAATTCCGCGCACATCTTCGAGTTAGACAGAAAGATTCCCGAGTTCAGTAAGACGCACCTGAAGAAGGTCAGAGATTACAGCATCCAAAATGTTATGAAAATAACACTCAAGGTGAGAACAGTAGTCCAAAGATTCCAAATATTACAAATGATCCTCATCTAAAAAAATTAGAAGCATTAATAGTCTAGTGTTTATATTTAATTTGAATTTGTATGGGAAGCTATAACTAGGCTAAAATTTAATTCAAATAAGATATTAGGTTGAGAAGAAAGTTCTTGCAGAATTTTTAATTTTGATTTCAAATGATGTATTTTCAAATAAGTTTTTGTTATAATCCCTTTACTTTATATATCATTTTAAAGGGCGTTTTTCACTCTGTCCAATCGTTTGAATTACAATCGTTTTTAAAACAATTATGCCTTCTTTTCAGAACATTTAAAACAAGATGGAAAAAAAGCAAATTCACACAATTTTCTTGTTTTAATTCAAGCTAGGCCAGAAAAACTGCTGAAATTGGGCTATGAAACTCTGTCTCATCTGCTATACTCTCTATGTACCTCTCACTTACCAACTACCACTTTTTCAAGCATCTTGACAACTTTCTGAATGATAAATGCTTAAAAAACCTAAGCGATATCAAAAACACCTTCAACGACTTCATCACCACCAGAACACAAGATTTTTACATTACTGGCATAAATACACTTGTTTTGCACTGACAAAAGCGCGTTGATTCTGATGGTGTTTATTTCAATCAATAAATTTTTGTTTCAGTTGAGATATGTTCATCTGAATGTAAAAGTTAAAAACTTCAAGAACTTTCTTGTCAACCGGATATAATCTCAAAATCAAAGGAGACTACCACCAACAGGTGCAGTGTAAACAAAAGAATTGATGGTGCACTACACACTGATATATCTGTTAATCACCCAGTAAATTATCAAATACTTTCCGATGATTTTATTTCACTTTAAAGAGGTGCTATGAGGGGCGTGCAATACGTAATGTCCCTGACCCACTTCTAGTTGTCTGATCTAGCTGAAATTTTGCATGTGCAATGATTTATATCTCTACGGGTTATTTCACAAATTACACCTCTGAACTAATTGTGGTTTCTGTTTTACAGGTGTTTGAACTGAGTCAGATGTGAAATGGAGCCTGTTGACTGTCAAGCAGTGATCCGGTTTTTTGTATTTGAAAGGACGCACACCACAGGAGATTTTTGATGAAATGAAAGAAACTTATGGTGATAATGCCCACTCATATGACCTTGTAAAACGCTGGCCTTGTGAATTCAAACATGGCCGGAAGTCTGTGGAAACTGCTCCCAGACCTGGTCGCCTCCCCTTCTGCCATTGATGAGGCATCTGTCCGTCAAGTTGAGGCTGCCATTTTGGAAGATTGGCGCATTACTATTTGCCAAATAGCCCAAGATGTCAAGATTAGTACAGGGTCTGTGGAAACTATCATTCATGACCATTTGCATATGCATAAGGTGTCTGCCAGATGGATTCCCAGGTTGCTCACACCATTCCAGAAACAATAACACGAGTGCTCAAGGATGAATTTGGAGATGTGCGAAGAAGATGAGTCAAAGTTTTTCAACAGACTGATTACACAGGATGAAACCTGGGTCCATTACTATGATCTAGAGACTAAAGCCCAGTCAAAGCAGTGGAAGCACTTGGACTTACCACCTCCAAAGAAGGCAAGGGTGCAGCACTCCACTGGCAAGGTCATGCTCAGTCTTCTGGGACCAGGATGGAGTAGTGATGACAGATTTCCTGGCAAAGGGTACCACAATTACAAGAGCCTATTATGCTTCACTTTTGAGGAAATTAAGGGAAGCTATCAAAATCAAGAGGTGGGGCAAGATCAGCAAAGGTACCCTCCCCTGCAGGACAACGCTCCAGTCCACAACTCGCATGTCGCCAGATCAGAAGCATGGGTGTGTGGTTATGAAATCCTTCCCCATCCTCCTTACTCTCCTGACCTTGCACCTTCTGACTTTCACCTCTTCCCAGCCATGAAGTTGTTTTTGAAAGGAAATCGTTTCCCAGATGATGCAGCCTTTATTTCTGAAGTCACATCGTGGTTGGAGGACCAACCTGGGGTGTTCTACAAAAACGGTCTCCAGAGCTGCATCAAACAATGGGAGAAATGCATAACTCTGGGTGGTTCCTATGTAGAGAAAGACTAATAACTGTGCCAAGTTTCGTTACTCTACTGCTATAGGAAATAGGTTAGGGGCATTACTTATTGCACGCCCCTCGTAGACCATCGGTTGCCGGAAAATCAGTGTTGTACCTGTTGAGATTTTTGTGAAATACAAAATTTGATTTCATTATCTATGAAAGTGCGTTTATTTTGACAAAAAACAAGAAAAGTTAAAGAAAACTTAAGTCTTTTTTAGTTCTCATCTAATCTGAGGTGTTTCATAGACATTTAAACCTTTACTTCTTTTTTTTACTTCTGTGTCATTAACTTCAAACGTCACAAATATCACAATTTTTTTTTACAAAAATAAAACATAAAAAAATGAAATAACTATTCAAAGATAAACAGTGGTTAATTAGTTAATTTTGTTCAAAATAATTGAATTTAGTTATTGGGTATTTGAGTTCAACTCATTTTGTCTTCCAAGTTAATTTGGTTGGAATGTTTTTAATAATTCCTTTCTTTTTTCAGTAACAATTATTGGAATAATCGAGAAATCTTTTATTAATGTAATTCAAATAGTTTAGACACACACACAGAAGTGTGCCGTCTTCCTCGGGCTATCTAGTGCATCCCTCGTGTTAATATAAGTTCTATAAATTATATATAAATTATAATTACTAATTTTTTAAAAATATTATTTTCTTTAATTACTACCAATAAGATGCATTTACTATTTAAAAAAATTCAACTATTAACTAATCAACGGTTATGAACGTTTAAATATTTCATTCTTCTATTTGAGTAAAATTATCTCCCTTTGTTTTTTAAATATCTCAGCTGATTTTAAATTTAACGTCACCAATGATTTTAACTGTTAATATTTCCATTGATGTCTCCTTTGAAAGTTTGTATGTATCAACATTTTAAGAATTCATAAACTACATTTATCAAATGAATGCATCGACGATGATAGTACGAATTTTAGGAGACGAACCATTAAAAGGTATTTTTTATTTTGTTAAAAATATTTAAAATTTACACTGTTAACTTTAACTTTCAACCCGACTTTACCTTTTTTTTTTTTATTTTATCTTACCTTGTTTATTAACATCAAAAAACTAACTATTTTCCTGGAGCAAACCCTCTCAGTGCTGACAGACCCAGTAGATCTTCCTAGATCATCCGTCTAGGAAAAAGTAAACTCTGAAACTAAACCAAAGGGGAGGGAGGCCTCTTCAGTCTTGGATGACAACCTTCCTAGAGCTGGTGACTCAAACAAATTACCGGTTTGCAAACCTGAACTGCTTAAGGAGTAGATAGGCTCTGTCTATCGCCATGCTTCCATACTCCTTCTTTGCCTATTAGTCAGGCACAGAGACCGAATCACAGTGATTCGATAGAAATACTCAGTGGTAGATCTTGTTTCTTGTCTAGGGCAACGAACGCCATTTTCCCGACTAACCAACACACCCCACCCCTAAAACTGGGCACTTGAGAGTGCTTGAGTACCATATATGCTTGAGCAATTAGATTGGGTTGACCTTCCTCTGATGGGTGGAGGGTACCGGATTGACAGTCCCTGTATTTGGTGACTTTAATGTCCACCACAAAAACTGGCTTGGATTATCTACTTACACAGATGCAGCGGGCAGCACAACTCATAGCTTCATTCCCTATCACAAATTGTTACGTTTCCAACCAGTTTCCCTGACCAAGAAGAACAACATGCATCACTTCTAGATCTGTTTTTGACCACAGTTCTCGATGATTGTATAACTAATGTCGACAGTCCACTTGGGAACGCTGATCATGCAGTGATAATGGTTGAAATCGCCCTAAACTCTAGAGCCAAAACTGAAGACCCAGTGCTCAAAATAACGAGATATTATAAAAAGGCTGACTGGGAAGCCATCAGAGATCTTATCAGAGATGCCCCATGGGGAAATATTTTTTCTCTTCCTGCTGAACAGTGCGCAAACGAGACCACCGAATGATTCCAAACTGCAATCGAAGCGCATGTTCCCATGCGGAAATTTTATAGCAAGCCCCACTCTCCCCAATGGTTTACTTCGACTTGCGCTACTGCCATTGCTCTAAGGCAATATGCATAACACAGATTTAACCGACATAAGTCCAGTTCAAGCAGACAGAAGTACATAGAAGCTAGAAGTAACGTTAAGAAAGAAATAGCGACAGTTAAGAGAGAATTTACGGAAACCACTAAAAAAGCACAAAAACTAGGAACTCGTGACTTCTGGAAAATCTACAACGGTGTAGTAAATAATGGGCGATCAACAATTCCCCCACTAACCAAAAATCACGAGGTTGTTTGCTCAGCAACCGAGAAGGCTTACATGCTTGCCAGTCGGTTTACCTCAAACTCCACACTGGACCCTTCCAACCACCCCCTACCTGAATTACCTATGCGGACAGATGCCACACTAGACGATCTGAAAATCACCCCTGCTCAGGTGCATGCTATTATAAAAAATCTTGACACTTCAAAAGCATGTGGACCCGATCTTATCCCAGCTGTGCTATTAAAAAAGTGCTCAGCCGAAGTAGCTCCAGTTCTCCAAACTCTACAACAAATGCCTTAATGAATCTTGCTTTCTGGGCTGTTGGAAAACTGCTTCTATGGTACCAGTATTCAAGAATTCTGGTAAAAGAACTGACCCATTAAATTATCGCCCCATTAGCCTCCTCCTACATTTTGCCAAAATATTTGAGACCTTAATTAACCATGCTCTAGTTCATCACCTTACAGATGCTAAACTTCTGACTGACCAACAATATGGATTTAGACAAGCCCGTTCCACAGCAGACATCCTAACTGTAATCTCTGAACATATATACCATTCACTGAACAAAGCGAGGGAGGGCAGAGTGGTAGCTCTAGATATATCCAACGCTTTTGACAGGGTATGGCATGAGGGTCTCCTCAGGAAAATTAGATCATACGGTATCACTGGTAGAATACTTAACATAATTAAATCCTTCTTCCATAAGAGAAAAATCCAGGTTGCCCTCAACGATCGTACATCGAAACAAATATGATATAAATGCAGGAGTTCCCCAGGGGTCTATCCTTGGACATCTACTGTTCCTGATATTCATAAATGACCTCCTCGACAAAATTGCCTCTGAGATGGGTATATATACTGATGACACCACACTCTATAACAGGCACGACAGGAAAACAAATGAACACATATCTAAAGAAATGGCAAAAACATTAGAGGATGACCTCCAATCTGTAGTAGAATGGGGACAAAAATGGATGGTCACATTCAATGCTGCCAAGACTAAACTAGTTTCATTCAATAATTACAAGAAACCCTCTCTACCACCTATAGCAATGGCCAACGACTCTTTATCTGAGAGTACATCTTTCAAACTCCTTGGCCTAACGTTCACAGGAAACATGAGTTTGAACAATTACATTGAAGGCATCGCCAGGTCCGCTGCAAGGAAGGTAAGCTCTCTCTACCGTGCTAGAAAACTACTAACACCCAAAAGTATCTTGTACCTCTATAAGGCCACCATTCGCCCATGTATGGAGTATTGCTGTCATATTTGGGCTGGTGCATCTGCTACTAGTCTCTCGCTCCTTGACAAGGTTCAAAAGAGAGTCGCAAATCTGATAGGCCCTGAACTGGCATCTAAGCTTCAGCCTCTGTCCCATTAATGAAACGTTGCATCCCTCTGCCTGTTCTACAAGTATTTTAATGGTGAATGCTCTGATGAACTGCAAGCACTTGTGCCCCCACGACGTGAACACCCTCGACAGACCCGACAAGCTGCAAAATCCCACCCCCACACTGTAGAGATCCCTAGATGTAAAAGATCTTTCTACTCCAGTAATAAAAAAAAATAAAAAAATAAAAATAAAAAAAATAAAAAAATATTTTCCAGATACATCTGCCTTACTTAAAAAATGCTAGGTTTATTTTTGGTGTCTTTAAAAAAAACACCCAACATTTTTGCTGATGAGGAGACTTTGCTTCAAAAAACTATATCATCAAATTATTGTCCAAGACTCATTGTCTATCACAATAAAAACATCGTTTCTGAAATGATCGTACAATTTATTGATTTTGTTTGTTCTTCCTTATGAAACAGATTTTTAATTTTAATTATAAATTATCAATCATCTTACTCAATATTAAAATAGCTCTAGGGCATATATGCATATCGAGCTTATTATAAATCTACATTACAATGAGCACTGTTTTCTTTTCTTTTCTTTTAATTGTATTAATGAATTTACTAATACATTAAAATATGCTCTGCACTTTAGACTCTTGTTCTAATCCCCTCTGTGTGTGTGTGTGTGTGTGTGTGTGTGTGTGTGTGTGTGTGTGTGTGTGTGTGTGTGTGTGTGTGTGTGTGTGTGTGTGCATCTAAGGTTTTTGAAAAAAAAAATTTCACTTTTTAAAGTTGAAAAACATTTTTTTTAAGTTTTTTTATATTTTTATAAATTTTTTAATTTTTAAAAAATTTCTTAATATTTCATTTTCTTATTGTTTGTTTTGCGTATCTTTTAGCCCTTATAATTTTTTCTGTCCTTTCTCACTTTTATCTCCATCATATAAAAAAATCTTTTTACAATTCTAATGTAAAAAATTTTTCCATTTCTAATCTGAATGTTTTCAAAATCAGTGTTATCTTTTTACCTTTACTTTTGTATAATGCCGGCTTTTTCTCCACTTGTGAGAAGCAGTTAGCTTCGAAATACTTTGGTTTAAAGAAGTTTCTTCATTATTCCTCTTTCTGTAATTCTTACTGACCTAATAATGCAATAAATTTCCCACATAACTCTTTATCCTCATAATTTATTCAATATATATATATATATATATATTAGTGTTGGAATCGAGAATCAGAAAAATTAGAAGATTTGAGTGTATCGGAATCCAAAAAATTGATGCCTATTTTCCGATGCCAAAACAATTCTTTTAATTGTCTTTTTTTTATTTTATTTTTATTAAAGTAAAACCTTACATTGCTGGTAATAATGATAAAATAATAAATTGATTTTAAAATACCAGTGAAGCTAAAATCAGTAGATCATCCTCCACAAGTATATTTTGATGTTTAGGAAAATATCTGCATATTTAACATGTGTTTTTATGAAAATCAGGGAAAATAACAATCTTATAGTTAAATAATTAGAGATTTATAAAGAATCAGAATTGGAATCAGGAATTTAGCGCGGAATCGGTAATTGTATTGGAATCGGGAAAAATATTGGAATCATCCCATCACTAATATATATATATATATATATATATATATATATATATTGTAGAATGGTTTAAAATGGAAAACTTCTTACTTTCTATATTCGTGTGGAATGACATTCTTTCGTAAATAATCTTCACGTTTTCCACAAACGACGCACACATTGTCCTTTTCTTGGAGATAATAATTCTCCGGACTTTCTGGTCTTCCCGATGGTTCAAACTTTAGTCGTATTACGAGTGGATTTTCGCTGACCATTTCTGAAAGGTCAACACATACATTTGAGAATACAAAATTTTAAGTAAAATTAATTAAATGCTATTCTTCTGACATTTAGACAAATAAGTATACTGACAGCAAAGCCGAGAAAAAAAGCTGAATCACTGAAAAAAAGGGAGAAAAATATAAATGTAAATTCCTCTGTCTGATATACTTGACTGTAACGTGTATGGAAAAAAGCCTTACAGAAACAAATGTTGATTCAAATGTAGTAAAGAAACAAAGGCATTTCTTTTTTTTTTTTTTTTTTTTTTTAGAGGCGTGGAATTTGAAATTAAAGAAAAATAATTTTATTATTATTAATCTTGGGCATATGGTGCCTGTAGTTTGTGCATATATGGCGTAATGCACTAAATTAGACTTTATTTTCATAATGACATGTTGAATATTGTCTTCTAAGTGGTCTATTGTGTCTGGTTTATCACCGTAGACATGGGACTTTACATATCCCCAAAAATAATCTAATGGGATTAAATCACAGAAACAAGGTGGCCAGTTGACAAGTCAATTTCATGAAATTATTCGTTTATCAAATATAAATTATTCGATCATCAAATATAAATAAAATATACTTCCACAATTTGCAAATGCTGCTCTGATGTCAGTCTCTTAATAATGAATTGCTAAACCAAACTGAGCTCAAAATAAACGATAGTTGGTAAATCTACAATTAAAGAAAATAGAGTTGTCAATAAAAAGTTCATCACCTTTTAAAAAAAATACCCTTTATAACTATGAGATGTTGTGGTGTGTACCCACCCTACAGATAATAATGAATTCTTTCACTTACTATAAAAACCGGTAGAATATGTTTCTTGATGTTAGCATACAAGTTAGGAGCAAGTCATATGCACTGATTGTTGAGTTGTGTCTTTCTTACAGAACATTACAAGACCACAATAAAAGGATAGGTAAAATTCTCTGAATTGAACAGTTTTGAACCAGAATGCAGCAACTCTTTCCCCTTTGTCAGAAACATTGCTCATAGAATGTGAGGACTAAATGAGAAAATAAGGGAAGCAAGAGTTACCCCATAGTACAATTTCTACTCTCCTTTACTGTATTTATTAGTTTTTTTTGGTGTATATAGGTAAAAAAAAACCATGAGGAAACAAATGTTGAGGCACTCAACTTTAGTTTAATAATATAAATACTAGAAGAATACTCGTCCCAAGAGAGGTAAAATTCCCCGAACATAACAGTTTTGCACTATTTTCATGTTCCCTTATGAAGATTAAAATCAAGATGCAATGATACAAGACTATATCTTTAGAATCCTTATTCTAATTTTGATCAGAATCACTTGATTTTGATTCAAGAAAATGTCTAAAATTAAATGCTTAAGCTTAAAGGTCTTAAGAATAAACTCAAATTCAGGGAATATTGCTTATGCTAATTGCTAATGATTATGGAGAAAAATTCAATGCAAATCTTGAAATATTTTAATTTTTAAATGAGCGATTGTTTCTATATTATACCATCCATCAGGTCTTTAAATAGAAACCAAAATTTGGGGAATATTAATTAATTGAAGCAACACCTTTTTTGTATAATCATACTTGCCTCGTAAACACACAGTTACTGTTACAGACACTGTTACCTTGCAGCGAGTGCATGCTAATCGTAGTCGTTTATCCCTTGGTCTCTCTGCACCATCACCACAGAAAGTTAAAAAATATTCTTCATGATTTTTTTTTTATTGCATCTGAATCTGAATTTTAGTTTACCACAATTTCTTTTCCAAAAAAAAAAAAAAAAAGAAATTTTTGGAATTAAAACAAAATAAAAAAAAAAAAAGAGTAAAAGTTTTTCACTCTCACCTGCAAGCTGTTTATCAAGGTACCACTGAGCTTTGCGAGTATCACAGGTGCAAAGCATTTCATAGTCAGGAGCAAGAAGCTGACAGTTGTCATAAAGAGGACTTCTCCGAAGAGAATAAGCACGTAGGTAGTCTTTTTTCGGGGCTTTACCACTAGCAGTAGATCCCTATTGATTTAAAATTAAAAAAGAATTTTTTAAATTAACAGAATATTTGGATGTTATATGAAATAAAATATTACTTTGGAATTATTTGCATTATTTGGAATACTATTCTCATATTGAGTGTTATTCTCACAACTTTTTGGCCAATATAACTTCCAACTTTTTTCATATGGTGTATCTTGGCGAACTCGGGAATGCAGACCCATGACATAACAGATAAAGTACTAAGGAAGATTCGGTTGTAAGTGAAACTCATCTGGAAGTTGAAAGTTCAATCTTCAGTGGGCTCAATTCTAAGAATATAATTACAAGTTACTTAAAATTCTTACCCAGTCATAGCTGACAGAACAAAAGCATGCTATTCCTATGGATTTAATAAAGGGTTTCATTTGAAATTCCATACAGATTCTCAAGCTCAAAAGAATGATTCCCAAGGGCAACAAGATATACCTGAAGAAGGCCGGACTTTACATCAGTCAAAATATTGTGTGAATAACGCACAAGATGAGAACAATAGTCTGAACAATTCAAATACTACCAATTATCAATCTTTATCTCAAAAATTCAGAAACGATATTGTTTTTATTTATATTATTAGGATTAATGGTACATTTTAGTTGCTATAGAGTGCCTGCTATAATGCACAAGCAAGAATCACTATGCTAGTAACTGTTGTAAATTGAGTTTTTCTCACAAGGTTTTATCTTAGAATTTTGAAATACATTTATTTATAATTACATATTAAATTGTTTTTAATGTCAATATATAGTTAAAGCAAAATGAATTGTCATTTGTTTTAATTAATGTCAGGAACATGACGTAAATCATAAATCTGTTTCACCATGTCAAAGTTATAATTATTTTGTGATGGTAATGTTTTAAGCTCTGTTTATAAGACAATCCAAATAGTTAAGTTTGTAGAACGTCAAACTAAAAATCTTAAGGGTTTCAGTTTCGATGTCCGGTCATGATATCAGCATTATTTAAGGGGAATTTATTACTTAATGCAATATTTTCCATTTCTCAAAGTAGTTAAGATTTCTTATATTTTGATAGGAGACAAATTCTACAAGGTATTTATTGCATTTTTAAAAAAATGTGATGGACAGACGTACAGAATCTCTATATACGATTTACAATAGAATATATGTACAGATTAGTGTTAGGACAATTAATCAGAATAATCGAAACTTTTGAGGTATTGGAATCGATATCAGAATTAGAAAATGTTTTGTTGCTACTCCAATGCTAAAAACGATGTTTCATAGCCCCATAGAGAATGCTTTTCTCTTCTCTGCAACCTCTTTCTCACAGAAGAGACGTTGCAAGCCTGTCTCTGCTTTATCATTATTTTCATGACAATTGCTCGTCTGAGCTCCAATCTATGGTTCCCTCTCAATAAACTTTCACGAGAAACACTATCAATAATTTCCCCCACTGTTTATCTGTGCCTAAACCTAAATGTAGATTCCATGAATAAAGCTTCTTCTTAGAACTGCACGCCTGTGGAACTGTCTTCCGTTTGCTTGTTTTCCAGCTGACTACAATATGGTCATCTTCAAGTCCAACATAAAAAAGTTATTGATGAGCTGTTCCCTTTAAGTAATCCAATTTACCAAATTTCCACTACTAACGATTACTATGATATTGTCCCATTGACTACTGTACACTCTTTAACCCTTATTTTCGAGTCGCCTCTGGGCCTTGATCAGTGGTGACTCCTTTGCAAAAAACAAAACAAAAGAACATGGTCGGAACGTTGTGCTTCAACACGACAATGATCCCAAACATACCATAAAACTTACAAAGGAATGGTTTGAAAATAATGGTTTGAGTACTCTCAATTGGCCGAGTCAATCTCTTGACTTGAATTCGCTTAAAGATTTGTGGAATACTTTAAAGTGGAATCCACAAAATATCAAGCAATCAGAGGAATTATACATGAAAGAATGGGGTTAATTAATGGTGGATCAACGTGAAAAACTTGTGGCCAACTATAAAAAGTGACTGGAAAAAAATGAAACAAAACAGAGGTTACAAAACAAAATTATTAAATTGACGTATCCAATACTTTTGCATAGGGTAATTTTTAACCTTGATTTAAAAAAAAAATGGATTGAACCATGAATTTTTAATTTTCTTTCCACATACAACTAAAACTTTACTAAATATCAGACAAAATGGCAGACATAAATTAGAGTTATAACAGAAAATAACATGCATCCAGTATTTATGCGTGTCACTTTATGTCATTACATGTTCCTTTTAATAAACCTTTTTTTATACTTATAAATGGTCGTTTAGTTATTTTTATATAATCACCTTAATCGAAAATTACAAAACTTTATGATTTGTCTGAAGAAGTAATAAACACTCCTTCATAAAGTGTCTGTGCAATGACTAGTTCATATTGAAACAAGGGTTACGCAATTCAAAACAGCATTTCTTGTAATCAAGCACTGCTTCATTCCAGTGGCGAGAAAGCATCTAAGATGACAAAAAAGAATACTATGATGAGCAGAGGAAGACTGGTGCTATTTCAAAGATATCCTTCGCCTAGACTAGCTGTTCTACAAAGGTTTGAGAGTTTAGTTTACATTTCACTCAAAGGTATTAGAGAAAGTGACTTTAAAGCTATTTCCAATTTAACAGCATCTGGTACTTTACTCCACTTACCCTTGATCTTCACCTCCTAATAGCGTTTAGCAAGAGGGCATCAATTACTGATTTTAAAGCTTTGTGTAACATAATGCATACGTGTGTATGAGAAAGCAGCAGCAGCAGCGAAGGATGGCTAATTTGCAAAGAGATTAGCAGCAGCAGCCAAAAAAAAGCGGATATGCAAATTAGAAGAAAAAAGGAGAGAAAGACACATCACGCATTCGGTGCATAAGCAAAGTGGATGTCAAAGGGAATGGACATGCAAAGTCGAAGACGAGAATCGACTGGCTGAGCCTAGCATGCGGTCGGGAGAAAGAAAAACACGTGCCAGGCTAAAATATACAGGTGGCTGAAAGAGACTTGTTAAGTGGTGCCGAAAATAATGCTAATAAAAATGTTTTGTTGAAAAAAAGAAAAAGTGCAGACCAAGATTTTTATTTCTTTCCTCTTGTTTGTATGTAACAACATTACGTTACATTTGGTATAAATTGTATTATTTGAATTCTTCAAACTATTGTTCTCACCTTGAGTGTTACTTTCATAAGGTTTTGACCAATGTAATCTCCAACCTTCCTCAGTTGTATTTTGTTGAACACGGGAATCTTTTTTTTGAACTCAAGAATCTGAATAGAATTTCGAACCCTTTATTTAATCCACAAAGATAGCATGCTCTTAATCCATCAACCATGACTAGGTAGAAGTTGTAAGTAATTTGCAATAATCTTTTGGGTGTTGCCCTTACTAAGGATTGAACTTTCAACCTGTAGAAGAGTGTAACTTACAACTGAATTTTACCAACTACTTTACCCACTATGCTATGTTCCACAGAAAGACTCCTGAGTTCAGCAAGGTACACCTGAAGAAGGTCGAAAGTTACATCAACCACAAACAGTGAGAATACCATTCAAGATGAGAGGTATGGTACAAATGGTCAATCTTCATCTAAAAAATTCTGTGGTATGACTTAAGCAAAGATTGAACCCTGATTTTCCAGCCCATTAGAGAACACTAAATTCTTATTAACCTTAATCAAGTAATCAAATCTTATAAATAACCATGTTGATGGATAATGATAGATCGGAAGGGTCTAAACCACTTAGGCGGTTTGTTCTCCGTTGGACTGATATGTGGCCCTATTCATTCATTTCATACAACTCAGATGATTCTATTGTTGGCATTGGTTTCCCCGATATCTTTCTAGTAAGCTATTGGGTATTTACATGAGGGAACACATGAAGGTTGCCAACATCCAAAGTAAAAGTGCACCTATGGAACAAACTGGATCCAAACTTGGTACAGGCAGGTTGTTTTCCACTACCACCTACTATGGTTCTGTTCACTATCCCATACTAATCGGTCCAGGATATGACTTAAAACTATATCCGATGGTGAGGCCCCACCTTGCGGGCCTTGGGGAGTGTGGAGCCACCCTTTAATTGCCATTGCTCCCAGGTCCACTCTGACCCAGAGTGGTAGTACCTGTTTGGGTCCCAACTATGGGTTAAATAGAAACCGACTTAAAAAACAAATATACTCCATTAAAAATCGTTCCTCAAAATAACTAGATTCGGCATTAAATAACCTGAAAAAGGTTGATATGCCGTAAAACAAAAACAACCAACCAACCATATTAATCATCTGAGATACTCCTATCAAGGAATGCCAACAGAGCTGTTCAGGCATTTTTTGTCAGTCAAAGTGCTTTCCTCTAGGATGCTAGCTTTTTAAATGCCACTTTCTCAAACTGATGTCACACCATACCACCATGGAAGAAAAAAATAAATCATGTTGATGAATTTTGAGTAAAAATGCATGAATGTAATGCAGAGTGAAAAGTGGGAAATACGTCAAACGGTAATTTGCATTAATGAAACAAAATAAGCATAAGTTGTCTTCGCCTGCGAAACATTATTTCTTGTATAAATTTTAGCAAGTGGCATCTGCTTTAGGATCTTTTCGTTACAAAATTGAAACAACATTATCAAACTGATACTTTGTAATCTGTATACAAAGCTGTGATTCTTATCATTCTTATGTGTGCTTGTGAAACTTGTACCATATAGACTATATATGCCAGACATGCCAAGAAACTGAACCATTTCCATATAACCTGCCTCCATAAATTGTTAAAAATCAAGTGGCAAGACAAGATACCAGACTCAGAGATTTTAGCCCGGTCAAACCTTCCTAGCACTGCTGTTACATGTTCCAGCAGTGCCAGCTTCGTTGAGTAGGTCATATATGCCACATGCCTGATTCAAGGCTCTCAAAACAGCTCTTTTATGGTGAGCTGTCAAAAGGAAAAAGCTCCGCAGGAGAATAGCGGAAACAGTTCATGGATAATCTGAAGGTCTCCCCCAAACAGTTCAGTTTGTAGTCTAACTCATGGGAAAAACAAACCGAAAACAGATGTTCCTGACATGCCACAACTCACAAAGAGGTTACAATTGCTGCATCTGCATGCAATGAAGAATGCAAGAGGAAACATGACATTAGAAAAGATAGAGCAGTCAGCACCTCTGCCACAGAATCATCCCACAGGTGTTCAAGATGTGAGGAATACAGACCTCAAATCAGTTTTTGTTTTTTTTTAATTATATTTTCACTCCAAAGAAGGCACAGTACCACTTTGATGTAGAGGGCTACTATCAGGGACATAAATTGCAGGGATACTATGTAGGGAGTTGAGCACATTACACTTGAACTTCTACATGTCAGTACAGTTTAGGAAGCAGGAATCCAGAAGGGAATTCCAAAGGCAAGCAGTTCTGGGGAAGAAATTATTAGAGTTGAAGGCTTTCTTACATTTAGGGATCTCTACCGTGTAGAGGTGGGACTTGCTGCTTGTCAGGTTTGTCAGGGGTATTTACGTCAAGGCAGTACAAGGGCTTGTAAGCCATCGAAGTGTCCACCATGGTAAAACAGGCAGAGGGATGCAACAGTTCATCGATGGGGCAGGTTGAAGCTTAGATGACAGTTCAGGACTTATCAAGTTGGCAACTCTCTTTTGAACCCTGTCCAGGAGTGAGAGACTAGTAGCAGATGCACCATCCCAAATGTGACAACAATACTCCATACATGGGCGAATGGTGGCCTTGTAGAGGTAAAGGATACTTTCAGGCGTAAGTAACTTTCTAGCATGGTAGAGAGAGCCCACCTTCTTCGCAGCAGCCTTGGCAATGCTCTCGATGTATCTCTTCCAACTCATGTTCCCTGTAAATGTTAAACCGAGGAGTTTGAACGAAGTACTTTCAGATAATGTATCTTTTAGCCATAGCTATTGGTGGCTGAAAAGGTTTCTTGTTATTATTAAAGGAAATTAGCTTAGTCTTTCGCAGCATTGAATGTTACCATTCATTTTTTACACCATTCCATCACAGACTGAAAGTCTTTATCTGGGTTTCCACCATTGATATGTGTTCGTTCGTTTCCCCCTCATGCTAGTTATAGAGCATGGTGTCATCAGTGAATATACCCATCTCAGAGACTATTTTATCAGGGAGGTAATTTATAAATATCAGGAATAATGAAGGTCCAAGGATCGACCCCTGAGGTACACCCGCATTTATATTATATTGTTTAAATGTACGCCCATCGAGGACAACCTGGATTCTTCTTTTATTTAACGATTATAATATGTTAAATATTCGTCCAGTAATACCATAGGATCTGATTTTCATGAAAAGACCATCGTGCCATACTCTGTCAAAAGCCTTACATATATCTAGGGCTACTGCCCTCCCCTCCCCTGCCTTATCCAGTGAATGGTATATACGTTCAGAGATTACAGTTAGAATATCTGTAGTAAAACGGGCTTACCTAAATCCATGTTCATGGTCGGACGGAAGTTTACCAACTGTAAGGTGGTGGACTAAAGCTTGATTAATTATGGACTCAAATATTTCAATGAAAAGAGGGAGGAGGCTAATGGGGCAATAATTTAATGAGTCAGTTCTTTTGCCAAAATTCTTGTAAACTGGTACTACAGAAGTAGTTTTCTAGCAATCAGGAAAGCATGATTCGTTAAGGCATTTGTTGAAGAGTTTGGAGAGTAGAGATCACAAGGGGAGACAACGTATGGTTTAATTATTTAAGAAATTATAATTGTAGGAGGATATAACCCATAGTTTGCTTATTCAAGAAGTAGAGATTGCAGAGGGAGACCCGTGTAACAAGCCATCTCTGAACCCATGAAACAAGTGCAAGATAACAGTCACTTTTGCTTGCGATGGATGAAAATCATCAATCATTGATAAAAACACAGTGAGACATTTTGGCAGGCTTCAAGTCAAATTTTAATCTTAAAAAAATAATCTCACGTCTTTGTAAGTCTAAAAGTTGTATTCTGCTGCCACCATTCATAATGTGACTAACAAAATCAAAGAAATGAATAAACAAAATAAAACTCATAAGATAAAATGTGTTTCTAGTAACAACTTATGAAAATTTGCAATCTTTGTCAATTTGAGGAACATTTTCTGCCACATAGGGGTCAATAAAGATTTCTTGAGGTAAAAATAAAATAATTGAATTAGATATACAATTATCTATAAAATAAAGAGCAAAAATCTGTTTAAATGTATGTATGTATGTCTGTATGACTGTCTCGCAAAAACTTTCGACAGAGGTGATGGATTTTCATGAGATCGGTATCATTTTGAAGCTTGACCTTTCAGAAGATAACAAATATAAAAAAAATTTGGCGAAAAATATTAATTCCTTCACCCTCAACTGGGCACTTTTCTAAAGGGAGGGTAACAAAAAATCGTTCCTTCATGACAATTTAGTTAAACATGCATGCGCAAGAAACGTTCTTTCTTGAATTAGTTTATATATAAAAAAAAAACGACCCAATATCGCTGATGTGGTCATAGACCAATCAGTATGGAAGCAACATCGTTATCTTAAGATTGCACGTTCGAGCTGAGATATCAGATATTTTTTTTTTTCGATTTTTAAAGTTTTAATATTGAAACAGGGTTATTTATGCTATTTTTTTTTGTTTTTTTTTATTTTTCCATCACGTTCGCTATTTTTTTTTTGTTTTTCCAATTTTTTTAAGAAGTTTTAACATCGTTCGCTTATTCTTTATTTTCCATTTTGTTTTGATTTACCCCCCCCCACCCACACACACACCTCACCACAACCTGGCAACGCCGGGTATCCTCGCTAGTCTAATATATAAAGTAAAGTCAGAATTTAATGTTTGCTAATGGGTCAGGAGAGAAAGGTTCAATCCTTGATCAAAACAAGGGTAAGTGAAGCAATGAAGAAGAAGCATTCAGGTTGCATTCTACTATGGTCAATCCATTAATTTTAGCAAATTTAGAAAAAACTCTGGTTTAACTACCTACTCTGTTAAAAATGAAACCCAAACCGTAGAAGTAATAGATTTTTTTTTTTTTTTTTTTTTTTTGCAAATACCTAAAAATCTGTTCATTAGTCATTGTACAATATTAACAAATATGTACATATTCAAGTACTAATAAACACAGAGGAATAAAACCCATTATTCAAGAAGTAGAGATCACAAGAGGATTTAAGAAATCATAATTGTAGGGGGAGACAACCCATGGTTTATTTATTCAGGAAGTAGAGATTGCAAGGGGAGATCACCTATGATTTATTTATTACTCAAGAAGTAGAGATTGCAAGAAGAGGAGACAACCTAATATTTTTTTTATTTAAGTCGTAGAGATTGCAAGAGGAAACCACCTATGATTTATTTATTCAAGAAGTAAAGATTACAGGGGGAAACAAACTATGCTTTACATATTCAAGAATTAGTGAGCACTGGAGGAGACCACTTATGTTTTATTTATTACTCAAGAACTACAGATTGCAGTGGGAGACAACTCATGCTTTACTTATTTTATTTAGTTATTTAATACAGAAACAATATATCTAATACAAACAATTAATTTCAACTTATTCACACGTTATAACCATGCAATGCATTATGATAAATTATAAATTTTGCAAAATCCCGTTCCCCACAAAATTGGACAAAATATTTTATCCAAAGTTTCACTTATAAGTTTCTTTTCTTCACAAAAGTTGTTTGCATGATCCAGGGAAATAGTTTTTACGATTAATGTTGGGGGTGATTAGTTGTAACCCGGAAAATTCAAAATCTTTGTGGTATTAGTATTGGAATCAGAAAAATTTGTGCCTTTTTCCAATGCCAAAAAAAGAAAAAAATGATTCTTTTATTTTATTTTTTGCTTGTTTTTGTTCAAAACTTAAATTTTCCATTGACACAGTAATGATAAAATTTATTGATTTTAAGGTTCCGGCTAAAATATAATTTAACCCTCACCCTTCAACTATTTGTGTAGTTTTATATTTGAATATATTACCTGGGTTTTATGGTAATCTGAATATAAAACTTTTAAAAATATCTAATATTTGGAGGTTATAAAATAATTGGAATGAGTAATTGTAAAAATTATAAAATAATTGGAATGAGTAATTGTAAAAATTATAAAATAATTGGAATGAGTAATTGTAAAAATTATAAAATAATTGGAATGAATAATTGTAAAAATTATAAAATAATTGGTATGAGTAATTGTTAAAATTATAAAATAATTGGAATCAGTAATTGTAAAAATTATAAAATAATTTGAATGAGTAATTGTAAAAATTATAAAATAAAATAATTGTTATGATTAATTGTATAAATTATAAAATAATTGGAATGAGTAATTGTAAAAATTATTAAATAATTGGAATAAATAATTGTAAAAATTATAAAATAATTGGAATGAGTAATTGTAAAAATTTTAAAGTAATTGGAATGAATAATTGTAAAAATTATAAAATAATTGGTATGAGTAATTGTAAAAATTATAAAATAATTCGTATGAGTAATTGTAAAAGTTATAAAATAATTGGAATGAATAATTGTAAAAATTATAAAATAATTGGAATGAGTAATTGTAAAAATAATAAAATAATTGGAATTATTAATTGTAAAAATAATAAAGTAATTGGAATGAACAATTGTAAAAATTATAAAATAATTGGTATGAGTAATTGTAAAAATTATAAAATAATTGGTATGAGTAATTGTAAAAGTTATAAAATAATTGGAATGAATAATTGTAAAAATTATAAAATAATTGGAATCAGTAATTGTAAAACTGATAAAATAATTGGAATGAGTAATTGTAAAAATTATAAAATAATTGGAATGATTAATTGTAAAAATAATAAAGTAATTGGAATGAATAATTGTATAAATTATAAAATAATTGGAATCAGTAATTGTAAAACTTATAAAATAATTGGAATGAGTAATTGTAAAAATTATAAAATAATTGGTATGAATAATTGTAAAAATTATAAAATAATTGGTATGAGTAATTGTAAAAATTATAAAATAATTGGAATGAATAATTGTAAAAATTATTAAATAATTGGAATGAATAATTGTAAAAATTATAAAATAATTGGAATCAGTAATTGTAAAACTTATAAAATAATTGGAATGAGTAATTGTAAAAATTATAAAATAATTGGAATGATTAATTGTAAAAATAATAAAGTAATTGGAATGAATAATTGTAAAAATTATAAAATAATTGGAATAAGTAATTGTAAAAATTTTAAAATAATTGGAATGAGTAATTGTAAAAATTATAAAATAATCGGTATGAATAATTGTAAAAATTATAAAATAATTGTTATGAGTAATTGTAAAAATTATAAAATAATTGGAATGAATAATTGTAAAAATTATAAAATAATTGGAATGAGAAATTGTTAAAATCATAAAATAAATGGAATGAATTATTGTAAAAATTATAAAATAATTAGAATGAATAATTGTCAAAATTATAAAATAATTTGAATGAGTAATTGTAAAAGTTACAAAATAATTGGAATGAATAATTGCAAAAATTAATAAATAATTGTATCGGAATCAAAAAAAATACTAGACACTAGATTTTATCCTTGCAAAGTACTGAAAATGATGACTCCCTTGGCAAAATATGCAAAATTTACACATTTATTTGGAATTACTTTAATTACTTTGTTCACAAAATATGCCAACATTTATGGCCAACTTGTTGTATCTGGTAGTGTTTTTGCTTCCAACTAGTTTTGGTTTTTTTTTTAAACTATACTGGTTTTATTTATTTATTTATTTTAATTTTTTTTTTTTTTTAGAAATAATATTTTTATGATATAAACTAAGAGAAGTTACTCTGTATAGATAAATACAGAGTTGCTTCCCTTTCTTTGCAAATGTAAAACCAGCAATAGCTGAAGATATTAAATAATAAAATCACCTTTTTACCGGGACTTTTTTCCCTGCATCCCCGAGTGTCATTGAAATTTCGATTTACAATTCCCTGGGATAAGGCAACAGCCATTTGTTGAAGAAGTTCATTAGAACATTGGTCATTTGTGGTGGGTCTCAGAATAGAGTCGGTGAGAAGAACCCGGTTATTTTGGACTTGAATTTTGGTCAAAATAAGTTGCAGAAATATGAGAACTCCTACCAAGACATCTTGGGCAGCATAAGACACCTGCAAAGATAAAGGAAGAATACATTGTTTCAACTTGCAAATCCAATTTGTTTTTTGTTTTTGTTTTTTTGTTTTTCTGCTTGGATATAACGGACTACTATTTGGTACCTTGCTTATAAAGGACTATGTCAGGAGATAAGCGAAATGTCTATTTACATTACTTTTAAACTTCTGCATGTCAGTACAGTCAGAAGCAGGAAACAGGAAGTGAATTCCAAAGTCTAGCAGTCCAAGGGAAGAAGATATTAGAGTAGAAGGATTTCTGGTATCTAGGAACCTCTATAGTGAAGGGGTTGGATTTTGTTGCTAAATGAATTTTTCAGGGAGTATGTATGTCAAGACAATATAAGTGTGAAGAGTTCATTAGAGCATATTTCATTAAAATACTTGTAAAACACAAGGATGCAATAGTGTAGCAATGAGACAGGGGTTGGAGCTGCTTGAAAGATTTTAAGTCAATTTTGATGGAAGTCAGGTTAAGTTTTTACTGATGAATTTAAAAAAAAAACGTGAAAACATAATGAGATGGAGAAATTAATAGTTGAACGATAATAATAATTCTCATAATAATGATAAATGATAATGAATTATGCTTAGTTTAGAACTTTACTTATTTATTTTGATGCACTAATTTGAACCTAAGCAAATGAATATTACATCATTTCTCTTGACCATAACCGAAGGGGTCTGTCACACTAAAGCTGATAATATAATGCTTATAAGTGTATCTTGTGAAGTTTCTTACTTTTAATCTTCATGTGGTAACTCCTGTATGTACCTGATATCCTTCTGAAAAGAATTCATAAAAGAAAGATATTGGGACACGAATGCCAACAAAAATCATCATCATCATCATCATGAAAAACAAACACTTATCATTATTACCACCAAATTTGTTTAGTGTCTGTCTTATGTGCTGGTTTATGACAGACAGTTTACCTGTGGATTAAATAAAGGGTTGTTGGAAATATCGATCTGAGTCCAGTAGAGAAAGAGGTGGCTGGTTACTTTTAATTCATCTAAAACCAAGCTTCTATATTTACATCATCAACGCTTTGATCCTCATCTGGCATCAGTTGAAATGAATGGCTCTCGTCTTGGGGAGGCTCCATATTTTGACAAGCTTCTGGGGTTGACCTTTACTCCTGATCTGAAATGGAACATCTACATCAAATCTGTTGCCAAGGTCGCTGGGAAAATGGTGGGATCCTTCTTTTGATCCAGTAGATATCTACCTGCTGATGCAATTCTCTACCTATATAAGAGCCAGGTATGTCCAAGGATGAAGTACTGTTGTGACATCTGGGCAGGAGCTGCTAGAAATACCTTATCCTGCCTTGACAGAGTTCAAAATATAATTTGTAGCCTAGTAGGAGATGCCCTTTTCTCTTCCCTGCAACCTCTTTCTCACAGAAGAGATGTTGCAAGCCCATCTCTGCTTTATCGTTATTGTCATGGTAAGTGCTCATCTGAGCTCCAATCTATGGTCCGCATTCACCAAACTTTCACGAGAAACACTCATCTAGCTGAAAACACTATCAATAATTTCTCCCCACTCTTTATCAGTGCCTAAACCTAAACGTAGATTCCATGAACAAAGCTTTTTTTCTAAGAACTGCACACCTGTTTGCCTGCTTTCCAGCTGACTACAATATGGTCGTCTCCAAGTCCAACATAAGTTATTGATGAGCCATCCCTTTAAGTAATCCAATTTACCAAATTTCCACTACTAACGATTACTACGATATTGTCCCATTGACTACTGTACACTCTTTAACTCTTATCCTTGAGTGGCCCCTGGGCCTTGATAAGTGGTGACTTCTATATGAAAACAAAAAAGTATCAACATTACCAAATTCAAAATCTGAAAAAGGCTGGAGGTTACATCGGCCAAAACATTGCAAAAATAATAACTAAAATGAGAATAATAATTCATAGCATTTGGATTTTTCGATCTATTGTTCTTATCTTAAGTGTTATTATCACAACGTTTTGGTTGATGTAACCTCCAACCTTCTTCCAATATATCTTATCAAACTCTGAAATCTGCACAGATTTTTTAACAAAACCATTTATTTCATCCACGGAGGAGGAGGGGGGTAGCCATAACTGAGTAGAAGTTTTAAATGATTTGCAATTGTATTCTAAGTATCGCCCACACTGAGAATTGAACCTTCAGCCTCCAGAAGAATTTCGGTTATAACTAAATTTTATCAAGTGCTTTATCCATTAGAGCAGGGTTTCCCAAACTTCAGGATGCCACGGAGCCCTTGAGTAGGGCATAGGTTTTTACAGAGCACTAACAAGATAATTTCTAAAATAAAAATGAAAAACATTAATCTAAAATTTTAACATTAACTGATGATAATGTTTACAACCATTTTTTTTGTTTTTAATTAATAAAAAATTGTTGCATTTTTTGTTAATTTATTTTTTATTTTCTTTATCATGAATCATCCCGCAACTCTTTACACCTGTATTTATGTATCATATCTATTTCCAGTAAAAAAGATCAAAAATTAAATGTCTGTTGTCATTTAATTTTTTCATATAAAGCATTGGTCTGTTTTAAAAAAGTTTCTGTAGCCCCAGGACTCCATGGAGCCTACTCTACGTTAGATCATGGGTCCTGGCAACCTGAAGAAGATCGTAGGTGACATCGGTCGAAACATTGAGAAAAAAAACTTAAGATGAGAACAATAGTCTGAATAATCCAAATAATATGAATTATCAATCCTCATCGCCAAAATTTTAGAAACACTAGTAGTCTGAATCGTCCAAATAATATTTCTTATCTTGCGATTTGCTTGTGAACGGAGAGTGTTGGTTTTCATGTATTTAACAGTTCATTTAAAAATGTATCTCTCAAAGATAAATCATTTCGGAAAGACGAGACCCTCTGAAATTTACTATTCATCGTCGACTACCGAATAATTCCTCCCCAGTGAATAACAGAAGACGAGTAGAGAGAATGAGGTAATGTTTAGCAATTCAAATCAAACTATTAAAACCTGCCCAATGAAGAGCAGAAGATAAAGGCAAGCGAAACCCCGGCATCTAATCTAATTTACAATCATTGAAACCAGAGCCAAGTCTTTGAAACAAGGGATCTTGCCAGCTTCCCTTAGGAATCCTCCTTATCCTCTTCCTGTCGTCATCTCATACAGAAAAGTCCAAATTATAAAAGAGAAGAAAACACACACGGACATCAGGGAACGTAAATTGTCGCTGAGAAATCAAGACACCAAAAACTGGCACAGCCCATCTTTATTTTATGTTTATCGCAGGCTTTTATTATCTCTTAAATAAAGGAGAATGTGTATGTGTTGACCATAGGTTTGTTTGTAGTTTATATCTGCCAGCGGATTAAGTAATGCAGTTCATAGGATCTATTATATAAAAAGCGGTTGTCTGTGCGTTTGTATGTCCAGCTAAAACTTTAAACGGATACATAATAATGGTGACGTACATCAAATAGATACCTTAATATTAAGTTCGCTGCACCTAATCATACAAAAAGTTGATACAAAATTTCAGTCAGATCGGCTTAGTGCGTGTGTCTGTATGTTTTGTGTGTTGCGTGCCTTGGTATGTTTTGTGTGTTTGTATTTGTACATGTGTGTGTGTGGTTTGTGTTTATGTTTGTATTGTGTGTGCGTGTGTGTGTGTATATTTTGTGTTTGTACATGTGTGTGTGTGTGTGTGTATGAAAATTGTTATTTCAATTTATTGCAAAGCAATATTTAAACCGTTTCTTGGTTGGTTGACATTAGTAAAAAAAAAAAGGTTACAATTCTGAAAATGATAACAATAATAGTAAATAAATAAAAATGAAAAATAATTATGATTATCCTTGTGAAAGGAGCCATATTTATTTGCTGAAAGGTCACGTGATCATCATCGGAAAAAGTCATTCAGATAATTACAGTGGACGTTTATTAGAGGTCAAATTCTGTGACTCCATGAAGAGTACAAATGAAGTTAATTCAATAAGAATAAAAAAAATAAATAAATAAAACAATAGCAGTTAAAAAAAAAAAAGATGAAAAATAAAAACCAAACTTGCTCATCACAAAAAAAAAAAAAGATTTTTCTCACTCGTTTTTATCAGTCAAATAAACATTCACACATACATTGATTAAATTTAACACAAGAGCTCAAGCATACGTCGTCTGGAGAACAAATTTTCCATATCACTATCAAAATTATTTGGATTATTTAGACTTATGTTTTTATCTAGAGTATCATTCGCAGAACATTTCTGCCAATGTAACTTCCGTTGTTACACTCATAGTTGTCATTTTTCCCATATATTGCTCAAAGATTGTACAGATTCTGTCAGAGTTGCTTATTCTCTTTTTCTTCTTCCTATATCTGATAAAAGAAATTTGTATTCTTCACAATACTGTTATCATTTTGAACGTTATTTTCATAACATTTCGTCCTATTTAACTCTTGAACTTCTTCAGAAGTATCTTATTGGACTCAGAAATCTTTCTGTCGAACAGAATTTTGAACGAGACCTTTTATTTAATCTATGGGTATAACATGCTCTCATTCTGTCAGCCATAATTAATAAGTAATTCACAACTGTATTCTTTGTTTGTGTAGTCTGTGCTGAGGATTGAACCTTCAGAAGAGTATCACTTTTTTCAAACCAATTTCTTTTCTTTTTTTTATTTTAACACTAAACAAGGTATATTGCTACTAAGAACGTAAGGGGCTACTATTTGGGATCATGTCTAACAGGGGGGTATAGGGAGTTGGGCAGCAAGATGTCTGTTCACATTACATTTAAACTTCTGTGGGTTAATACAGTCAGAGAAGCAGGAAACAGGGTGGGAATTACAAAATCTAGTAGTCTAAGTAGAGTAGTATCAGAGTAGAAGGCTTTCTGTCACCTAGAGACCTCAATAGTGAAGGGGGGGGTGCTTGCAACATTGATGAGAAAGACGATCTGCTCATTTAGCTGAGAATGACGATTTACATTTCAACAGTAAACAGTCTCTACTTCTGATGGAGCATTCGTTCCTTGCAAGAGACATCAAATTGATTGCTTATCAAGTCTTAAATTTCAGAAATTTGGAAATGATTTTCCTGTAAGCAAGCTAATCATGTGTTTAAAATTTAAGTGAAGAATTCAGTTTTTCTCAGAGAATCGTTATTTTCATGGCAAGTGCTCATCTAAGCTCTAATCTATGGTCCCCTTCATACCAAACTTTCACAAAAAACACCCGACTAACTACAACCACTATCAACAATTTCCCCCAATCGCTATCTGTGCCTAAATCTAAACGCAAATTCCATGAATAAAGCTTCTTTCTTAGAATTGCCCACCTATGGAACACTGTTTCACTGCACTGCTTCCCAGAGGATTACAATATGGTAGTCAAGTCCTATGTAAACAAGTTATTATTGAACCGTCCCTTAATTCAAATTCTACCCAACCTACACTATTGACGATTACTACAATACCACCTTACATTCATTAACGCTTATCCTCAAGTGGCCTTTGGGCCTTGATAAGTGGTGAATCCTTTGTAAGAAAAAAGTTTAAGGTTATTATTTAAATTTGTCTCCATTGTAACAAACTTTTCTAGCCGAAATAATTATTTTTTCTAAAGAAACTAAGCAAAATACATTATTTTCTTGCACAGTGAATGTCTTACCTCACACTCATTAACACTTATCCTTGAGTGGCGTCAGGCCTTGATAAATGGTGACTCCATAGCATTAAAAAAATTGAGGTATTAATAGAAATTTGAAGAAGCCGAACACGATTTTTTTTCTTCAAAATAAATTATTTATAAATTCCCAATATCTCAGACATTTTTATTTTCCCAATTGTAATTTTGCTATTTATGAAGTAAAAAAAAAAACAAGTAAAAAAAATGCGAAGAAGCAAAAACAATATATATACATATATATATATATATATATATATGAAATAAAATTACAATTAAATTTACCAAAATGATCCAAGATGGTAAAACTAAAGTATATTATAAATATTAAAGAAATAATATTTATAAAGTAATCTCAACCAGATGCAAAAGCTCGATAAAACCAAGTAGTTAATAAAATATGTTAAAAAATACTTTGAAAAAGAGTAAAAAACATTTAATTTGAAAAGGAAACCCTTAATAAGTGGATAGTCCTTAATCCGCAGTTTCGAAGAAATACTTTCCTTCTCATCAGAGGGTAGGAAATTAGAAAAATGCGGGATCGGATTTTGCATATAAAAGTATTTGATGAAACTGCAAGTAAGTCAAAGATCTTACTTGATAACAAAAAGTGAAGCAGAGGGAATATGGCAAAGAAAAGGGTGATTTCACATGAATCGATAGTCAATGGCGGTAAAATCTAAAAATGTAAGTCCAAGAAAGTGTATTTAATTTTCCATTCGTCAAGGAAATCGTGTAATTGGAAGATGGTCCAAAATAATCCAAAAGGCCGAAATCCGTGAAATAATTCACAAGTATATACGAGGAAAATGGGAAAAAAATCCAATAATATTAATAGAAAAATAAGATATGCTTTTAACACGGCTGCCGAGAACAAAGTGTAATTTTAAAAAATCAGTAAAGAAGAAAAGAGAATAAAAAAAAAGAGATTAAATGGTGATAGAATTAAATATAAATTAGAAAAGCAAATGTCAAAATGACCCAGACAGGATAATGTTAAAAGGCGCGAATAATATAGGGCAACAAAAGAGGTCAACTGAAATGTACTTAAGAAAATGTCAGCAAGAGTTATTAAAAGACACTAAATGGAAAAAATAAAGAAAGAAAAAATAAAAATAAAATTAAAAAAAAAATAAATATAAAATATAAAATAAAATAAAAAATTTTAAGGGGAGAGGATGGCCGGTATATGCAAATTCCGAAAAAAGCAAGTAAGTATGTAAGTAAATGCATATAGTAAAATATAAGTAAATATACGTACAGGATATGAATGTTTAAGTAGATTGATAAAATTGATAGATAGGACTATTTAAAGACTAAAACGAAAATTGCAGATAAAAAACCGGCGAAGCAAAGAAGAAATAAAGAATTAAAACAAAGGATTATTAAGTTATAAAGTATTAAAAAGTATGTAGAAAAAAAACGATAATGTTAAAGAAAAATTATATATATATCTTGGAAAGCATTAGCTATGTAATTTCAAAATTACCATAATTAAATTTGGATTTATGTTTACAGAAAGAGATCAGTTAGTTTTTAGAATTTATTATATTGTTACTTTGAGGGGAAGTAATTATAGTTATAGCTTCGGTTGTGCAGAGGCGACATGACTTAGAGCCTGGAGTATAAGACTTAACTTTTTTTATGATAGTCCATTTGATGGAAAAGGGGGTATTATTAGAGTTAAGTTTTTTAATTAAAGTGGTTAGAGAAGTTCCTTGGCTATTATTAGAATGATGGTTGTTAAAAGAAGAAATGTGGTTTGATATTCTTTTCTTAATTAATGTTGAAGTAGCGCCGATATATGTATGTACTTAATTAAAAGCTCGAGGTCTGATATTAATATTAATTTGCTGATTTGTATTAGTTAAATAGTTTGAATTTTGTTCATTGTGTTCAACAAAGGGTGGGACAATGATAGTACGAAGACTGTTTTGGAGGGGATAATGAGTGTTGTTAGTGTTAGGATGGCTGTTAGGAGCAATATTATTATTATTATCATTATTATTATCATTATTATTATTGCTAGTTGTATGATTGTAGATGGAGGGGCTGCTCGAGTGGTATATTGGATTAGTAACTATATCAGATGGAGGATGGGAAGAAGGATAACTTGAAGACGAAATATTAGTGTCTGTTATGGGAGGATTGCGTGGGAGCTCAGTAATTGTGCATGAATATATAACATCTTTATGGATACAATCATTATTGAGTGGGCAAAGATGTTTGTTATTACAATTACAGCTAGTTTTGGGTTTAATTGGGAAAGAGATATTTTGGGCGGATTTTATTTTTTGTTATTAGATGTTAAGATTCTTTGTGCTAAATTAGGCATTGTTGAATAAGAAATTCTTATTGAATTTTTATTGAAAATAGAACTATATCTGTGTGGGTATTTGAAAGAGTTTTGTACAATGTTGAAGAATTTCCTAGGTATATTAGTTTTGACATTTAGGCTAAATGGAGGATTAAACTAAATATTTTTCTTTCTCCTGATACAACTGGGTGGGTTAGAGGTATTACGATTAGTATTTTGGTTTGGATTATATATATAGACTGGTTCATTGTTATTGATAGCGGCAGATCTTGTTATTTGAGCTGGTTTCTTGCGAGTCATATTGTGTGTGATTACAGATTTAAGGTGGCCAGCAGGAGGAGCATAATGGTTGTATTCAATCTTTTCCTTGTGTCCTGAGTTCCTTAAGGCATTATTGAAGAAAGTAGCATTTTGATTAAAAGTTTTTTATCAGCAGAAAGAACAGAAATTCTTCTAGAGACGGCTGGTACTATAGATTTTATAATTGAGTTGGGGTGGTTAGAAGATTTATAGACGTATAACAGCGTAAGGTTGGGTTTATGAGTTTTGGTGTTAAGATTAAGTGTAACATCTAGAAAATTTGAAGTTTTTTTTTTGGGGGGGGGGGTCCATAATTATAGAAAGGCCAAAGTTATTAAAGAAATTATGTAATTTTTTAATTGTTTTGTTGTACTCTCTTGGCCTGGCTGTTGTAGTAAAAAGGGCATCATCTCTATAAAGGCCCCCTTGGATATGTTTAAAGTGGTATTTAAGTTCTTTCAGTAAGAAGAGTCCCACTAAATCAGTAACTTCTGCAGAGTCAGAAGCACCCATCAAGATGTCAAAATATCAGGGGTGTTCTTTCTATTCCAAAGCTGATTGTTTAATTGTATAAGGGACTTTCTCACTAGGAGAATTAATTTAATTTCTAAATTAGTTAAGTCAGAATTTCTTTTAGCAAAGATAAGCGCCTTATTTAAAAGGATCGGAGAAATTGATTGATAACAATTTTGGATGTCAAAGGTTATGAAGTTAAGGATGTGTTTATTTTTAAGGGAGACAAACCAATTAATTACGGAATCTGAATTTAGCCAAAGAGGGAAACTTACTTTTTCTTTAATAGAAGGGATGATTCTATCTAGGATATTTTTATTTACAGCACCTAAGTCAGAGTTAGATGGGCAGATCAATCTGATGGAGGGGTTGTCATAGAAATTAGGTTTGTGATCTTTGAGAGTGAATCTAAGGGTACCTGGAGAAATTATTTCAGTGAAGTTATGAATATTCATAGAAGTCAGTAAATGTTTACCTTCAGAATTGATGGAATTGAAAGTCTTAGGAGGGACTACTTTATAAGATTTATTAAGTTCTTTATACAAAAGTTTTTTATATGTAGGATAGTCAAGTTTATAATAATTTTTTGTCTTATCAGCAGGGACGAATATATGTTTATTCTTTTTAACTTTTTCGGCAATATTATTTATTTTTCAAGTAACCGGATTATAACAGTGTTTTTGTTTCTTAAATTTAATTTTTTTGACTAAATTAACATGGAATTCTCAAACTCCTCAAGGTAAGGGTTGTATTTGGGGTGGGCAGTAGTTTTTAATCATAAAATTTGGCAGCAACTCTTTCGATTTTTTTTTGTTCTCTATGAGAGTTGATAGGGAGTTCATTTGATGAGAAGGAAAGGATTTCTTCGAAACTCCGTGGATTAAGGACTATCCACTTATTAAGTGTTCCTTTTCAGATTAAATGTTTTTAACTCTTTTTCAAAGTGTTTTTTAACATGTTTTATTAACTATTTGCTCTTTTATATATATATATATATATATATATATATATATATATATACTAGCAGGACCCGTTAACTGGCAGTGTTCAGTGGAAGTAAGCCCACCCCTCATAAAAAAGTAAACTACGGTTGTTGTTGTTGTTGTTGTTCAACCTCCAACCTCCTTATGTTTAGAACAGCTTTCGAAATAGACATCCCGCAACCTCCTCATGTTAAGAATGGCTTTTGGAATAGACACCCCTGAGCTCCTCATGTTAAGAACGGCTTTCAGAATAGACACCCTCAACCTTTCCATGTTTAGAATGGCTTTCAGAATAGATACCATATTTTTTTAGGGAGGGGGTGGCAAAATATTTTCCCAAAATTTAACCTTGATAATTGTTGTCAGCATACCCACACGCAAATACTATAAACAAAAAAAAAATGTCGTTCAGAGAGAAATAGATTTGTTTATTTTATATACAAATCTGATGGCCACTGAATTATATCTCAAAAACTACTTGTCTCTGCTAAATTTAAATGAGATTGTCTCACAAAGTCGAAAACCTTTAAAAGTCGTCATTTTAATGAAATAGAGGTCGTGTAACTGGGAGGAACACTAGAAACAACATTGTGGTGGACGGAGTACCGAGGCATATTCTCGACATCAGACCAGTGGAAAGCGAAGCAATGGAGGGGAATGTGCAGCAACAGGAGGAGGACGAGACACCTCAGAGGCCAAGTAGAGAGAGGCGACCGCCACAGTGGATGAGAGACTACGAAATATGATTTTGAGATCAGGGAGGTACGTTTTTTTGTTTTTTCTTTGTTTTGTTTTTTATAACATTTTCACCCCAAACGAGTCAAATTGCCACTTTGATGTAGGGGGCTACTATCAGGGGCAACAACTACTGGGGTACTATGTAGGGATTTGGGCAGCAAGATGTCGGTTCACGTTACACTTGAACTTCTGCACGTCAGTACTGTTGGGGAAGCAGGGACCTGGAATGGAATTCCAGAGTCTAGTGGTTCTGGGGAAGAAACTATTGGAGTAAAAAGATCTTTTACATCTAGGGATCTCTACAGTGTGGGGGTGAGATTTAGCCGTCTGTCGAGGGTGCACAAGTGATTGCAGTTCGTCAGAGCATTCACCACTAAAATACTTGTAGAAAAGGCAAAGAGATGCAACATTTCGTCGATGGGACAGAGGCTGAAGCTTAGATGCCAGTTCAGGGCCTATCAGTTTTGTGGCTCTCTTTTGAACCTTGTCAAGGAGCGAGAGACTAGTAGCAGATGCACCAGCCCAAATGTGACAGCAATACTCCATGCATGGGCGAATGGTGGCCTTATAGAGGTACAGGATACTTTCGGATGTTAGCCGTCGTCTAGTATGGTAGAGAGAGCCCACCTTTCTTACAGCGAGGGCCTTCAATGTAATTGTTTCAACTCATGTTTCCTGTGAACGTTAGGCCAAGGAGTTTGAAAGATGTACTCTCAGATAAAGAGTCGTTGGCCATTGCTATAGATGGTAGAGAGGGTTTCTTGTAATTATTGAATGAAACTAGTGTAGTCTTGGCGGCATTGAACGCGACCAACCACTTTTGTCCCCATTCCACCACAGATTGGAGGTCTTCCTCTAGTGTTTCTGCCATTTCTTTAGAAATGTGTTCATTCGTCTTCCTGTCGTGCCTTCCATAGAGTGTAGTGTCATCAGCATATATACCCATCTCAGAGGCAATTTTGTCGGGGAGGTCATTTATGAATATCAGGAACAATAGAGGTCCAAGGATAGAACCCTGGAGCCCCCCGCATTTATATCATATTGTTTAAATGTACGACTGTCGAGGACAACCTGGATTTTTCTCTTATCTAAGAAGGATTTAATTATGTTAAGTATTCTACCAGTGATACCGTATGATCTAATTTTCCTGAGGAGACCCTCATGCCATACCCTGTCAAAAGCCTTAGATATATCTAGAGCTACCGCTCTGCCCTCCCCCGCTTTGTCCAGTGAATGGTATATATGTTCAGAGATTACAGTTAGGATGTCTGCTGTGGAACGGGCTTGTCTAAATCCATATTGTTTGTCAGTCAGAAGTTTAGCATCTGTAAGGTGATGGACTAGAGCATGGTTAATTAAGGTCTCAAATATTTTGGTAAAATGTAGGAGGAGGCTAATGGGGCGATAATTTGATGAGTCAGTCCTTTCGCCAGAATTCTTGAATACTGGTACAACAGAAGCAGTTTTCCAACAGCCCGGAAAGCAAGCTTCATTAAGGCATTTGTTGTAGAGTTTGGAGAGAACTGGAGCTACTTTGGCTGAGCACTTTTTTAATAGCACAGCTGGGATGAGATCGGGTCCACATGCTTTTGAAGTGTAAAGGTTTTTTATGATGGCATGCACCTTAGCAGGGGTGATTTTCAGATCGTCTAGCGTGGCGTCTGTCCGCATAGGAAAGTCAGGTAGGGGGTGGTTGGAAGGGTCCAGTGTTGAGTTTGAGGCAAACCGACTGGCAAGCATGTTAGTCTTGTCAGTTGCTGAGAAGACAACCTCGTGATTGTTGGTTAGTGGGGGAATTGTTGATTTCCCATTATTTGTGGTTAGAAGCTAAGAAAAAACAAGTCTTACCGTGAGTGCTCAGTGAGTGAGTTCAGGCCGAGAAAAGGAAAAACAAAGATGGCGGCCAGTATTTTATTACGTGCGTTCTTGCATAATCTTGTGTGTGCGTGAAGCTGGAAACTACAAAACGAGCTTCATTTCTCGGTGCTGAGCGATAACCCTTTTTTGTGTTTGAGGTGACCCCCCCCCCCATTACGGAGATTCATCATCTAGATACCATATAAGACGGTAGTTAATCATTCTTTCGAACGTTTTGCATAGGAAGCTTGTGAGAACTATTGGTCTGTAGTTTTCTGGGTTTGATGTATCTTTTTGCAATTTGGGTATCGGTATTATTGTTGCATTTTTCCATGAAGTTGGGAAATCTTTTGTTTCCCATATTTTATTATAAATTTTGAGAAGGAGTTTTAATGATTCGGCTAGAATTTCTTTAAGGAAGCTGTAGTGTACTTCATCTGATCCTACAGCTGAGTTATGGGATTTTTCTATGGCGGTTTCTAGTTCATTGAGGGAGAAGATTTCATTGTAAGGCTCTTGGTTTTTGGAGTTAAAGTTTATTTTGTACTTTTCTTCATGTTTCTTAAGTATTTGAAATTGTCTATTGTAGTGTTTTGATGATGAAATTGTCTATTGTAGTGTTTTGATGATCAATTTTCAGGAAAGGTTTTAGCTAGTGTGTTAGCAATATCTTTTTTATCAGTTATTTTCTGTTTATTTGGGAGAAGGTATTTGATTGGATTCGGATTATATTTTCCAGTTATTTTCCTAATCATTTCCCAGACGGTTTTGGGTTTAGTCGTGATGCTGATTTTGTTGACAAATTGTTGCCAGCAGGATCTTTTGAATTCTTTAATTGTTTTTTGAGTTTTAGCTCTTTAGTGTTTGTATTCTATTAAGTTGTTCGTTGTGGGTTGTTTTCTAAATTTTCTTAAGGCTGCCTTTCTCTGTCTAATGGCCTTTTACATTCTGGATTGAACCATGGGGTTTTTGGGGGGGTTTTTTCCAGGACGAGAATTTTGGGGTATGCATTTTTTGGCTATTATTATGAGTACTTCCGTGAATTCTTCTATTATTTGAATTTGATGTTCTGTTAATTTTAGTGAACAAAGTTCTTTAAATTCGGCCCAGTTGGCTTTGTTTGTGTTCCACCTGGGTATGGGGTTTTGGATGGAGTTACTGTAATTGATTATAATAGGGGAGTGATCACTTCCACAGGGTTCTCCGTAAGTGCTCCATGTATAATCCAAGAAGCTTGATGGATCACACATGGTAAGATCAATGGCACTAGTTGATCCGTTTGTTGGATTTAAGTATGTGGGATTTTTTTGATTGAGAAGGCATAAGTTATTTTTGTTAATTAGTTGTTCAATTTTGTTGCCTTTTGAATTTGTGACTTCACATCCCTATAACGGACTGTGGCAGTTAAAGTCTCCTAGATGAATGAATGGTGAAGGTAGTTGTTTTATTAAATTTTCTAGTTCATTTTCATTTATTGGTTCATGAAGAGGGAGGTATATTCAGCAGATTGTGATTGTTTTGTGTAATGTGACTTTTTTTTCTTTTTTTTTTTACACAGTGATCACCACTTATCAAGGCCCAGAAGCCACTCAGGGAGTTATAATTGCTTGGAGATTTGTTTTGACAGAGAAATTGCTTTGAGGTATGTTATTCCTTACAAGAATTGAGGTGCCTCCATTAGCACGAAGGCCTGTGTTATGGAAATAGTTGTATTGTTTATAGTTTGGTGTTTTGAAATGATTATTGTTTTGTAGGAAGGTTTCTTGTAAGTAGACAATGGCTGGGTTGAAGAGTGAGATAAGTATAAGAAGTTCATTATAGTTAGATCTTATTCGACGACAATTCTATTCGATAATTTGTTGTGTTTTATTTCTATCGATGAGGTTTTCCTCTATTTCCATCTCTTTAGAAGTAGGGGGTTTATCTTTTGTCGGAGTTTGTGTCTTTGATGAAGTGTTTTGCTGGGTTTTTTACTTTTTTTGTTTGGATCTGGACATTGATCTGGATCTTGCTTGAGATGTTGCTGTTTTGGCTTCTTGTTCATTTTTTCCCTCTTGATTACTTGTGTTAAGTTTGTTTTTTTTATCTAGGGTGTTTTCGGTTTCCATTTTTTCTAGAATTTGGAATCTATTTTGAGTGTCTATTGTTTGGTTTTCTTCTTATCTGGAACGTTATTTGCTTTTTTATCATTGCTTATGTTTTTATTAATTTCTGGTGATTGTTTTGTTGGTTTCTGTGATAATTTTTTAATGGTTCTGTTGTGGATGGAATATTATTTTTATTATTAGTTTGGATTTGTTATTTCTATTTTGTTTCCCAGATTTGAGTATTTTTCTTTTCGGCTATTTTGAAATTCTGGTCATTCTTTAATGTTTAATGTAATCAGTTTGTTTATCAGTTCCCTATATTCATCATGTATTTCATTATGTTGGTATGGTTTAGTTGTCTTTTTTGTTGTCTCAGCATATGTGTTGTCTTTCATGTACGTCTCAACTATTTTTCTGGCTTCTGGAAAGGTTGTGTTTTTTTTTTTTTGTACTTTACTTCTATAATTGCTTTTTCTTTTTATATGTTTTGCGTATTTTAGAGAAGACCGGGTGATCTTCTTTGCAGTTAGTGCATTTCACCTCATTTATGCATTTTTTTTAGGTGTGGTCAGGCCCTTTGTTGCCGCATTTTCTGCATATTTTTATTCCTTTACAGGCTTCTTTATGATGTCCATATTTTTGGCAATGGAAACATCTTAATGGGGCTGGGATATATTGGTCTACTTTTACATTTAAGTAGCCAATTTTTATTTTTTTAGGTATTGTTGGTTTGTTAAACGTTAATATGTATGTGTTGGTGGTTATTATTTTATTGTTTCTTTTTATGTTTATGCAGATGTGATTGATTACTCCTTGTTTTTCTAGTTCAGTTTTTATTTCTTCTTCAGTTGCTAGCGATAGTTCATAACTTCGAATTACTCCTTTCGAAGTGTTTAGTATTTTATGGGGAAAGACTTTGCACTTGTACTCATGGAAGTTCTTCATTTTGAGTAGAGATTGAGCATCTCAACTAGTGGATTTCAATCTTTTGGTTTTTTTTATCATTTTTGGTTTACTTTTTGTAGATAATGTCTTTTCTATTAGGAAAGGTGATAAATTTCCAATTTTTTTATTTTCGATTAATTCAATAACCAAGAATCGTGGGAAATTTCCTTCGTCCATAGTTGGAACGGTTTTTCTAGTTTTTAATTTTTGTTCTTCATCTGAGCTTGAGAGGTCAGAGTCAGAGGAATGGTTTCTTTTAAGAGTTTTGAGGGGGATGCATTTGTTTTTATCAGCTATGGATTTTGGGATTTATTTTCCATCAACCACGCTCTCTACCCACCTCGGAGTCTAAAATTGGGGCATTGTAAGGGGGGAAACACATTCGCCTTGACCATGTTGGGGCTACATGGAGACTATACCCTTTGGTAAGGAGTTCTCAAGCACTATATTTTCTGTTCAATATGTCCTCAAAATACATTTGTTCAGATGGAGTGTTAAGTTCTGATCTTTTCAATTGATTGACTCTTGCCACTGCCTTCTAGCACTTACTTGGTTTGCCTATTTTTTGTAGTGGGGGAAGAAAAATAAAAAAAAGATGGGAGTATCTTTAAGTTTTGTTCTTTGTTGTGGTAGTTGGTACTTTGGGTGTAAGTGCTAGGGCTTGGCGTGACTGGCCGATTGGTCGGATTGGGCATCTCCGACCGCCCGTCTAGCCAAAGTAATGTGTTGCAGTGCCTAGACTTTTATGCACCCAGGTCTAGGTTAGCTCAATCACCAGGGTCACGTCCTAAGGCATTACGGGTAGCAACCCACGGCTAACTGGTTGCCCCATTGAGGGATTTTTACCTTCTGCAGGGGGGACAGTCGGCTTATTCTAGTGCCCTACCAACAGGGCAAAAAAAAAAGAGGGGGGCGACGGAGTTGGGAAGTAGGGAAGAAAAAGGAAAGGAGAGGGGAAGGGGGTTGTTGTTTTTGTTTTTGTAGAACATAATTAAGTTTTACAAAAGAGAATAGAAAACAAAAACAGAAAATCGATGTAGGTGCATTTTGTCTCAGGAAGCCAATAGACAGCCTGATCTGGTAGCACCAGGAAAATGTAGAATTGGTCCCGGTGTCAACTAGTAACAGTGGAAGAACTAAATATTTATAGAGAAAAATAAGGACTTCTTTCTCTATAGATGATGCGATTGTGATGGGGTTTCTCCTAGGATACAATGTAGCATTTTATTATAATGACTTAATGCGTCTAAAATTGTGGTAAAAAAATACATAAAATAGTGACTAATAGCCTAGACGTAATGAATTAGTATGTGGCATCTGTTATTGCAAACCTACAATACTTTGGTCCAGAGGGGAATTTCTGCAGTCAAAATATTATATATATATATATATATATATATATATATATATATATATATATATATATATATATATATGCAGGTTGGAGGTGCATATCTAATCAACTTTGTTAAGATTTTGACTTCTGTGTGTCATGTCTATCATTGTACTTGTAAATCAGGTTCCGGCCTTAAAAGCCACCTGAGGACATATGAGGGCTATTTGATGCAGAACATGAAACTTAAGACGGGAATCATCTGTAGAGATGCTGCAATCATAATCATCATTTCAATATATATATATATATACATATACAGGGCGATCAAAAGAAACGGGTCCCAACTCTAATTAGGCCCTGTTTCTTAGTGTTTTGTCCGAATGAAATGAAACTTTGGTCATAACTAGTTTATTATATTCAAAACATCACATCAAAACACTAGGGTTTTTGGCCTTTTTTTCTCCGTTGACTGTAAAATGCTCAGAAAAACAATTGAATGTTCTGTTTTTTAGGGGGTCACCCTGTTTATATATAACTAGCCTGTGTGCCCAGCATTGCTCGGGTGTTTGGAGATGTGTTGAGCAAAAAAAGAAAGGGGGGGATAGTGGGCAGGCAGGTAGGCAGGCTCAAATCCATATCATGAAGGAGGAAAAGAATGTGAAAAAAAAAAGTGACGTCTTTGCCGTTGTGCCCATTGCTAAACCGGAAATGGCGAATGTTTAAATTAAGGATAGTCAATCGAAAAGAGGGGATGACTTTTGTAAATATTGGCGAAAAAAAGCAACCTCTCCCTGTAGAAAAGTGCCCAGTTGAGGGTGAAGGAATAATTGTTTTTAGCCATTTTTTTATATTTGTCGTCCGAAGGGTCAAGCTTCAAAACGATATCGATCTCGTGAAAATCCGTCGCCTCTGTCGAAAGTTTTAGGCAGACATACAAACATACATACGTTTAAACAGACAGGTGACATTTATATTGTAGATGTTCTTCGCCCATTGATGAAGAAGACACTTATTCTTGTAGCTGCTGCTGTTGATGACGATGTATACATTTCAACAGTAGACCGGGTCTATTCTTATAATAAAGCATTTGTTCCTTGCGAGAGACATTGAGGTGAGAACGTAAGTCGATTACATACCAAGCCGTAAGGGAACAATCCATTATCGTCGAAGCAGATTAAATTGTGAAGAAATGAAAATGAAAAACTCCAATCAAAAGAAGCCGTCATTAAAAGACGACGACAACAACAGCAGCCGAAGATATTAATACAAATTTTAGAAGCTTAAATAAAGACGACATCCCCCCACCACCACCACCAAAAAAAACGAAAATATGAAACACTTATTGGATTAAAAATAACAATGAGAAAATGATAAAAGGTAAACTTTTAAAGAACGGCACCGTCTTATGCTTAAAACATTTGTATGCTTTAATGGGAACCAGGAGAATGAAAGTCTAAGACTTTTTTTGTTTTCGTTATATTTTCCATTTCTTGTTTGTTTAAAGAACAAAATAAAAGAATGGAAGAACTTGAGGAAAATTAACCAGAACTCAAAGACTACATAAAGTGGTTTGAAACTCAAAGAATTAAGGTAGATTTAATTTGGCAAGACATCGATTTAGGAGTGATTAAAACGTAAAATACTAATGAAAAAGGGGAGACTGTCTATTGTAGAGCAAGGTGGGTTTTGGTTGTTTTGTTTTATGGCATATCAACTCTTTTAGATTATTTAATGTCAAATCCAATAATTTTAGTAAAAGTTTTTATGCTTCAAGTTCTTTATATCTTCAAATATTAACTCACAATGTTTGGTTTGGTTGTTTTGTTCTCCGGCATATGAACCCTTTTCATGTTATTTAATACCAACTCTGATATTTTTGAAAAAAAGGTTTTCTGCTTCAAATTCTTTATATCTTCAAATATTTATTCATGATGTTTAGTTTGGTTGTTTTGTTTTATGGCATATCACCTCTTGTGGATTATATGGCGACTGAATTACAAAGTGATTCCAGCAAACGCTAAAAAGCAAATGACTTTAATAGCAGCTTTCTTTTCGTTTGGACTCGCTTTCTTCATCACTTCTAAAGTAAGTTTTTACAAGAAAGTGTTAACTCAAAGGATTTATAACCAATGAAAATCGTTTCAAACCACAAAAGTAACAAGTGAAAGTAATAAGCCAATGCAAACTTATAAACTCTTTTATAAAACAAACAGTCAAAAACTAAAAGATGAGAGATTAAATCTGTTTCAAATATTTATTTATGAAGTTTGGTTTGGTGGTTTCGTCTTATGGCATATCAACGCTTTTCAGGTTATTTAATGCCACATCTGGTACATTTTGCTAAAAGTTTTCATGCTTTAGGTTTTTTTATATCTTCAAATATTTATTCATGGTGTTTGGTCTAGTTGTTTTGCAAAAAGACGTTTTTGTGTTTGTGTATATATATATATATATATATATATATATATATATATATATATATATATATATATATATATATATATACATACTCTGCCATGCGTTGCTGTGGTTCAATTCGGTGAAATGAAAAAAAAAGAGAAAATGCATGTTTCTTATCGGCTTAATTTCCCAGTACTTATGGATAACACAATATTTTTTGTTGTTCCATTTTCTAAGCAGATATAGGATTTTCTGGTTTGCTGACTCTAGAACACGCAACACACAATTGTAAAGATTGTCCCTGAGCTTTGTTGGTGGTGATTGCAAACGACAATCAAATTGGAAATTGCAATTTGCTAAATTGAAATGGTATAACCGGTAGAATTATAGGAATGCATGGAATGAAGACATCTTCACATTAGAAAAGCCCTGTCAAGATTGTTGCTTCTATTATGCTGTTCATTCATTTTTTTACTGCAAGTCACATGCCATTGCAAAGCTTGGCTGGTTGATATTTCGCAATATTATAATTGGTACACCAGTTTTTAATTGCAGTACATGCGGTGGCGTCCCTGGCAAATGGTGAATTCAAAAATTCTGTTGGATACTTAACTGCTTTGTCTGCTTCCACAACAATGTCAACAGACTTGTATGTGACTACGTCACTTGGAATTTTAAACTGAATAATATTAAATTCATGGACGTCTTTGTTTTGAGCTGCAAGAATAACTTGTTCACTTAGCCAACTGGAATCCTTTTAATTAATTTGAATATCTGGAAAAACCTTTTTTACCAACTCTTCTTTTGATGTAACTAAATTACAGAAGTTATGAGGTAACAAAATTTACTCTGAACTCGAATCAGCTGTCACTTTTCCGTTCCCAATTTCCAACAATTGATGTGAAAATATCTCTACAGATCAATTATTCTGCAACTGGACACACATATTTTGAGTTAAGTTTAATGTCTTTACATGGCGCCAAAAAGTAGAGTATTTGAAGCAAGCATTTATTTCATCTGCTGGTGTTGATTGAGGAATTACAGGTAACATGTCTGAAATCTCCTGCAAGCAATATTACTGCATTTCCAAATGATTTGACATTGCCAAGCAAATCTTGCAAGGATCGATCAAGAGCCTCGAGTGATTTTTTGTGTGGCATGGCACATTCATCCCAAACAAGTTTGCATTTCTGCAATATATTTTTCGTTCTGGATGTTTTGGAGATATTGCACATGGGCGTTTCGATAAATTGAATGTTTAATGATAATTTCAATACAGAATGAGCAATTCTTCCACCTGGTCGCAGCTATTCTGGATGAAGCAAGAGCTAAGGCTATGTCATTTTGTGATCAAATGGCTGTCAAAATCAATTTAATTAGGAAGATTTTACCAGTTCCTGCCAGTGCATTTAGGAAAAAGATTTCTCCAACCCCGTTATTAATAGTCTGCATTACTTGTTTTTTTTTTGTTTTTTTTTGTTTTTTTACAAAGGCATCACCACATTATCAAGGCCCAGAGGCCACTCAAGGATAAGGGTTAAAGAGTGTACAGTAGAAATTGGTCAATATAGTAATCATTAGTAATGAAAATTTGGTAAATTTGATAACTTATATGGAACGGCTCATCAAGAACTTATTTACTTTAGACTTGAACACAACCATATTGTAGTCAGCCGGAAAGCAGGAAAACGGAAGACAATTCCACAGGCGTGCAGTTCTAAGAAAGAAGCTTTGTTCATGGAATCTATGTTTAGGTTTAGGCACAGATAAAGAGTGGGGGAAATTATTGATAGTGTTTACAGCTAGACGAGTATTTCTTGTGAAAGTTTGGCGAGGGGGGACCATAGATTGAAGCTCAGTTGAACACTTTCCATGAAAATAACGATACATCAGAGACAAACTCGCAACATCTCTTCTGTGAGATAGAGGTTGCAAGGAGGAGAAAAGGACATCTCCTACGAGGCTACGAAGTCTATTTTGAACTTTATCAAGGCAGGACAAGTCCTTTCTAGCAGCTCCTGCCCAGATGTGGCAACAGTATTCCATCCTTGGACGTACCTGGCTCTTATATAGATAGAGAATAGCATCAGCAGTGAGATATCTACCGGATCGATAGAAAGATCCCACCATTTTTCCAGCGGCCTTGGCAACAGATTTGATATACATGTTCCATTTAAGATAAGGAGTAATGGTCAAGCCCAGAAGCTTGTCAAAACTTGAGGCCTCCTGAAGACGAGAGCCATTCATTTCAATTGATGACAGATTTGGATTAGAATGTTGATGATGTAAAGAGAGAAGCTTGGTTTTAGATGCATTAAAAGTAACCAGCCACTCCTTTCCCCATTGTACTACGTGCTCAAGATCAGAGGAGAGAGAATTGGAGAGAACTTGGTCGTTTACTGTCTTAGATGTGGTACCATAAATGGTAGTGTCGTCAGCATAAATGTCTACGAATGATGTAAGGATATGATTTGGAAGATCATTAATGTAGATCAGGAAAAGAGTTGGGCCCAGGATGGATCCCTGAGGGACACCGGCATTAATACTGTGAGCTTCTGATTTTTGCCCCTCAACTACTACTCTTATGAACCTTTCAGAAAGAAATGATTTAATAATTGAGAAGACTTTTCCAGCTATACCATAGCTAGCGATCTTATGAAGTAAACCTTTATGCCATACCCTATCAAAGGCCTTAGATATGTCAAGAGCAATTGCCCTAGAAAGATTGCCACCGTCGAGAGATTTGCTAATCCTATGCGATATAACTGTAAGGACATCTGCTGTAGATCTAGCAGAACGGAAACCATATTGAGTGTCACTAAGAAGGTTATTTTTGTTGAGATGGTTGATTACTTCTGTATTTAACACAGATTCTAGCAACTTACTCATGACGCACAGGAGACTTATTGGCCTGTACTGAGAGGGGGATGAGCGATCACCTGAATTCTTAAATACAGGGCATACTGATGAGATTTTCCAGGGAGATGGGAAACTATTCTCCTTAAGACAACGTTTAAACAGTTTTGTAAGTATGGGCGCTAGTTCAGGTTGAAGTTTTTTGAGTACTATAATTGGAATACCATCAGGGCCAGTTGCTTTACTCGAATCAAGGTTTTTGATTAGCTTCGCAACATCACGTACAGATATACGTATATCACATAGCGTGTTTTCTGATACAGGAGGAAATATTGGGGGTTGGCGGTCTTGGTCGCAAAGGGTAGAATTAGCTGCAAAGTTCTTGACAAAGAGTTTGGCTTTGTCTGATGCTGATGAGATTACTTCAGGTCCATTGATAATAGTTGGGATGGAGCACACGCTTCTGTTCAGGATTCTGTTTGCTATTTGCCAAAACTGGCGGGAACCAAGCCGCTGCTCAGCTACTTTGGACTTAACAGATTGAGCATACAACTCTCTTGCGTTCCTTATTACTTTCTTACAATGGTTGCTGGCAGTCCTGAAAATGGCTTTAGTTTCCATACATCTATTACATTTGAAGCAGTGGAAAAAGTGATTTCTGTGCGCAATGGTAGCAGCACATTCTGGAGAGAACCATGGCTGGCTGTTAGGTTTTTGCTGAAACTTTTTAGAGGATATGAAATGGTCAATACCTACAATTAACCATTCAGTCAGGTCTAATACTATCGAGGACACATCCTTTTTAAACATGGAATGCAGCGGTAGATCAGATATAAATGTACGGAAGCTATCCCAGTCAGCCTTAGTGTATCGATATATTGTACGATGAAGAGGTACGTCTGGGGACTTATTACATTTCATTTTTATCTTAATTGATACAACAGAGTGGTCGGAAGATCCAAGAGGCGACAGAACAGAAACTGAACATAATTCAGGGCAAGTTGTGAGAAAAAGGTCTAGTAGGCTCGCATACTGGCCGTCATTATCGGGCACACGGGTAGGTTCCAGAACAATCTGAGTGAGGTCATAGGCAATGGAGAAATCATGACAGAACCTCCCCTCATCATCGGTCTTGTTTGAGTGGGTCAACCATTCGACGTTGTGAACATTGAAGTCTCCACATACGTGAATGTTAGCTGAAGGATAAGTAGAAAGGACTTGGTCAATTTTCTCAGATATGCTTTGAAAGATAGTAACTCCGCTGTTGTGGGGGCGATAGAGAGTAAATATAAATGCAGTAGTGTGAGCTAAAGCAACCCGGAAGCACATATAGGGTAAGTTAGGATCTTCCCTGGAGATGTCCCTCCCACATGGAAAGCTATCTTTAATATAGGCACATATTCCATGCCCATGGCGATCTTGGGGGTCAGATTTAGAAGTTAAGTTAGAGTATCCTGTAATTGCAAACTCATCTAGGGAAATAGCCTGTCCAATGCCAGTTTCACTTAAAAATAAAAGGTCTGGTTTAGTCTCCTGTAATTGGGTTGAAAATTCCTCCTTGTTTAAGTGTTAGTTTATACATATTTAATTGCACATACAACAAAAGATCACCGGTGTTATAATTTTGTTCACAACGCAATTCTACATCAAACAAAGTAGCAGCAGAGCAAGTTGGTGATGTAAATATGAATGCAATTTCTAAGCAGAAATCTTCAATCATTTCTAATACTTCATTTCTGCTGTGAAGTCCATGTTGGAAAACCGCCTCTGTGGTACCAGTCTTCAAGAATTCTGCTGAAAGAACTGACCCACTAAATTATCACCCCATTAGCCTCTTTCCGCTTTTCGCCAAAATATTTGAGTCCTTAGTTAATCAAGCCCTAGTCCAACAGCTGCTAAACTCCTGACTGACAAACAATATGGATTCAGGGAAGCCCGTTCAACAGCAGATATCTTAACTGTAGTTTCTGAACGTATATACCGTTCATTGGATAAAACAGGGGAGGGTAGAGCGGTGGCCCTCGATATATCTAAGGCTTTTGACAGGGTATGGCACGATGGTCTTCTAAAGAAAATTAGATCATATGGAATCACTGGAAGAATTCATAATGTAATTAAATCCTTCTTAAGTAATAGAAAAATCAAAGTTGTCCTCGACAGTCGTACATCCAAACAATATGACATAAATGCGGGAGTACCTCAGGGGTCTATCCTTGGACCTCTATTATTCCTGATATTCATAAACAACCTCTCTGATAAAATTGTTTCGGAGATGGGTATATTTGCCGATGACATCACTCTCTATAACAGATATGAGGGGAAAACAAATGAACACATATCCAAGGAAATGGCAGAAACACTAGAGGATGACCTCCAATCCGTAGTGGAATGGGGACAAAAATGGTTGGTCACATTCAATTCTGCTAAGACTAAGCTTGTTTTCTTCAATAACTACAGGAAACCTTCTCTAACACCAATAGCAATGGCCAAGAACACATTACCTGAAAGTACTTCTTTTAAACTCCTCGGCCTAACGTTTACAGGGAATATGAACTGGAATAGTGTTGTGGTTGCAAGGTTGAACAATAATTAGTAAGGAAATACAATGAAGACGCAAACAACAAGATAACGCAATAATAAGTGTATTAAAGAAAAGGTATATTTACAATATGTACAAATGATGGTGTCGAGTCAGAGAGTCTTGGTGGGAGGACATGTACGCTCTTCGGCGTCACTTCCGGTGGCATTTGAGTAAGACACACCAAGGCCAACCTAGGCTTGCCATTTATAGTGTTATGTTATTCGCATATGCAAATAAGTGGTTGCCACCACAACACCCCCCTCCCAAGATTTGAAGTCACACAGATTTCAATATCTTTTTCTTTTTGGGTTTACCATTAATGGTTCATTCACTTTTCTTTTCCTACCTGATCTTCGGGGTTCAGGTGCATTTTGAGGCGGTTCCAAATTAAAAGATTCGTATATGATATCTATGGTGTCCTCCTCTTCGACTGTTGTCGTATCATCATCATCTTGGATATGACGTTTTTTTATCTGATTTAGGTGCCTTTTATGTATATTCTGTGGACCTTTAATCATGTATGTACAATCACCAATGCGTTTATCCACTACTCCATATTCCCAGTAAGATGTGTTATTTCTGTAGCACTTAAAATATACTCGATCTCCCGAGTTATATTTCTTTCTTCTCGTGTGTGTAGTGTTTCAGATAATTGCCTGCCTTGGCAATAGTTTGTCAAACGCTGATTTTACCTTTCTGGCAAACATTAGATCAGCTGGTGATATGTTTGATGGTGTACTAGGATGTGGTGTAATCCTATATACTTGCAAGAATTGTTGCAAAGCTTTTTCTGTTGGTGTTCCAATGGATTTCTTGAACGCTCGTTTTAGCGTGTCCATGAACCTTTCCGCGAGGCCGTTCGACCTTGGATGATATGGCGGAGTCGTGATGTGCTTCACTCGGAACGTGTCGCAAAATTCCTTAAACTCTGCGGATGTGAACTGCGTTCCGTTGTCAGTGACCAGTGTGTCTGGTACACCGAATCTTGCAAACAACTCGTGTAGGAACCCTATTCAGTTGTTCGTTGTTGGATTCCTGCAACGCATTACCTCCGGCCATTTTGTGAAACTATCCACTACAATTAAATAATAGTTTTCACCTACTGGACCAGCGAAGTCCATGTGGATTCTCGACCATGGTTGGTCGGTCTTCGGCCAAGGTTTGTGTACTATAGGTGGAGATTTTGCTGCTAACTGGCATCCTTTACATTTATCAATTGTTGTCGCTATGTCAGTGTCCATGTTACGCCAGTACACGTAGCTTCTCATTAACGACTTCATTCGATTTATCCCCGGATGTCCTTTGTGGAAATCTCTTAACATCCTATTCTGCAATGTTTTGGGTATTACCACTCTCTCGCTGTACAGTAACACATCGTCACATATGGAGAAAACTTCCTGCACCTTTGTGTCCGTTATAATTTTCTCTTTTATGTCCTTTATATATTCGTCTTTCTCGGCTTCCCTTTTAATGTCCGACAAAGTCACGGGTAGTTCCTTAATGATGTTTGCTACCATATTTTTTACTTCAACATTTGTCCGAATTGCTGCAATGACTGATTCTTCCAGATTGTGTTTCTGTGGTATCAGTCTTGACAGTCCATCCGCATGGCAAATCTTTTTTGATGCTAGATGTTGTAGCTGGAAATCGTAATTAAGTAGTATTGTACCCCAGCGCAGCAATCTATTTGCGGTGTATACCGGCAATCCTTTTTTTGATCCATAGATCGTGACTAACGGTTTATGGTCGGTTTCAAGTATGAATTGTCTACCATATAAATATCGGTGAAATTTAGTCACGGCAAAGATTATGCTCAACGCTTCTTTTTCGATTTGTGAATATGCCCTTTCGGCTGGTATCAGCATTCTCAAAGCGTGCGCTATTGGTTTTCTAGACCCATCCGGCATAATATGTTGAATGCATGCTCCTAAGCCGTAGGAGCTAGCGTCACTAGCGACGACTATTTTTAAGTTTGTGTCAAAGTGCGTTAAGAATAATTCGGATGTTAGTGCGCTCTTTATTTTGTCAAAAGCGGTTTGACATTCTTGCGTCCAGTTCCACGGTGTATCCTTTTTAAGCAGATTATTTAAGGGGCTCGCAAGTTATGCATTCCTTCAATAAAAGATTGGTAATAATTTGCAAGTCCTAAGAAACTCTGCAAGGTTGTTACATTATCGGGTGCTGGCATATTTTTTATTGCCGCAGATCTGTCTGGGTCTGGACGTCGTCCATGTTTGTTTATTATGTGTCCAAGATACTTAATCTCACTCATACAAAAGTCACATTTACTTTCTTTTACTTTAAAGCCGAATTCTTGTATTCGAGTAAATACTTGTTTCAAATGTTCCTTATGTTCTTCTAGGGATTTGCTCCTGACAACAATGTCGTCCAGGTATGCACATGCGCACTCAATACCACTTAGCATGGTGTCCATCGCTTGCTGAAAGATGGCAGGCGCTACTTTGATGCCAAAAGGCAATCGGTTGTATTTGTATAATCCCTTATGCGTATTGATGCATAGTATTTTTGAGCAATTCTCCTCGACTGGTATTTGCAAATACGCGTCGCTCAAGTCTATCTTGAAGAAGATATTACCCCCATTCAACTTCGTGAATATTTCCTCTGGGCTTGGTAGGGGGTAATGGTGATCTTTTAATAGGGAGTTGACCCCGGTCGAAAAGTCTGCGCACACTCTAACTTCGTCATTCTTTTTCTTTACGTATACGGTGGGGGCTGCCCACTCGTTGTGTTCTATTTTTGATAGAATTCCCGTCTGTTCCAATCTATTTAATTCTTTATCAATCTTTTCCAACCCAGCGAACGGAACATTTCGCTTTTTTCTAAAAATTGGGCTGGCGTTTTCTTTAAGTTCAAACGAGGCCTTGAATTTATTGCAGCGACCTAAGTTAGTCGTGAATGCCTCAGGAAATAATTCTTTTAAATCGTCTTTTATATTTACTGTTGTTGGAGAAGAACATTCTAATTTTTTACAGAATGTATTGATTGGCTTATCCCATAGTCCGAATTTCTCAATTAAATCTATTCCAAACAGATTTTCACTATTTTTTAGTACGAATATTTTTAATTTCTTCGCAATCCCTTTCAATTTTATCGGGAGGACAACTTCTCCTTCAAATTTTATACCACCACCAGTTACCGTCCGGGCTGCTTTACTAGTTTTCATCATGGCCGGTTTTCCCAACTTTTTCCACGTATTCAGGTTTATTATAGAAACATCGGAGCCGGAGTCGAGTTGTAACTTTATTGATGTTTTAAATATTTCCACTTTTACGTATTTTCGCCGATCTTTGTCTAATTTTGTATTTGATTTTATTTGCTGTACTCTCTTTCTGGTGTAATCTTTATATCTGCAGCAATCGCTTTTGTGTCCCACCTTCTTACAAATGTAGCATTTTTTCTTCTTATAAGGACAATCTGATTCCCAATGCTTTTCTGCACATCTCTTACAGTTATATCTAGGAAGAGGCTTGTTATATTCTGTACTATATTTATGGTTATTATCTTTGGAATATCCCGTTCCATTGCTTTTCTTTGTAAAGTTCTTGGTTGGTGCGTATGGTTTTCTAACTTTTCTTACATATGCCACTCCGGATTCTTCTATATTTTTTTAATCCTTTTTTAGTGTAATGGCCCTTTCACAGTCCTCTGCTAGTTTCTGGAGGGTTAAATCTTGCTCAGATTCCAGCTTAGACAACACTCGTCTGCGTATTTCTGCCTTTTTCGTGGAAACTAACCCTTGAGCGAAGATTAGACATTTAAAATCTTCTACCATTAGTTCTGCAAGCTTAAAATTATCGCAGTTTTTATTGACAACTGATGCGTATGTCAATTAATCTTGGTTGTCCATCTTTCTTAGATTCATGCACAGCCATCTTTTATGAAAAAGAGATATATTTGGATTAAATAATTCTTTTAGTAATTTTACAGCTTCCATGAACTCTAATTCCGCAGTTTTTTTAGGTAATATGTAATCTACGAATTTGCTGTGTTCTGATGTACCCAATTTTCTGAGTAAGAGGCTCACTTTCTGACTATTTGGCCAATTTTTACAGTCCAGTTGAAAAACATCCTCGTATCTTGTGTAGTATGCTTCAAAATTCTTCTCTTCCTCAGGCACATAATGAAATGTGTCCATGTTATTAAAAATAGTTGTATGGGAGAAATTAACACTATTGACATTTTCTCGATTACTCTTTAGTAGTTCCAGTGTTTTAGCAAAACGTTCATCTTGTCTTTCTTCATATTCCAATTGTAGTTTCTTATGCCTTTCTTCCTGTTCCAATTGCAGTTTTTTCTGCTTTAATTGTGCCATTTTCTGCTTTTCTTCTTGTTCCTGCTGCCATTTCAATAATCTGTCCTCTCTCTTTTCCTCGCGGTCAGCCTGTGCCTGTATTTGTGTTTTCAAAAGCTCGTTTTGTGTAGCTTATCTGCGTTCATCCCGCTCAGCCTGTGCTTGTAAAAATTGCATGAACAATTTTGATAAGTCTTCCATGTTTTTTTTTTTTAGTGTGTAGTTAAAAAAAAATATTGTACCATGTACAATATACACCGGTTTGGGTTACAACAAAAAAGCAAATTGCTGTAAGCTCCTGTTTTCAATAATAATATCGCTGCTTGCAATAATATATTCTTTTTGCGAGTCACGCTGCAAAAAAAAAAATAAAACAGGTTTATTTGGAATCACGAAATGGAATTGACTTTCCGTTTTTAGGCACTTACTAATAAGTAACTCTTTCCACAAAATAAAAGTTTGGGTCTTTTTTTTTTGTTTTTTTTTAATCGAGTCACAATTGAATAATGTATGCAGTACATTTAGTTCTTTGAGTTTTTTTTTTCTCTAGTATTTTAGTAATTAAAATACCTCTTAAATTGAGATTAACTTTTTTTTTTGTGACGTTTTACTGTATTATCCATTATTCAGTGACCACTTCAAGAAAAAAAATCCTTTCCTTGAATTTTAGTTTTAGCTGTGGTATTTCCTTTTAGTACCGACGTCAACCAAAACATTAATTAAAAAGTCCTTTAGTTGTTGTTTTGTTTATGGAGAACAGTAATTAGAATCCACTGGTGAACTTTTTTCGTAGGTTACTTCCTTGCTTTTCGTAATACGGGTCTGACCTGTCGTTTTTGCGACAGAACAAAGTTCGCTTTTCGTTTGCAAGTTGGTCCTTTAGTAAGATTTGTCGTGTAGCGACAAAACAAAAATTCACTTTTACATTCGTTTGCAAGTCGGATTCCCAGAAAACGGCGTAAATTGTCGCTTTTGCCACGTTAGAGTTTTTTTTTTTTCACTTGAGTTGAAACTTCTCTTTAGCGTAAAATCCGTTTGCTCGTCAACACTTTGCATTCCTTAAAAAAAATGGTCAACCTTTGCGTTGTACTTTTTTTATTTTTAAATAGTTCTTCGTCAAACTGTTATATTTGACGCTTCATATCTCGTCGCCAACTGTTGTGGTTGCAAGGTTGAACAATAATTAGTAAGGAAATACAATGAAGACGCAAACAACAAGATAATGCAATAATAAGTGTATTAAAGAAAAGGTATATTTACAATATGTACAAATGACAGTGTCGAGTCAGAGAGTCTTGGTGGGAGGACATGTACGCTCTTCGGCGTCACTTCCGGTGGCATTTGAGTAAGACACACCAAGGCCAACCTAGGCTTGCCATTTATAGTGTTATGTTATTCGTATATGCAAATAAGTGGTTGCCACCACAACAAATAGATACATTGAGAGCATTGCCAAGGCTGCTGCAAGGAAGGTTGGCTCCCTCTACCGTGCTAGAAAACTACTTACGCCTGACAGTATCCTATACCTCTAAGGCAACCATTCGCCCATGTATGAAGTACTGTTGTCACATCTGGGCTGGTGCATCTGCTGCTTGTCTCTCGCTCCTGGACAGGGTTCAAAAGAGAGTCGCCAACCTGATAGATCCTGAACTGTCATCTAGGCTTCAGCCTCTGTCCCATCAGATGTTGCATCCCTCTGCCTGTTCTACAAATACTTTAATGGTGAATGCTCTGACGAACTGCAAACACTTGTACCTCCCCGACGTAACTACCCCCGACAAACCCGACAAGCTACTATGTCTCATCCCTTTACAGAGAGATTCCTAGGTGCAAGAAAGCCTTTTACTCCAATAGTTTCCTCCCCAGAACTGCGGGTCTTTGGAACTCCCTTCTGAGATTCTGCTTTCCCAACTGCAATGATATGCAGAAGTTCAAGTGTAATGTTAACAAACATCTTTCTACTCATCTCCCTTCATAATGACTGTCATTATTTTAGTCGTCTAATGTCTCATTTTGTTTTTGTTTATAAGACATTAGTTTTAGTCTATTAATCCTAAAGTTTTCTTTAGGTTCTATATGCTCCAAGAATTTATTAAAAATAATGTCGGGAGAACATTTCTCATCATCTGTTAATTTCCAAGTGTTAAATTTTTTGAGACCTTCGTTGCCGGTCTTTAGCAGTATGTAATTCACTTGTTGGTCGGTTTTTATTTTGTTTATAGCAAAATATAGTTCTAACCTCTGTTTAAAAAGTTTAAAATGTTTCCACTGGATTTGGCATTTCCCAGTCCATAAACAGAATAATGTCATTATTGGTAGACATTATTATTAACGGCTATGTATTTTTTCAATAAACAGAAAATTCAATATGTCTGCCAATGTGCGAAAATCCACACGTGTTTACGAGAACACATACGATAACAACAGTTGACAAAAATTCAAAATGTCTGCTATTGTGCGAAAATCCACACGTGTTTACGGGAACACATACGATAACAACAGTTGACAAAAATTCAAGATGTCTGCTATTGTGCAAAAATTCACACGTGTTTATAGCATATACGAGAATGATAGCAAAGTTTTATAAAATGCACATTAATGGTAAATTAATGAAAATTGGTTTACATGCCTTGTTTTGTCTTCTGTAAACGTATTTTTCCTCTCGTGTCTGTTGGCAGTTTTTTTTTTTTTTTCAACTGTTATAAATGTTCGGTATCCATTTCACTGCCACCATGTCGTTATTTTATGTTTGTTATTATAAGTAATTGATAACCAAGTTGTGGTTTTATTTGATATAGAATTTATTACATATTTACATAGGAAGAGAGATTGAAGGTACGTGTGTAGAAGTCTACGCCATGTTGTCGAATACGATATGTATTAGGCGGTTTACATCAATATTCATACGCCATGATTTCCTTGTTACGCGTATGAAAGTAGTTCTATGATAACACTCCAATGACCCCGCTAATTAAGTCCCTGATAGTAGCCCCCTGCTTCAAAGTGGCACTGCGCCTTGTTTGGGGTGAAATTTGAATAAAAAATAAATAAATAAATAAATAAAAATGTAGATATTTGCACTTTCGTTGCATTTTTGATAAAGAATATCGTCAGCCATGTTTGATTTATATGTCTCCCAACAAAGAAATGTTACCAAACGCAATATAAATTTCTCTTCTGCTTCCAAAATGCTTTGGGGAATAAACTTAAAGAGAATTTTGAGAATAAAAGAAAAAAATACAGACAGGGGCAAGTTCCTTAAGGTCCGCACATAAAATATATGTAATAAAAAAAAAAAAAAAATACATACAAAAAAAAAAACGGGTGCAGCTGAGAAGAAATTTTTGTAAGAATAGCGATTACTGAAAAAAGAACATGAAATAATCCACACTGGTGCATCATTTAGTTGAAAGTTTACTGAAAAACGAATTACATGACGTATGAAAAAATCGTTTTAAAGAATAATTTGTCGGGTTCTAATTACAGAGTGCATTTTGACAAGGGAAAATGACTTTTAAATAATTTTTTTTATGTTGCAATGTATAAGTATACACGAATATATTTGTTAGTTTAACATTAAATAAGCAGTGAATATCCTGGGATTTATGCGATCTGTAGAAATGATTTTTTTTACGCAAGTGACTAATTCTAACAGTAATTGATATTTTTCAACATTTTTCCGAACATGGGAAATTTATTAATTATCATTATTTGTTAGTGAATATATGAAAATCAACTGTATTAGTATAAAAGTAACACAATCGCTAAGAAAAAAATGACAAAAAGAACAAATTTTGTTGTGTTCAAAAGGATCGACTTCTAAGAAAAAACGAATTTGCAAAAAAATGTTTTTTTAATATTGTATCATTTTTTTATCTTAAATATATAAAAACACACTTGGATTAGATAAAAACGCTATTGCAAAATGCCAAGGCAATCGATTCAGTAGTTTTTTTAGATTCTCGGTAAGTCATAAACATACTTTTACATTTTTATTTATATAGATATTATAATTCAATAACTTAAGTGTTATTTCTTCCGCCCGTCACACCAATAATTTCCTGAGTAAGGTTAACACTTTTGTCCAAACTTCCAACTTCTGTACATGTAACGCACCTTCTTTCAACTCCCAACGTACTTCTGCTAATTCAACTTATTTCTTCGAAATCCAACTTCAAAATGAACGACCCTCTAAAAAATCAACCCTCTTTTATCTCCAACCAGGAGCATCTCATTTGCATATCTGGTAGTCACATTGCAGGCATAGTTTCTTTCTTCTTCATTCATTTCATTCCACGACCGACCCATTGAATTATGCACACGTGCTAATTAGGTAAGTCGCACGTTTCCCTACACTCCCCCCTGATCTCATGATCACACACAGGGCAGGGGGGGCAGTCGTTTTTGTCGAGTACTTCTTCAAAGAATCGGGGGAAGCACTTCCTCATTTCCATCTTCCTCATTACCACCGTTATTGCCACCAGTCTGTTCCATTATCCCCTCTTGTGGTTCCCTATGCGGTGTTTCACAATCAGGGCAAGGGGACAGTATCCGTCTTTGTCCGGTACTCCTTCCAATAATCGGAGGCATCACTTCTTCGGTTCCATCTTCCTCAGTATGTTTCATCATTCCCTCTCGTGGTGCTATAGGCGATGTTTCACAATCACGGCGGGTGTGCAGTATTCGTCTTTCTCGGGTACTTTGATGAGGAACTAGTGGTATTACTTCCTCATGTCCATCGTCCTCATCACTATTGCCACCAGTTTGTTCCATCATTCCCTCATCTGATTCTGTAGGTAGTGTTTCTATGCTCACCTGTAGGGGCAGTAGGCGATCAGGATCATCCCTGAACTGTATGTGATCTTCCTCATTATCCTCAGACTCAGAAGAGGTATAACAGGGGTGGATATCTTTTACATGACGTGGTACTAATCAACATATTCTGAGGACTTATGATTTTGACTATTTTTCCTCTGCAAAATTTTACAGTGCACCCAGCATTTGGGGGTTTTACCCAAACACGGTCTCCCACTTGATATGGTGTATTGACAACGCTAACCACTGATGGTGTGACATCAATTCCTTTTATACGCTGTTCATAGTGGTAAATCCCATTAGCTGGTGCAGTTTCTGGTGTTGCATCGTCCTTTGGTGTCACATTATACCAGTACACAGCTTCTGGAATAGAACACTGTGTCCTGGCTGCAATTCTTTTAATGGTGCGATGACACTGCTCTGCTATACCGTTAACTTCTGGAAAATATGCACATCGGTAACGCATTCTAATCCCACATTCCTGCGTAAATTCTTGACATTGAAATGTAGTGGCGTTATCAGTCAGAATTTCCAGCGGGGCACCACGTTACAAAAAGACAGCTCTCAACTGTCATATAATGCTAGATGCATCCTGTCGTATCAACAGGCACCATATCGTGAAACGTGTCGGACCACAATCTGTCAAGGTCAAAAAATGCCTGCCCTCATAATGCATTACATCTATCCCTACTTGATACCAGTTTTCCTCCACCGCAAGCTTCCCTTTTGGCCATTGGGATGGTGCCGGATCAATTCGCTGACACTCTTCACACGAGCGTATAGCTGCCTTGATTGATGCTCTTGTAGTTGAGGGACACACTCTTCGGAAAAAATATGTTGTCCTCCGAATTCCGGGATGTCCACTCTGCTGATGTATTGTACGGATCTGGTCAGGTGTTAATTGATCTGTTACGGCCGTGCATGTCTGTTGTGGAGGATCAGATCCCTGCCTCATTACATCAATACACCTCTTTGGTACTCTAGTCAAGCTATCAGCCAAATTCTGCATCGACAAAACTAAGGTAATGTCCACCTGTAAGCTGTATTCTTCAACTATACGCTTTATTATTGCCAGTCTCCTTCGTACTAACATCTCACTTGCAGCTCTAGTCTTAACTCGAGCGTTTCCAGTCAAGGTGTCGGTCAACCAGTGGTAAACACACAACGAGTCAGTGTGGAGATGCACAACCTTAGCCTGCCATTGCAATGCAAGATTAAGCCCTTCTAACGTGGCATCGAGTTCTGCCAAATTTATATGCTGGGCATCATTTTTCGGATGAAGCCAGCACACATCTTCCGCAATGGCACCCAACTGTTCCAACACGACACCTGTAGCCAGTGAACTTGCGTCAACCCATGCATTCAGTTTGTTTCCAGATACTTGCCACTCACCCTGGGCAGGGTCGTTTCTATGTACTCTGGACAATATTTCAGCCATCATTTGCTGGAGAGAATCATCATCCACCATGTCGTCCCATCCTTTGGTTACTGCAGTTACTCGTCTTTTTAACACTTCTGTTGCCTATCGGAGCCATCCACAGACAGGTAGATGTCCTTACCGCAAATAGAAAACACAATGCGTCCTGTCAATACACTGGGTAACTCTGGAATTGCGCTCCCTCGCTTCCATCACAAAGTATTGCCCTTCTCATAGACCTCTAGGCCTAACACGGGCACCCCGTCCTTTAGGCGCTTAGGGTCTTTGCTTATTAACCCAAACGATTCCAGTTTTGCTCGAACCACATCTGCAGACATTATATCCTCATTAATGTAGATGTCGTCAATGTAAGTTGAAGCAGCTTTAGCTGTGGTCTCATCCTGCATCAAAACAGTTTTAATAATAGTTGTCATTATTAAGGGTGCTACGTTTAGGCCAAAACCTAAATGTGTCAAACAATATCGTTTTCCCTTGATTATCACTGTCTGAAATGGCCATAATGACTCATGGACATGTATCTGCAGGTAGGCTCTCTTTAAATCCAGCAGTGCTACATTACTCCCTTTCTCACGCCACTCTCTTAGTTTAGCAGTGCACACATCTGCATCTCCAGTGAAAGCATCAACATGTTGATTCAATTCTCGGTAATCCATTACGGGCCGAATTTTGTCTTTAGTAGGTTTTTCAACAGCCATGAGCGGAATTAATCCTTTGGGTGGTCCCAGACGTTCCTGTGGGTACGGTATTAACCATCCGTTATCAATCAACATCTGAAGTTCTTCTTTATATGTGGCCCTATTATTTGTGGAAACTGCATATTCTGGAATGGTGTTGCACAGCCGATCTGGTGCCTGGCTCATAGTCCATTTCCACTTTGCAGTCCACGCCTTTTCGTTGTCATCAAACATAGCACAGAAATCCTTTTCTTCAATAGACATGGCTGCACAGACTTCTTTTCCTTCTCCAAGCATTACACCTCCAGTCGCTGTGATTATGACGCCTCCTAGTGCTTGCATTGCATCAATTCCAATTGTTACGTTGATGCGAACTGGTCAACGGACACCAAATGTGTGTTTGTTATATTGTCTATTTATAAAAGATTGTGAGTGTTTGTTGTATTGTCTCTATAATAAAGGACTGAGTGCTTGTTGCGTCATCTCTAATAATGGATTAGAAGAGATGACGTGTTATATATTTATGTTGTATAACTCACCTCTTCCCCCCCCTCTCTCTCTCTCTCTCTCTCCCTCTCTCTATTCCTTAACATTCCTTCCGCCATTATTTATAAAAATGTATGACGAAGACATACATTTTTTTACTACCCACTTTTTCTAAGGGAATCCTAAGCTCACCCCACTGGCAAAGGAACTGTCATACCATCATTCAATAAATCATAATTCAAATAAATAAAATTACATCTACAAATAATACCATGTGGCGCGAATTCTTGCGCCCTCGAAGGTCAACAACTCTCTGTGACCCCATGGCCTCCATCTCGCATCTTAGGATCATGCAGAGATCATGATATCTCTCGTCACGCTATAACGCATTTCCACAAGCACATGACTCATACGAGACAAAAGATTTTTCTCATAATATTACGAGAGCATTTTCCTATGTCTCCCGCCGAATTACGCATCCGGAGAAAAATCCCACGAAAAAAAGACAAAAAAAAAAAATAATTCTACAACCATTTCGAAAATTAGAATAAATCTCGACTGAAACTTAAGAACTAGTTGACTCCAGTAGTGTATCTTTTTTCTCCTACACTGCTTAAATCTTATTTCTTTCTCTTTTTTAACATCTTATCATTATTATTACTATCATTATTAATTAATTAACAACATGTTTTTACTTATAAATTTAATCATTATCTCAATAAACTCCACAAGGCAAAAATTCATTCCTCCTCCTTCTGCGAAAAAAAAATACATGTCCAAGAACAAGAAAAAACCTGCACAATTCTGATGTGAGAAAACATCAATCACTAGAAAATATAAATTAAAAAAAAAAATTCTTATAATCATTCACAAAGTCTCGTCTCACACAAATAACAAAAACATAGATTCGTGGACACCCAAAACTGTCCACGTCAGCACATTTTGAGGTCAGGTTACATAACATTTGACCACCTCACAGAATCTCAAAAATAAAAAAAAAAAATTTTTTAAATTCACAGTCGTTTACAAAAAATACATAGACATTTACAATTAAAACACATAGTCGTTTCCAAAAACAAAAAAAAAACGACTCACTTAAAATTTTCAGACAATCCTTCATAAAACAAAAATTCAACATAAAATAACAATCGATGGAAACTAAATTTGTCCACGTCACCCAACACTTGGGGTTTTCTGAAAAAAAAAATATCACCTTTTACTTATCCGAGTGGTTTTTATTATGGCCTTTTCTGCCATTTTCTCTACTGCCACTTACGCCACATCAGTGGAACTCCAATTGCTCCCTGACGCTGGACAGAAACACATTTCGCTTTGCTATATTGGAAAAACTTTTCTTTTTTTTTCCAGGTCGGTAAGACATATAGCTCAGCAAATTCTATCCATGGATTTTTCCATTTTGATCCTACTCGAAATCACAGAATTCCATCACCCTAAGACAACACTTGTGTTTTTTTTCTTCTTTTTTTTTAATCTAAAAAAACATACATTTTAACATTTCATAAAACAGTTTAAATACAAAAACATTTTTCCACACCAGAAAAAAAAATTCTCACAAAAAAAACCCGTACAATTAGAGAAAAAAAAACAATTCCACATTAGCAGAAAGTATCCATTGTTTCTTAACAAACAAACAAAAAAATACACATTGTCTTTTCCTAAAAGTACGCAACGCATTTACAATTTTAAGTGTATATAATTGTTTAACCTATAAATTCATAACAAATATTTGATTGATGTGTTTCTCTTGTAATCGTGACAAGTCACTTCATTCCCCTCGGTAACTAAAGTTTATATGTTCTATTTCTTCTTTTTTTTTTCTTTTTGTTTTTATCAGTATGTCGATTGATATATCTTTCTTTTTTCAATTCCCACTGTTTATCTTTCTACACCGTAACATAGCACTTTTTCTGTGTTCTCATATGTAAAATCAACAATTCATTATCTGTATGTCGATCGAGCTATCTGTTTTTTTTTTTTTCTTATTTCTCTTAATTTATCATATAATATTACTATACATAATTTTAATGTGTCTTTTTTTCCGTTGTGTCTATATATATTTGTTTCACCGCTGTTCAATGAAAGGACCCTACGTTGTTGTTTTTTTTTTCTTTAATTTTCTTTATCTTTTCCTTTTTTATGTGTAGCGTACAATATTTTTTCGTCTTTTTGTTCGCATTTCTGTGATCATGTAATGTTTTTTTTTCTGTGGTATTATTTATTTATTTATTTTTTTAATTATCTTGGACCCTTTTAAAAAGTTGTGTTTCTTTTTTTTTTTTCCGTAGTAACCGAAGTTCTTTTTTTTTTTTTTTTAAACCCACCCTTGCTTGGTGGTCTGGTCGCTTACGGCTTCAAATTGAGTGTTGTTACGTTGTCGTATCATAAAGGATATGAGTGTTTGTTGTATTATCTCTAATAATGGATTAGAAGAGATGACGTGTTATATTATATATTTATGTTGTATCATAACGGGAATCGGGTGTGAGTGACATGTATTTTCAGAACCTACCTCTGCTTCTTCCATGTTGGACCATCTGGAATTTCTCGTCCTGGAGGGAGACTTGATACCTGTTTTTGGATGAAGATTCAATCACTCCAAGACAAGGAATTAGTTCTATAGTTTATTTCACTTTTCCCAGATGTCCTGCAGAAGGTGGAAAGTGAAATCGGCCTGTGTGGGTTCTTCTTCTACACACGTCAGCGTTCGTCCCCACCCACCCCCAGTGAAGAGGAGGAGACAACGGGAAGCCGTCCGTTGTCTTCTGAGTCCAAATCAAATCTCCAATTCAGCTAATCTGATCACATGACTCACACGCAATCAAATCAGCTGATCTTAACTTCCAGTCAACGTGTCTACACTATAACTCACCTCTTCCCCTCTCTCTCTCTCTCCCTCTCTCTATTCCTTAACACAATCAACATGTCATAGCCAAGGGGGTTTTCTTTCATCACCAGAACATCAACTTTGGCTGTGTCACCCTTCTCAGTACAGATCGTGATCGTCCCTTCACCACAACATGCTCGGGATAAACCATTGATCATCATAATACCGACTGGTTGCTCCCGCCACATCTGACAGTAATGTGCACTAACTATAGACAGAGAACACCCCGTGTCTATAAGTGCTGAACACTGCACATCGTCAATTTTAACGCCAATGACCGGTAACCTGTGTTTATTGGTTGGCAAGGGGTAAGGGTGGCGATAGTACCTTGCCCCCAACGTCGTTTCCCGAACAGTTGCAAGATATATGTCAATACTTATTGCAGCGATAGCATTGTACTGTTCGCTATGCTCGTGGATATACACACGTCCTATCACTCCGGCAATCCTTAACAAAATGATTGGCCTCCCCACATTTATAGCACACTGGGCCTACACACTTATTACTACCTGGGAGAGAATCTACATTGCTTCCATGCGGTTCGACTGCTGCATGTTGAATACTAGTTGCTACTGCAATTGGCTCCTGTTCATTACAGATGTTTCGAGCTCGGACTAATAACTCGTCTGTTGTCAATTCATCAATTCTTGACGATGCCCGCAACAGTTTGCTGACCTCCTCAGGTAAGCCTACTAAAAAGGCACATCTTAATATCTTATCGTTAACCCCACCAAATGGTACTGACAACTTTCGTAGGTCAGCTAGGTACACATCAACGGTTTCCTTGGGGTGAAGTCGCCGACTCGTGAACTGTTGCCATGCAACAAACAGATCTGTACCAAACGCTGTATATAGGCTGTGTTTGATTGTATCCCAGTCTGGTTCATCCCAGAGTTGCTGATAGACTGCATAGGCCTCTCCGGTTAACCTCAAAGGAATGACTGTGGCTGGTTCTTTAATTCTGCACAGTGTACAGATCTTTTCAGCCTTTTCCACCCATTCAACGACAGACGGTCCAGTAGTAGATCCATCAAACTCAGGTATCAAACGAAAGTCGAATCTGTCCATTTTCTGCCTTTCGAGTAACCGCACACCGAGAGTCAAAATAGCTTATAATTCAATAACTTGAGTGTTATTTCTTCCACCCGTCACACCAATAATTTCTGGGTAAGGTTAACACTTTTGTCCAAACTTCCAATTTCTGTACACGTAACGCACCTTCTTTCAACTCCAAACATACTTCTGCTAATTCAACTTGAAGACATACACGAAATGGTCACACACATTTTGCCTTTTATATATATAGAAGAAGATTTCTGAATTAATTCATTGATATATATAGCGATGTTATATATTTCATTTTGAAGCACATTTTTCGCTCTATCAAATTGTGTTAATCTCTTCATTCATTTTTTTCCAAGCTTTTTGACAGCATAGACAAAATTAAAATCTGCATGATTTTCTTGTTCCAGTTCAAATTAGGCCGAAAAGCTGTCAAGATAGCTTGTGATATCAATGATGCATTTGGCCCAGAAACCACTAACAAACGTGTGGCACAGTGGTGGTTCAAGAAATTTCGCAATGGTGACGAGAACCTTGAAGATGAAGATGGTTGTGGCCGGCCGACTTCGGTTGATCACAAACATTTGAAAGCTTTATTTGGAGCCAATCTTCACAAAATCACACAAGAAGTTTCTGTTGAACTCGATGTCAACAGTCGTTTGTTATTTAAAGCAAATAGGGAAGTCAAAAAAATTGGATAAATGGTTGCTGCATGAATTGAATGATAATCAAAAAAATCGTCGTCTAAAGGTGTCTTCTATGCTCCTTCTGCACAACAAAAACGACCCATTTTTCGAGTGGATTGTGACGTGTGATGAGAAGTGGATCCTCCATGATAACAGGCAACATTAGGCACAGTGGTTGGATGCCAGAGAAGCTCCACACACTTCCCGAAGCCGAAATTGCACCAAAAAAATAATGGTTATGGTGACTGCTTGTTGGTCTGCAGCCGGTCTCATCCATTACAGTTAAACAATTATGGTGGAAAAGTACTGCCAACAAATTGATGAAATGCACCAGAAGCTCAAACGTATGTACCCAAGATTAATTTATATGAAGGGACCAATTCTCTTCCATGACAACACTCGCTCGCATGTTGCTCAACTGACCCTGCAGAAGCTGAACGAATTAGGCTACAAGACTCTGCATCATCCGCCATATTCACCAGACCTCTTGCCCACCGATTATCACTTTTTCAAGCATCTCGACAACTTCCTGCGCAAAACTGCTTCAAAAGCCAAAATGATGTTGAATCAGCCTTCAATAACTTCATCGCTTCCAGAACTCCAGATTTCTATGCTAATGAGATAAATAAACTTGTTTCTCATTGGCAAAATGTGTCGATTCCAATGGTTCTTATTTCGATCTATAAAGTTTATTATGAAAGGAGTTATGATCTTTTCAAGTTGAACATCAAAAAAACGACATTATTTTTGCACCAACCTGATTAATATTCAATAGAGGATTGATTCGATAATAATACATATGCAATCTGCATAAATTAAAATATCATGTTTAAGCATATTGTATGACCGAGCAACGCCGGGCGTCCAGCTAGTATAACACCAATAAAATCCAGTTGTTTATAAAACAATTCTCATCATTCCAGCAATGAGACGAGTAATCCCACTAGTATATAAAATGGTTAATTGAGAATACACATACTCCACATTCTCTCTGATCAATGAATGATTCCATTGAATTCCAATATTTTAATATCAATCCATTTTCGGAATTCCATTTGTTTCCCAAATCCAAATAAACTATCATGATCATTGCCCATTGACTGATATCCATAAAAATTTGCATTTTCAAAATTACTAAAAATTAAATTTCAATATCTTTTAACAAAAGTATTCATCTTTTTATTTATTTAGGTTCAATTTTTTCATCACTAACACGTAAATTATACAACTCATTTAGGCGAGGTTCAAAGCAAGAAACAAAAATAGGCATTTTTTAACTTCTTTGACAGAAGAAACTTTGTTTTGGAGTGTTGTATTGCCTATTACTACAGTATTACATTATTTTTGTTACCTTAAAAATATAAAATCATAACAAAGAAAAAATTCTTTTGGTGCATTAGTAGACTAAAACCCTCCTCTTCTCCTATATATATATATATATATATATATATATATATATATATATAGCATAAGTATACCCTATTTCAGTGTTATTCTAACATTTTACATTAGTTAATTTTTTTTATTTTTACTACTAACCCTAAGACAGAGTGGCTCTTAATTAAGTTTATGCTTAAAAGACCATAACAACTATTTTTTAAATTTTTATTGGAATGTTTTAAAAATGATTAATTGGGGAGAAAGAAAGAACATGATTACAATAAAAAAAAAATAGGAATAAAATAATTTTGATTATAAAAGAATTTAAAATATCTTGTGGAAATTAATGCTTTATATCGGATACAAAATTGACTTAACATGAGAAAAGAAGACAATGCAAAGCTGAGATTAACCAAAACTAAATTGCCCCAGTAAAGAACGTTAAATAGTATGAAGAATATCAAACCACCTTTGGTTTATTTAATTCAATAAAATGTTTTTAAATACATTCTATATATTGACAGAAAAACTTGCAAAATACAGTCAATATACGCTTTATTTGCATAAACATAGATGATGATGCTAGGATTTTGCAATTCTTGCAAGGCGTCAACATACCCACAGTACCTGTTATTCCCAAATGGTCCCCCATCTGGTACTGACCAGGCTCTATATTACTTAACTTTGGTAATCTAACAAGAACCGGTATGCCAACATGATTATGCTGTATCGAATGTTGTGCATTTTTTTTTTTTTTTGCATGGATCCATAGACTCTCTATGGTTTGCATGTGGGCTCCAGCTATCTCCCTTACCTGACAATTTTAAAATCATTTGATGTCCAACATTATAAAATTGAATTTTGTGAAAAAATACCTTTTTCTTGCAGGAATTTAATAGTTCATGCTTGGTGTCTTACTTACTTACTTAATTAAATTAAAACATGATTAAAAAGAAAGGTAAGAAGGTTCAAAAGATTTACTTTAATTAATGATACAGAAAAATATTTCCAAATACACTCTATATATTGACAGAAAAATTTACAAAACACAATTGTGAGAAAAACCTGAATAGCACGAGTTTAGTGTTGTATTTCCTCTAAGAAAAAGAAAGTAAAGATGCCGACTTTGCATTTATATGTATAATGGCCATGCAAATTTATGTGTGACATATGCAAATTAGAGGCGAGGGAGTTTGTTGAACGGGTGTAAAAGAGGAAGGAAAAGGAACCACCGGTGAGTGGGAAGACAGCGTGTTGGGGAAAACACGTGTCGAAATGAAACTAAATCAGAATAGACAGAACAACAAATTTGACTCGGTTCAAATACCATAGAAAAGTTATATTTTATTTGCATATTTATTTTACTTTATATTTGCTTGAGATACCTCTGTTTTTCCTTTCAACTGTATTCTTAATAACACCTTGCAGCCAAAGTATGGTTGTGTTTATCAAATAAATGACAAATTCTTTTGGCTATAAAAACAATTGTACTTTACAAACAGATGTGTGGCATGGAGTGAAGAGAGATGAAGTGGGTGGCAGATGAAATGCAGTCAATCATACCACTCTCGTGTCATCTCTCTATTCTCTGTTCAACTTTATTTGTTTATTTTTTATAATTCTGTTTTGCATTGTTACATTCGCTTTGTCTAGCATTTTCATCAGCTTTTTTCATCAGCAGACAAAATCTGGGATGTTTTTTATGTCAGAGGTCAACTCACACTTTTGTTATTTAATCGCTCTCTTGGGTTATCTAGCATTTCCCAGGACTTTTGTTGCTTGTTTCAGTATTGCCTGCCATCATTATTCAACATTTACTTTTAAAACAATGTCCAATAAATTGATGACAATGATCAATAAAAAGAGACAACAATATGATATAAATGCAGGTGCACCTTAGGAGTCAATCCTTGGACTTTTATTATTCCTGATATTCGTAAATGACTTCCCTGATAAAATTCTCTGAGATAGGCATATTTGCTGACAATACCATGCTCTATAACAAACATAAGGGGAAAAATAATGAACACATATCCAAAGCAATGGTGGAAACCCTAAACGAAGACCTCCACTCTGTAGTGGAATGGGGACAAAAATGGACGGTCACATTTAATGCTGCCAAGACTAAGCTTCTTTTCTTCAATAATTACAAGAAACCAGCTCAATCTCTTATAGCCATGGCTAATGATACATCACCTGAAAGTACTTCTTTCAAACTCCTCAACTTAACGTTCACAGGGAACATGAGTTGGAACAGATACATTGAGGGCATTTCCAAAGAAGATGCTCTCTCTCTCTACCATACTGGAAAGTTACTTATGCCTGAAAGTATCTTGTACCTCTATAAGGCCACCATTCGCCCATGTATGGAGTATTGTTGTCACATTTGGGCTGGTGCATCTGCTACTAGTCTCTCCTTCTTAGACAGGGTTCAAAAGAGAGTCGCCAACCTATTAGGTCCCACATTATCAGCTAGGCTTTAGGCTTTAACCTCTGCTCCATTAATGAAATGTTGTATCCCTCTGCCTGTTTTACAAGTATTTTAACTGTAGGTGCTCCAACGAACTACAAACCCTTGTTCTTCCTCGACATAAATACCCCTGACAAACATGACGAGCAGCAAAATCCCACTCCTACACAGTAGAAATTTCTAGATGTAAGAAAACCTTCTAGTCTAAGAGTTTCTTCACTAGGACTGCTAGATTTTTGAATTTCCTTCCAGATTCTTGCTTCCTGGACTGTATCGACATGCAGAAGTTTAAGTGTAATGTAAACAGACATCTTGCTGCTCAACTCCCTACATAGTATCCCTGCAACTTATGTCCCCAATAGTAGCCCCCTACATCAAAGTGATAGTGTGCGTTGTTTGGGGTGAAAATGTAATTAAAAAAAATTTTTTAAATAAAAAAACGGGATAACCAAAACGAAATTGGTTCAATCATGAACATCCAAAAGCAGATAAAAATGAAAGCTAAACCTCCTGGCCAGTGCCAAACACAAACAGCTAGTATAAAAAAGAAAATTGCATGTTTTAATAAGGAGATGAAATTTGCTTGAAGCATCATGTGTGATATACAACTTTCGCTTCCCTTATTTGTCCTTTAGTTCTCACATTCCATGAGTGATGTTTCTAACAAAGAGGGAAGAATTGCTGTTTTCTAGGTCAGAATCTATTCCATCTAACGCTTATCGTTGGCAAATTTTTGACCTTGAAGTAGTATTTTTTTTATCTCTTTATATTAAATGACTTGCCTGGAGCAATTTCCATAAAAAATATACAAAGAAGAATTACAAAAAGTAAATGGCAACATACATTTTTTAATAAGGAGATAAAGTTTGTGTGAAGTATTAGGTGTGTTACGAGCAAATGTTTGTTTTCTGTTAATAAGCTGTGAAAGAGCAAATTTTTAAAAATATATTTACCTGGGTTTGCGAAAGATGTGTAGCGTCCCAATCACTACATTGGTCCTTAGGGTCTTTGGGTAGATGAATATCTAAAACTTCTTTGGCGAGAGATTTCAGACCCCCAGGCTGGCTACAAAGAAAGAATAATTCAACTAAGAAGCTGAGCAAGCAATCAGACAAAAAAAGAAAACAAAAAACAGGAAATGTTTTTGAAGTCTTTTATGATAAGAAAAGTAATTAATTGAAAGTCTGCATTTTATTTCTCTCCTGAGGTTAAATAATCAAGTGTTAACTATTCTATATTCGCCCTTAAATGATTGTTAAATATCTTGAGGTTAAATGATTGTTAAATATCTTGAGATTAAATGATTGTTAAATATGCCGCACTTTCAACAATTTCCATGGTTAAATGCAACACAATACTGTTAAGACTTGCTACTCCAGCATCTAACTCCAAATCAAGCCAGTCTCTGAAAAATCAGGCTTTTTTTTTATATTTAAACCGGAAACATCTCATTTGCATATGAGATGACAAGATCGCCAACATATAAAGAGAAGTAGTCATGTTTTTTTTTCTTCAATCTTTTTGTTTACAATGGACACTACCAAATTTTTCAGGCATTTAATCAGACCCTCTCTTCAAGATTTTTTTTTTTTTACTTACGCATGTATGTTAAGATGCTGAATTGTTCAAAATAGGTTGCCAGTATTTATGTAACATTAGGATAATATTAAGGTGACCAGTAGTTAAATTTCTGCTTTTGAGAAATTATTATGGTTGTATTTGTGTTTTAGCACTATTGCATCCTGTAGAGAAGTGTGTGTTGGGGGGGGGGGGTCTTCACGGCATCTGTTATTAATTTGTTAGGTGAACGTATGAAAGAGTTGTAAAACACTATTCCCTCTTCACGTTGTAACAGGTTAGGCTTAGGGCTAAATAATCACATGAGTATTTCAGTTCGCTTCAGCAAATGTATAAGTCTAAAAAGAATATAATGAATAACCAAAGAATATATAAATAAAAAGAAATAAGTGAACATTATCCATCAAGTTGCGGCATATATGTATTGTGCAAACATCGTCCTCCACTTGCAGCCAATTAGAATGAGAAAGAAAGTGTTATCCTAATTGATTAGCTAATGCAGGTTAGATCATGCTAGAACATATTAGGCAAAGAAAAAAAGTTGATTATCAATTTTTTTAGAGCTTCAAAGACGCCAGGTTATGTTGTAAAAAAAATACCAAACTAACTTTCCATTAAAAAAAAACAAAACAAAAACTATTTGGTCACTAATTCAAAGAAACAAAATATTTATAACCAAGAAAAGAAACAGTTGCCAATTTATTACATTAGGTTGTTCGTTTTGATGAACTTTTATAATTAAAAAAAGGGAAAAAAATAGATAAAAACAGTTGACAATAAAAAGAAAGAAATAAAAACAGTATAATGTGTGAATCTATTACGGTAGGTTGTTTGTTTTGACGAACACAAAAAAGAAAGAAGACTGTAGAAGGTACATTTACTACTATGTTTGTATATGTTTTAACCTTAGCAGAGAATTTGCTCGCTGTTGTTATATAATGGAAATTAATTGTCTATTAACTGAAATTGATGCTGTGCAAATCAATATTTTTCAATGCTACATTTACTCTAGAAGTTTTCTCACAAACCACTAGACTGATCTAGTTGAAATTTTGTATGGCCCTTTATGATATGGTGCAATGAACAAAGTATTATGGTATCCTTTCAATGCACAGTTAGGGATTAATAATGGTTTCGTATTTTATGCAAAAATGATCATAAACTTAACCATATTATCATTAACCATGTTATTAACCATAACCATCAATTTGGCATAAAGCATTCATTCTAAGTTAACGGGCTATAACTTTTTCTTGTTTTTAACGTGGTTACAGTCAAGTTATTTCTGTTTCTAGATTGTTTAAAAACTATTTCTTGGTTCTTCAAGAGTTGCAGAATGTAGTGGCATTGTTTTGTTTTTGTATTTTTAATTAGAGTTCTGACCTTTCCCTTGCATGTTCACCAAATTTTTATTTATTTTTAGTTTTTGTTTTCTCTAAAAATTATTTCTTCATCGTTTCTTCTACATCCTGTAAAAAAAAAAAAAGATAGATTATCCATGACTGAATTTATTTATATTGCAACTCAAATTGACATCGGGTAATTGCATCCTTTTGGTTCCAACAAGAGGAAGTGGTTTTAGGTTTTGACTAGTTTTATGGCATACGTCTGCTTGAAATCAAGTTCTTCAATCTTGCAGAGATCTTAAGACAATTTTTGAGGTTGCATGTGCCCAAATGGTAATTTCAATAAAAAAGAGAAGGAAATCCGAAATTCTTTAAAAAGAATTGCAGTAAACGTCACATCTGTTAATAATACAAAAAGAGGGGGAATGGACAGCTGCAGAAAATATGCATTTTCTATGTATAATAGTGGATAATCTGCCATTTTTTTGTCATCTGATTCCGTTATGCAACTACTCGAGAAATCTAAGAAAACATAAATGCCCATTCGACATTTAATTTCAAAATTAAATCACACAAATTGCATATATGACAGAATTATTAATTACTAGCAAGGTTATTTGGTGTCATATGGAATCCTAATTTCACTTGAAGCCTGCTTAGTTTACATACCCTCAACAAACATGTTTAGCAGCAAAATCCCACCCCTTCAATGCAGAGGTCCCTAGATGACAGAAAGCCTTCTACTCTGATAGTTTCTTCTCTAGGATTGCTAGACTTTGGAATTCCCTTCCTCTTTCCTGCTTCCCTCACTGTATTGACATGCAGAAGTTTAAATGTAACATACACAGACATGTCACTCATCTCCTTACATAGTCTCCTGTAGACATAGTCCCAAATAGTAACTCCTCGCATACAATATGCCTTGTTTGAGGTGACCATAAGTAAAAAAAATAAATAAAATCACATTCGATTTCCACTTTGTTTTACATGCTGGTGTTTTTATAAATTGGCTTCCAAACCTATTTCTGTCCAGATTTTTATCTCCCTTTTTCCCAGATTAATCCTCATCACTTCCTCCCATGTTTTCCTTGGCATCCTCCTGCAAACTGACTCTGTTACTTCAACTGTTCAACATCTGCTAGCCCAAGCATTCTCAGGAATTGTTCTCATCTTCAAATTCGGTTTAACGGTCGTTTTACATGCTGGCATGTGTTGGATGGCTTGTTAGAAATTGACTTTCAAATTAACCTATCTCTGGCCAGGTCCTTATTTAGCCCTCTTATTTTCAAATCCATCCTTATAACTCCCCTCCCCCCATGTTTTCCTTCGCCTTCACCTGCTAACACTGCTACCTTAACTGTTCTACATCAAGTAACCTAAGCTAACAGTACAATTCACACTTGCTGCAGGATTCATTCCCTTCCAAAATCTCTCCTTACCAGAAGCCTGCATTGGTTTGACAACACTTAGGTGACTTCATCCATGAAGTCATCGATTCAGCACTAGTACCAGGTTGGAAGAAACATTGCGATGATCAACTCAAAACCTGGCTCAGGACAGCGAAGCAGGATGTTGAACTAATTCTGGGCCCTCACCTTTGCGAGGTCCATCGCTGGAATCGCAAATAGCTTATATTCATAACAGAAGCAGCCTTGAATCACTGTGTCTGATTAGCCAGTGTTCAGGATGTGGTGAACTCATTAAAAAAAGACGGCTCAACCAACCCAAGGTGAATGCTGCGACCCTGATCATGACCATACTAACCTAAACTGTTTCAACCAATTTTTTCACCTGAAAATTCGGTTGAAACATTTGTTTTACATGCTGGAAATTTGCAGTCATCATCATATCGTTTCACTTCATCTCAAGATCCGTCATCAGACAAGCATCCCTCAAGTCAACATTTGAGCATTCCTCACTTAAGGGATAGTCTGTGAGAATGTGTGCTACTGTTCATTTTAATGATACCATTCCCATATTTGTAGCTCTTCAATTTTTTTAGTTAAAAAATAGAAAGCTTTATTTTTAGAATGACCATTATACAACATTACTTTCCAACTTTTTATATTCAAAAAAAGACATTGATAAAATACCAAGAAATCCTAGATTAAATACCAAAACAAGATCATGTTTTTACAATGGGTGCCTTTAATTGTAAAGTTGGCAGCTGAAAAAGCTCACAAGGGAAGCCAAAATATTTAAAATATATAAAGAGGCAGACTGAGTCAGTATACTTTTCTCTCATAAACAGTGCTATATTGCTTTAAAAAGACTAAAAGCAAAGTCAAGAAACAAAGGTCAGAGATTTAAGGATAAACGCTTCAAAATCCTACATGACAAAGGTGAGATTTGGTGCAATTTTATGAAGAGCTTTATACGGAATATGGATGACCCAACTGAAATCGCTCAAACTGCACATTAGCACCCCAGGGACACCGAGCATTCTATACATAGCAGCATTTGTGTAGGTTATCATACATGTCATATGGCTGCTGCTGCTACTGCTGCTAAATACATATCATGTGTCAAGAATCATTACGCAACATACCTTGGTTGAAGAATTTTGAAATTAACCATTTTCCAAAATGACATACTGTTGTGATCCCATAAGAATCCAAAAGAAAACACAACTTGGTATTTAGTTAAGTTTAGGATTAGCTTGTGAAAATTGTTACATGCCAGTTTCACTGCCGAGTGTGCATAATTTGTGCATAATACCGAGATGCATATTCTGCTGGTCTTTATAATAAAAGGAAGAAGTTCTTGTTAAGGTGGCCACTACACCAAAAATATATGCATAAATTGGAAGAAATAAACTTCATCAATGGTTTTTCAACTTTATTTTCTTCATAGAAAGAATATTCTTAATGCAAGGAAAATGAGTTTGTTAGAAAAAAAAACGTAGGCCTTTTTTTACTTTATATATATATATATATATATATATATATATATATAGAGAGAGAGAGAGAGAGACAGAGAGAGAGAGAGAGAGATGTATGTGTGTGTATGTGTATACATATATATTTAAATGTATAAACGTGTGTGTGTATATACAAACATATGTACATGTGTTATTCTATATTATTCTCTCTTTCTGTAGAAAGTTTCTTTTATTTGTAACAAACTCAACAATGGGATTAACTAGTTATCATAGATGATTGGTCGTGTGTATCATGCAATTTCTTGATTGAATGATGTAATTCCTTTTTAATTATGTAAATGCTGTGAACCAGTAAGGGTTTGAAGACACAACTCCCTATTTAGTGGAAACAAAATATATTGGAAAAGAAAAACAAATACGACAAATAAAGAGAATGGTTACACATCAGTCTGACTGCCAAGTGTGTATAACTTGTTCATAATGTCAAGAATCATATTCTTTCTGACTTTATAGCAAAAAGAAGAGTCCATTGTTATCCGTATAGTAGGCACCACAACACTACCACTAAAGGTCCCTCTATCATAGACCAGACGAGACTCAACTCTTATGTACAACATCAGAAATTAGAGTCTGTACAAAAGAGTGAAACTTACTTTATCAAACCTATAAAAATATTTTTTTTAATGTGTAAAGATGTCCAAATCTGATCGAGTTGTGAATTCATGAAGAGATAATGTATTTTGTTTCAAATTGGGAAAGGAACCAACGGCAACAGAGAGAATTTAGAGAAATCACCAAGGAATTGGGAGAGAACGCACCAGTCACAAGGGAATTTTCAAAGTCTCAATTTAAAAGGCAATACAAGAGAGGAAACATTCAAAAATAAAAACTTATCAAAATTTGATTTCTCATCAAACATCAAGGGAAGTTGCTACAAGTTTTAAGGCTCACCAGTCATAATTCATAGAAATTCATTTCAAAGATATTCTCTAGAATTTGTAATATACGTTTATATATAGAGACAGAATAAAAGCATTTTCTCACCAATAAATCTAATAATGTACATAGATTTATGTATTTCCTTGTGTTATAAATTACAGTACAGTTCTGCATTTATATATACAAAATAAACTCCAAAACCACTGAAATGTGGAACAGAGGTTTTATGCATCATATTGAGTACCATAGGAATATATATATATATATATATATATATATATATATATATATATATATATATATATATATATATATATATATATATATATATATATGTATGTATGTTGTTTTGGTAAAATATGTTTTTCAATTATATTTTACTCTTTGTGTATATAAATCCTTGTTTATATAGGATGGAACGATAAAATAGTCACTCTAAAGAAAACAACACTACAGTTTTATTTTAAAACTTTTATTAAAAAAATCAATTCATATAACTTAATTATATAAGACAGTTGACATCTATTCAATGTAGCCCTCTTCAGCTTCAGTCACTGCCTCAATATGGGCCCTTGATACGAGAGCTTACCTTATCCACAAGCGCTGGCGGGAGATCAGCGGATGGATGCAATCTGAAGCCAAGCCTGGGTCTCTTTGGACTTGTGGGCCAGTGCAAAATCCTGCTGTCACACCCAGGGTCTGCCAGCGGCCACTTGATTGCACCAGGGGGTCACCACATTCTTCAGCACATCCAGGTACACTTTGGTGTTGACTTTCAAGCCGACTTTGAAGATGTGAGGTGGCATGATGTGACCCTCACTTAAAACCATACAAAAGATCATAACCATGGCCGGAAACTTTGTTTTCATCACTCTGGGCATGTCCCTGTTATCCGGATTTCCATTTTGAGGGTGCTAGCAATGATCCTGTTGTCATAACTTGGATCAGTATATATATATATATATATATATATATATATATATATATATATATATATATATATATATATATATAAACTCTAAAGCTTTCTGGTGTAAAAATAAAGATATCAAAACGAGTGTTTCTAAAGGTATTTTTAAAATACTTGTAAGTCATCTTATTAAAGAATGCTATTTCCAAATAGGAAATAAAATATTACTCCAAACGATAGGTATCCCAATAGGATTGGATCCTACACCATTTTGGGCAAATTTGTATTTACATAGACTCGAGTATATATATATATATATGTGTGTCATCACTATTAAAAACTGATATATCTAAAACATATAACTTTCGTGGGTGTAGGAGATTTATAGATGACCTTATATGTATAAACGAAAATGATGAATTCGAAAAAAATAAATATCTTATATATCCAAACGAATTAAAATTGAATTGTGAACATAGAGGACAACAGGCTACATTTCTGGATTTAGATATAAAAATTGAGGATGGGATTTTTCTTTATAAAATATTTGATAAAAGAAACGCTTTCCCCTTTAAAATAGTATGTATGCCGGATAAAGATAGCACCTGCCCTGTTTTTATGTTTTATGGAACCATTATGTCAGAGTTTTTGAGAATAGCTCGCGTTACTTTAAAACTAACAGATTTTATACCACCAGTTTCTAGTTTAGTAATAAGAATGATAAAAAAGGTGGGGATAAAACTAAAATATTTAAACAATTAAATAAAACATTTGTTCGTTATCCTGATGCTTTTGAATCATTTAAGATTAACCAGACTATATTAATAAAGGATTCCAAAACAATATTAGCAATGTATAAAATGTATTTATAAATACATATAATAAATTTATATATATATATATAAAAAAAAAATGTATATATGTAAAAATATTTTTAACCTTAATATATCTAATTTTAAATAAATAAGAATGTAAATATACTAAATACTAATCATAGTGGGGGTGATAAGTAGTTAAATGGATTAATCCTAATCTTATAAATATAAGACTGATAAATTAAAAAATATATCCATTTTAAATGTGGAAATTGATGAATCACACAGTTAAGAAATTCATTTTTATAGTATGAAAAGGTTAGTAATTGCAATTAAGAATAGGAAATTGGATCAAATGTTTGTAACATGTCTTCTTCCTAAGATTAAGGGAGGTGGTGCTTGATCAACACTGCTGGGGAGCCATGATGTAACATACTGTTTTGTTTTTAAATCCCAAAAACAGTGTTCCATGGTAAACAACTGATGATCCCTTGAAAAATAAATTATTAGTACTATAGTAAATTCGAGAGCGAGCTGATGCAGTGATTGCAGGTGATTAAATTATTTACTGACTAGATGGTTTTTCTAACGAATGATAAAAAGTATTTTTTTGTATAGTTTTAAGGGTTAAAAACTTCAAAGACTATATATATATATATATATATATATATATATATATATATATATATAAATGGAACGCCTGATTTATTCAAAATCGATAAACTAGAAATTTACAATCCCGTTTTCTGTGAAATTTTATAACAGTGAATATATAACTAGTGCAATATATGTTACTGTGACATACACTGACATATATTCGGTGGGTTTTTAACAGTATGTGGTATAGTTTTTTTTATTTTTAACTCATTTTCCCAAACTTACCGTGTTCAGCAGAGAGTTCGGCGCCATTTTGAATTTCCCAACGCATTGGTAAACACTGGATGATTTTTGAGCTGAATAAACATTTTACATTAAATAAAAACACAAAAAAATTATCCAGTTAGGTTGAAAATTAACTTATCTTGCCTTTGATAACATTTATTTGTTATATATTTGTTTTTTGACAACTTTTTTGAATCTATGTGTACAGTAATACAAACCCCTTATTTTACCAAACTAGAAAGTACGTTTCCCCCCCCCTCCCGAGTTGATTTTATATAAGAAAATATGAATGCTTTTCCTTTATTAAAACCATGGTAGCGTTGTGCTTTAAACTAACAATTTATTAAAAAGTAAATAAATAAATACATTTTTACTTTAGCTCCACCTCCACAATTTTTAACATGGGTGGGTAGGTGTTGTTTATTCTGCAAGCCGTTCTTAATATGGGAAGGATGGGGGTATTTATTACAAAAACCGTTTTTTACATGGGGAAGTTAGGGGTGTTTATTCTGAAAGCCATTCTTAACATGGGAATATTGAGGGTGTTTATTCCTAAAGCAGTTCTTAACATGGGGAGATTGTCGGTTTTCATTCCAAAAGCTGTTCTTAATATTGGAATATTGGGGTGTTTATTCATGGCCACCAGTGAATTATAGTGCATAGCACAGGTTTTTATATCTCGAAAACTACTTGCCTCTGCAAATTGTGAACATGCATTTCTTATTCAGCATCGTCGAAAACCTTTCCAAAATTTCAAAACAAATCGTGAAGGGGAACCTAATGTAACAAAATACCAAAAAAAAAAAAAAAAACAGACACCGTGAAATTTATGTCCGTTAAAAGCGTAAAACAGGAACTGTTATATTTAAGAAATAAAGCATAAGTAAAAAAAATGTTTTGTTTTTGTTTTTTTTTCGATAAAACTTATTCTAACAAACTTTAAAGTACGCTTTTCTTTTGGAGTTGTTTTTATATAAGAAAATATGAATGTTTTCCTTTATTAAAACCATTGTACACAATAGCGAATAGCAATTTATTTTAAAAAAGAAAGGTAAATTTTTACTTTAGGTACACCTCCAGAATGTTTAACATGGGTGGGTAGGCGTTATTTATTCTGAAAGTCGTTCTTATTGGGAGATTGGGGGTGTTTATTCACAGCCGCCAATGCATAGCACAGGTCTTTATATCTCGAAAAATACTTTCCTCTGCAAACTGTAAATAAGATTTTCTTATTCAGCATCGTCGAAAACGTTTAAAAGTAGTAATTTTAAAACAAATTGTGTAGGTGGACCTTAAAGGCAGGATAAGTTACTTTTCAACCTAACTGGATACTTTTTGTGTTTTTTTTTTGGGGGGGGGGTTGTATTACTGTACACATAGATTCGAAAAAGTTGCCAAAAAACAAATGCATAAAAAATATTATAAAAGGCAAAATAAGTTACTTTCCTACCAAACTGGTTTATCCAGTTAGGAAAAAAAGTAACTTATCTTGCCTTAGATAACATTTGTTATATATTTATTTTTTGACAACATTTTTGGATCTGTTTTCAGTAATACAAACCCGTTTGATTTAATGTTACGTTTCTTACACTGTTATGTATAGTTTTTTAGTTTTTTCATTTATTTTTCGAAACTTAACATATTCAACAGTGTCCATGACCAGTTTTCTTTTTCAAATGCATTGATAAACACTGTGTGCTTTTCTGAGCTGATCAAATCTTTTACATTATATAAAAACAAACAAATTATCCGGTTATGTAGAAATGTAACTTACCTTACATTTGCTTACATTTATTTGTTTTTGGACAGCTTTTCAAATCTGTGTATAGTACCCCCCCTCACCAAAATATTAATTGAAAAGTAAGATTCTAGATTACAAATATATATATATATATATAGCTATATATATACATAAAGATATACATATATTTATGCATATATCGATATATATACATATATATATATATATATATACACATATATAGATATACTAGCAAGGGTTACCTGGCGTTGCCTGGGTGATCGGCCCCCTTCCCACTCCGAGGGGTAACAAAAAAAGTCACCCCTCTGGATTTACATGCTTGGTGCCGAGATAATCCCCAACCCCACCTTCAGGGAGGAGGGTGCCTGGAGGCTTCTCCCCCCCCCCAAAGAAAAAAGTCACCTTCTCCTGGCCTCTTCGCCCCCCCCACCCTTGGGGGGGACACCGGCTCCCTCCTTTGGGGGGAGAAACTGCCAAGCTCCCCCCTTTCAGTGAGAAAATGCCAGGCTTCACCTTTTGGTGGGGGGATGGTGGCGTGACCTTCGTTATAAAGATGGCCGGCCAGCTGAAAAAATGACGTCATCGCCGAGG
>NC_136489.1:41903014-41905514 GCF_053919585.1 Euprymna scolopes
TAGATAGAATCATCCCTTCTATTAAAGAAAAAGTAGGTTTCCCTCTTTGGCTGAATTCAGATTATGTAATTAATTGGTTTGTTTCCCTTAAAAATAAACACCTCCTTAACTTCATAACATTTGACATCCAAAATTATTATCAATCAATTTCTCCAATCCTTTTAAATAAGGCTCTTATCTTTGCTAAAAGAAATTCTGACTTAACTAATTTAGAAATTAAATTAATTCTCCTAGTGAGAAAGTCCCTTATACATTTTAACAATAAGCTTTGGACGAGAAAGGATACCCCTGATAATTTTGACAAATTGATGGGTGCTTCTGACTCTGCAGAAGTTACCGATTTAGTGGGACTCTTCTTACTGAAAGAACTTAAATGCCACTTTAAACATATCCAAGGGGGTCTTTATAGAGACGATGCCCTTTTTACTACAACAGCCAGGCCAAGAGAGTACAACAAAACAATTGAAAAATTACATAACTTCTTTAATAACTTTGGCCTTTCTATAATTATCGAACCAAACAAAAAAACTTCAAATTTTCTAGATGTTACACTTATCTTAACACCGAAACTCATCGCCCCTATCATAAACCTGATCTTACGCTTTTATACGTCCATAAATCTTCAAACCACCCCAACTCAATTATAAAATCTATAGTACCATCCCTTTCTAGAAGAATTTCTGCTCTTTCTGCTGATAAAAAAACTTTTAATCAAAATGCTACTTTCTTCAATAATGCCTTATGGAACTCAGGACACAAGGAAAAGATTAAATACAACCATTATGCTCCTCCTGCAGGCCGCCTTAAATCTGTAATCACACACAATATGATTCGTAAGAAACCAGCTCAAATAACAAGATCTGCCGCTATCAATCACAACGAACCAGTCTACATTTATAATCCAAACCAAAATACTAATCGCAATGCCTCTAACCCACCTAGTCGCATCAGGAGAAAGAAAAATATTTGGTTTAATCCTCCATTTAGCCTAAATGTCAAAACTAATATACCTAAGGAATTCTTCAACATTGTACAAAACTCTTTCAAATACCCACACAGATATAGTTCTATTTTCAATAAAAATTCAATCAGGATTTCTTATTCTACAATGCCTAATTTAGCACAAAGAATCTTAACATCTAATAACAAAAAAATTAAATCAGCCCAAAAATTCCCTTTCCCAATTAAACCCAAAACTAACTGTAATTGTAATAACAAACATCTTTGCCCACTCAATAATGATTGCATCCAAAAAGATGTTATATATTCTTGCACTATTACTGAGCTCCCACGCAATCCTCCCATAACAGACACTAATATTTCGTCTTCAAGTTATTCTTCCTATCCTCCATCTGATATAGTTACTAATCTAATACACCACTTGAGCAGCCCCTCCATCTACAATCATACAACTAGTAATAATGATAATAATAATAATATTAATGATAATAATAATATTTCTCCTAACAGCCATCCTAACACTAACAACACTCATTATCCTCTCCAAAATAGTCCTCATACAGACATTGTCCCACCATTTGTTGAATCCTATGAACAAAATTCAAACTATTTAACTAATACAAATCAGCAAATTAATATTAATACCAGACCTCGAGCTTTTAATAAAGTACATACATATATCGGCGCTACTTCAACATTAATTAAGAAAAGAATATCAAACCACATTTATTCTTTTAACAACCATAATTCTAATAATAGCCAAGGAACTTCTCTAACCACTTTAATTAAAAAACTTAACTCTAACAATACCCACTTCTCAATCAAATGGACTATCATAAAAAAAAGTTAAGTCTTATACTCCAGGCTCTAAGTCATGTCGCCTCTGCACAACCGAAGCTATAACTATAATTACTTCCCCTCAAAGTAACAATATAATAAATTCAAAAAATGAACTCTCTTTCTGTAAACATAAGTCCAAATTTAATTATGGCAATTTTGAAATTACATAGTTATTACTTTTACCCTTTATATAGATATAAAATTTTTTCTTGTTTTACTTTATCGTTTTTCTACCTACTTCTTAATTTAATAATCTTTTATTTTAATTCTTTATCTCTTCTTTGAATGGCCGGCTATTTATCTGCATTTTCTGCTTTATTCTTTAAACTTTCCTATCTATCTAATATATCAATCTACCCACACTTTCATATCTTGTATGTATATTTACTTATATTTTACTATATGCATTTACTTACTTTTTTTTCTTGCTTTTTCCTGAATTTGCAGATACCAGCCATCCTCTCCTCTTAAATTATTTTTATTTTATTTATTTTTTTTTATATTTTATTCTTCATTTTTTATATTTTATTTTTTATTATTTTTTATTTATTCTTTATTTATTTTTTATTTTCTATTTATTTACTAATTTATTTATTTATTTATTTACCATTTAGTGTCGTCTAACAACTCTAGCTGACTTCTTTTTAAGTGATGACCTGTACATTTCAGTTGACCTATATTATTTTGCCCTATATATTTT